>NC_065450.1:98912442-99230080 GCF_917563875.1 Diabrotica virgifera virgifera | reverse complement strand
TTTAAAAACTAAATATTCACAAAATATGAGACTACAACAAAATATCGAGGTATACTCACCTTTGTGCCTTTTTCTCCCTACAAGGTGTCTCAAACTTTTGTTTCGGTTAAAACACATGTTAAATTACAAAACCGTCTATTTTTTTATTTCTAAAGATATCAGGGACATTCAAGAAACAAAATGTTCACAAAACATAAGACTACAATACGATTTCGGTATATACTCCCATTTGTACAGGGCGTCTCAAACTTAACATAAGAAAAACATGTCTTTTCTTCCACTCGGTATAAGTACAAAAAAAAGTTTGAGTAAACATTTGCATAACTGTGTAAATACTAAAGAAAAGTCTAAAATAATAAAAAAAAATTAGCGGAATCCGTTAATCTGTCCACGAAAAAATCTACTATAAAAATTCAGGAGAATTTTCTATATCCCTAACTTTTGACGAGCAGTTTATTAGACATGCGTTGGAAAGGTACTGATCAATACTATCAGAAGCAGCAGATGTCAGACTTAAATTTTCAAAATTTTTGGCAGATTTGGAGACGAGAACGAGAAACAGGCAACAAATGGGGAGTGCCATAAAACACACACCCTTGGACCAAAATGGATGGTTGAAATATGGATTGGCGTGTATTTTCCTACATTTTAAGATGTGATGTGGCCCATTTTTCAATTCAGTCAGGTTGACAAAATCGAAAACTTCGCCTATATAAATATAACGTCGCATGTAGGAGAGTGTGCGCCACTGGCGAAAACTACTATTCCCTGAGATTATCGGAATGTCATGTTTGTTCCATACTAGAGGTCCAGCCATTTGACTGACCTCTCTAAAGTCAATTTTTTACTTCGAACTCCAAAAGATTTATAACTAAGCTGAATAAAAGTTTCAAAAAAATGAATTCAAATATCAGAACTGATTTTTTTGGGGGACCGGCCCTGGCAAGGTATGGTCAAGTTGTACTGATATTGTAATCCTAGTTTTTACTAAAAACAAGTGGTATTATTACATAGTTTTTTAAAACTAAAGTGTTTATCTACTAGATACTACTACGTAAGTCATCTATACGTAACTATTAGTTTATTATTGTGAAAAGAAAACGTCAAATGAGAAAAATACACCACCGTACAATCATTTTGTGAGGTTAGCTAGCATGCGGTTGGTTTGTCACTTACCAGAGTCGGACTGAAGCTTTCGCCACCGCAGCTTAAAATGACTTCACACAATGTAAACACACCTTCCGATCTAACCAGTCCAGTAAATCAACGTTCAAATATCACAAACAGTTATGCTTCAGCCGCTTCACAGTCTTTTCCGAGTAAGACTCAAGCAATTGTATTTAGTTGTATCGATAATGCTAAACTGCAGGATTATTTAATTCCTTTGATCACAATCATCAGCCCAAAAAATATTATTTTTTCATCTAGATTATCTCATAATGGAATCTGCATGTATTTAGCAAACAAAACCGTAGTAGATAATTTCATGACACAACATGGCTCTATAAAAGTACTCGGCGAAGTTGTAACAGCACGGAGACTTGTCTCTCCAGCAGAAAGACTAGTCTTGTCTGGTGTATGCCCGTCAATTCCTCATCAAGTATTATTTGAAGAATTACAGAATATCGGTTTAAAGTTTATTTCCCCAATAACATTTCTGAAAATTAGCTCCACTCTTCCCGAATATAGTCACATACTGAGCTTTCGGAGGCAAGTTTATGTAAGCTCTATAACATCAGCAATTCCAGATTCTATTCTAATAAATTTCGACCAAACACCTTAGCGCATATTTTTGTCACAAGGTGTCACATTTCATCCCAATGCAATAACAGTTCAGTAACGGAATCAACTCATATTAAGTCAAACAATGAAGTACCAAATCCAACAGATCAAGATCCAGGCAAGTTTATGTAAGCTCTATAACATCAGCAATTCCAGATTTTATTCTAATAAATTTCG
Source organism: Diabrotica virgifera virgifera (assembly GCF_917563875.1). Taxonomy (NCBI): domain Eukaryota; kingdom Metazoa; phylum Arthropoda; class Insecta; order Coleoptera; family Chrysomelidae; genus Diabrotica; species Diabrotica virgifera. The sequence continues at coordinate 99,228,121 of NC_065450.1, read as the reverse complement.
ACCAAACACCTCAGCGCATATTTTTGTCACAAGGTGTCACATTTCATCCCAATGCAATAACAGTTCAGTAACGGAATCAACTCATATTAAGTCAAACAATGAAGTACCAAATCCAACAGATCCAACAAGTATATTACACAAGGTACCAAACATTCAGCAGTCATCAAGTTATCCATTATCAAATCCGAGCATATCACCTACACCTACAAATCTCCATGACCAAGAAATTACTAATACTCCTACTCATAGCAACACTTTCAATCAACCTCATTCAGCGGCAATACCGTTTTCACAAACTTCGGAGGCAATATCCTCCAATCTATCAGCACCTTTTCTATTAGATACAACTGCAGAAAACTCTAATAAAACTGATACATCACCACAATTTTCTGAAACAACCATTTCAACCAATCTTACAAATAAAACCTCAAGCTCGACTTTTGCCACTACCAATGAGTTTGCTCCAGTACCTCTAAATGTAATAAAGCCACAGCATCTAAGTGAAAACTCTAATAGCACTTGCGAAAACGCAAGTTCTTCCATAAAACGCAGTATTGGTGAGATCGATACGCATTCAGACTTAGCAATTTCATCACAAAATCTGTTTGCAAAACCCAAATCATCTAAACCAAAAAAACCGCGCTCATCTAAAGTCCCATCTACACGGGAAACTCTTGAAAATTTTATTGATAATCATACCCCACCATTCGTTTTAAATTACCACCAATTGTCTTTACTTATTGATAATTTCCAAGGCTCCCCCGACATTATTAGCGTCGTTAAAGAATTTACAACTGATATGGCTGGTTTACTCTATCTATTACAAAGCGGCTATCAATATGCAAATGATAGATCTACAAAAACCAAGTTTACAAAACTTCAAAAGAAACTACACAACTATTTAGGGAATGAGATTTCTGACTTAGACAGTGACTCTTCTGTAGACAATTGTTCAGTATCATCTTTTTTTTTTTTTTTTTTTTATTACTCCAATTTATTTAACAATCTGTTCCGTTAGGAACAATCAGTTAAAGTTATGACTTTCTTAGGCTATGACATGTAGGTAAGAATTCCAATGAAAACTTTCCTTTCTAAATTATCAACAAATGTATAGATAGTACTACTAGTAAAATAAAGTAAAACTTAAAATAGTTCTAATTTATCTAAAATCTATTTGGTAAGTCAGTTGGTTTATAACGCTTAAGTCTGCGAACTTCACCCTCCGTGTTTAATAATTCACTCGCGAAATCATTTGGATGCGCACTAAGTCTTTCTTCATACTTTTCACTGTATTTGCTGATTTCTTCTTTGATGCTGGGAACTTTCAGGTCTCTCTCTATTATTGCGTTGGGGACGTACCATGGAGCGTTTACTATGGTTCTTAATGCCTTATTTTGAAAACGTTGTATAATTTCCAGGTTAGAGTTACTGGCTGAGCCCCATAGCTGTATGCCATAGGTCCATATGGGTTTAAGTATGGCTTTGTATACCACTAATTTATTTTCAATTGACAGTCTTGAATGTCTACCCAGATTCCAGTACATTTGTTGAAGTTTGAGTCCAAGTTGCTTTCTTTTGGTGAATATGTGTTTTCTCCATGTTAGTTTTTTATCTAGATGTATGCCCAGGTATTTGGTTGTATCTACTTGTAATAATTGTTTGTTGTTTATGTATACTGGTGGACAGCTCTCTCTTCGCATGGTAAATGTCATGTGGGTCGATTTTGTTTCATTAGCTCTTAGTTTCCATTTTTTTAACCATTTTTCTATTTTATTTAAGTGGGCTTGTAAGTTATGCGAAGCTCTTTGGGGGTCTGTGTGAGATGCGATAATACCTGTGTCATCCGCGAATGTTGCGACTGTTGTCAATCTAGTTGTAGGTAGGTCAGCAGTAAATAACAGGTATAGTAAGGGACCAAGTACACTACCTTGTGGGACGCCGGATTTTATTTTAAATAGTTCTGAGCGAGCATCTTGTTGTTTTACTAATGAAAAGCGATCTGTCAGATACGATTTTATAATTAAATAATATTGATACGGAAGATTTTTCTTCAGCTTATGGAGGAGTCCTGTATGCCACACTTTGTCGAATGCTTGGCTGATATCTAGAAAAGCTGCACTACAGTACCTCTTGTTTTCTAGATCATTGCTGATTTGTTTGACTATACGATGTGTTTGCTCTATTGTTCCATGTTTGCTACGAAAACCAAATTGGTGTTTTGGAATTAATCTTGTTTCTTCTATTATTGGTTCTAATCGACGTAGAAACATTTTTTCAAATAGCTTAGATAATATTGGTAAGAGACTAATGGGTCTATATGAGTTCAGTTCTTTGGGGTCTTTTCCTGGTTTTTGTAACATTATGATCTCTGCTACTTTCCACTGATTGGGAAAATGTGCATACGTAAGTATTGCATTAAATATATGTGTTATTGCCATGATTGTTTTCTTAGTTACGTTTTGCAGGATTTTTCCAGTGACGAGGTCATATCCAGGAGCCTTTTTTGGATTAATTTCATCCATAATTACCATTCGGATTTCTTTAGGTTTAAATTTTTTTATTGGGAGATCCATTTGAAAAGGTATATCAAGAAAATTTAAGATTTCATTATTATCTTCGTCGTTTTGGTCCATGTTGTAAGGTTTAAAGACGTTGCTTAGGTGTTCAGCAAAGGCCTTTGCTTTTTCATTATTACTTCTGGCCCATGTTCCCGCAGAGTCTCTAAGCGGAGGTATTTGTTGTATTGGTCTTTTCATTTTTCGTGTAGCACGCCATAGAGAATAATCTGTTGCTTCCGTAGGTGTTAGTTTTTCGAGGTACTCTTGTACGTTCTGATTCCTTATTGTGTGTAGTAGTCTTTTTAATTCAGATGCTGCTCTGTTATAATTCCTTTTATTGATTTCAGTTCTATTGTTTTGCCACTTTTTACGAAGTCTTCGTTTTTCTATGATTTTTTCTTTTACAATAATTGGATTATCACCTTTGGATTTATTATCGGCAACATTGGCAGTTGCGTGCCAGGCTGCTGTTTGAATTCCTTTTGTTAGATTTGCGACGGCTTCATCAATGTTCTGTGGTGTCTTGAGTGGAACGTTTAGTTCAATGTTCTCATCAAGTTTTTGTCGGAATAGCTCCCAGTTGGTCTTTAGGTTGCATAATTGAGGTTCTTGGTATTTTCTTATTACTTTTGCATGTAACGTCAATATTATAGGAGAATGATCTGATGAAAGATCATAGCTGCTTTCAATTTTTAGGTAGTTTGGGTTAATACCTTTTACGATGAAGAAGTCGATAGCGTCTGGTATTTTCGCAGGATCGGACGGCCAGTAGGTGGGCTCTCCTGTTGCTTTGATGCTTAAATTGTTACCTGTGATTGTGGTCAATAATTCTCTGCCCTTAGTGTTTGTAAGTCGAGATCCCCAATGTGTATTCTTGGCATTGTAATCACCTCCACTTATAAATTTGTTTCCGAGTGTTCCTATGTAGTTAGTATATTGTTCTTTTTTGTTGTTGTGTTTAGGTGGGCAATATGCTGCTGATAGAACCAGAGTACCAGTGCTACTTTCTATTGCTACACTGGTTGCTTGTAGGTATTCTTTTTGATAACTTTCTAATTCATAATGTTGTATACTGCTACGAATTATAACTGCTGTTCCTCCATGAGCTGTATTATCTGGATGGTTTGTGTGGTAGATGTTATATTTAGGTATTTTGAAATAGTTTTTATTGGTAAAATGTGTTTCTGAGACTAGAAATACATCAATGTTATTGCCGATGATGTAAGCTTTAATTTCATGAGCATGTAGACTCAGACCATTGGCGTTCCACTGTACTATCTTTAACAATTGAGTATCCATTAAGAAAGTTTTGAAACAAGCGTTGTGATTAGATTCATGATCGTTCCCATTTGGGTTATTAGATCTCTCATCATATTTTTTAGTTCCGTGAGATCATTTGATTGTGATTGTTGGATATTGGTTGCTCCGTTAGGATTATTTGTTACGTTTTGCATTGTAACAACTTGTGCATATGTATTATCAGCGGTTACTGTGCGTGCACTATTAGTTGTGGTCGCTGTGTTTTTCTGTCGCAGTCTGGGGTATAACTTTTGTTGTAATTCTTTGTGTATTATGCATCCTCTATAGTTTGCTGGATGGTTCTCCAGGCAGTTTACGCATTTGACTGTGTTGTCTTTTATATTTCTAGGACATTCAGATGTTTGGTGAAATTCTGTACATTTGACGCATCTGTATTCTCTTTGACAGAAGTTTTTTGTATGTCCGTACCTTTGACATCGCATACATTGTGGTATTGTTCTTCTAGAGATTGGCGGTTCGAATATTACGCTTGTATTCATGAACAGTTTGGTGTTGTATATATCTTTGTTATTTTCTTTGACCTTTAAGTCGACGAAGAACATTGGTAGTGGTTTTCTTGTCTTGTTTTGTTTCACATTCCATATCTGGACAACTTCATGGCCGAGGTCTTCTACGTTGTTTTTAATATGCTCAATGTTTGTTGAATGGTGGAGGTTCTTTAATACCACTCTAAAACTTTTGTCCTGTTTTGGTTTGTATGTATGAAATTCTGTTTTCTTCTCTTGTAGTGCTTTTGTGATTTTACTATACACTTCTCCTGTATTAGGTTGTAGTTTTATTTGTTTTTCTCCCAAGGCTTTTAATGTATACTGATTGGGACATAATTTTGTTAATAGATCGGTTAATGGATTGATATCTTCTACCTTATCTATGAATATTGGAGGAGGCTTGGGCTCATTTGTTTTTTCTAAATTACCTTCTGTGGGAGGGGCATCATCTTCGTTTTCGAGATTATTAAATATATTTCCATCTTTTCTATTCGAGCTCAGCCAGTAGTCTTTAATAGAGGTTTGTCTTTTAACTCTTGGGTTTTCTTCAGGGCTGCATAACCTTTTTCTGCTGACTGTTTGCCATTCGTAGTTTATATGAGACTGTTGTTGGGATCCACTTGCGGATGATGATATTGAAGGATACGGATTGATTTGGGATGTAGTTTGATCCATTGGTAGCACGATATTTGTTTGTTGTTGATCAGGCATTATCATTGTGTTTGGTGAAATATTTGTGGGCATAAGCTGTTGCTGTTGCGGCATCATGGCTTGGTTTGTTATCATTTGTCCATTTTGATCATAGTAAACCATTTGGTTTGGTTGTATTCCATTATCATTATTACTCATTTTGTTCCTGAGGTCACCCTGTATATGGTTCTACTCGTATTTCCATTTTTAATATTAGGATTAAATTAAATTATACCTATTGTTTAAATTACTATTGTTATCACTTACCGACCTAAATGAGTAGCTAACAAAAAGAAGTTTGTGTTCAGATGTTTGATATCACTTAATGAGTTTTTAATGTACCGCACTTAAACTACAGTATTTTTGAAATTCCGCTTAAGAAGTCTCCCCACTTCAACCGTGCGGAGGGAGACTTCTTAACAACCCTATTAATTTGTTTGTTTTATAATATTATTAATCAGTTTAATTTGAAATCTAATATAATATAATTAACTGTTTCCCATCACTTAATCAGATTGATTTTTAACACTCTAAATCCATTAAGGTGTAATTAGGTTTTAATCGAAAATTGATAGCAGCAATTATTTAGCACAGATAAATGTTTTACAGACAACCGTTCTCGGTCAAGTTTTGACGACGAGTATCATCTAACTCCGAATCTGTTAACAACATTCAACGTCATACGTCAATGGAACATTGATGGATTTTTCCATCGTCTCCCTATGTTACAGCTTCTTTTATCTCAATATTCTCCCGATATTATTTGTCTACAGGAGACAAACTTAAAGACCAATCAGTTGTACAATTCAGAATATTTCACTTGTTTACCCCCAGCATCAGCATGTAGCACATATTCAGCTGAACTCTACGCCATATACCGCGCTGTGAAACTTCTTAACGAGCTTACACTCACAAAAGCCCTGATCATAACAGATTCCCTTAGCTCTCTAAACTCACTAATACATATTTTTCCGAAACATCCTTTTGAAAAGTTGCTAAAATACCAGCTTTCCCAAGCTCATGAACATGGAAGAAGCGTCCAATTTTTATAAGTTCCCTCACACGTCGGAATAACAGGAAATGAAGAAGGTGACAGGACCGCACGAGAGGCAATTTTAAGTGATTTTTCAGAGCCGATAGACAAGTGTGTTTCCAGTGACTTAAAAGCTTATTTAAAAAATAAAGTGTTGGTTTTGTGGCGAAATGAGTGGTCTCAAACTAATTCCAAGCTAAATAAAGTTAAAAATAATGTGTCTCAGTGGCTCCCATCGTCGCGCAATAGACGACAACAAATTGCGGTTACGCGTTTACGTCTAGGTCATACCAGATTAACGCACTCTTACCTATTCACAAAGAAAAATCTACCTATATGTGATCAGTGTAACGTTCGATTAACAGTCGAACACTTTTTAACAATATGTAGTAAATATGACCAAGAAAAACAGCGCTACAAGATCCCAAATGCTCTACCACAGGCTCTATGTCAAAACTGTTCCTGTGACAATAATATAGTTAATTATCTCAGATTTTGTACAATCTGTAATTGTTTAATTTTGTTATTTATATTTTGTTCCGTCGCTAATAACCTTTTGGTGGATGCGACATCTTTTTCTAATAAAAAAATATATATATATCAGAACTCTAAAAACATACATCAATATCACTGTATTACAGACTCTTCGAGCTATAAATATGTTCATAAACTGAAATATTATTTGTATATATCGTTTATTGGGACTGTTAAACGCAGCGTAGTAAATATCTTAGGCTCGGTTTTAATGATGTACCTATTCGCTATTAGAGCCTTTGCTTTTATAAAGCCACGATTCGACAATAACTATCAAAGTTGATTAAATAATAAATATCAGAATATTCATCGCAGAAACCGTTTCGAATATCTTTAACAAATCTTGTAAATATTACTCTTGAGTGTCCATAGACGATGCCTAGGAATTTTAATTGTATCTCCTGGACAGGAGATATAAAAATTGTAAATTGGCAGCATTATTGCATTATCTCAATATTTTAATGGCACACAAACTATAAAAGATTTTTTTTATTATTTTATTGACATACCGATTTGTATCATAAGTTTTATTGCATGACCCAAGTGCTAGCATGTTAGAGAAAGTGATTATATTAGTGGAGTCAATGCAGGTTTTACTTACGGAAAAAATCTAACAAGATATAATTTTTTACATATTTATAATTTCATTAAGAAATGTATGTAAACAACATATCAAAAAGTTCTACTAGAAAAGTGAGTGCAAAATTTTTTCTAAACCAATTACATAACTGCAAAATTAGCTGCTTTAGAAGATATTTACACTGATATATTATTTTAAAAAACTGACCTGACCATTGAAAAATTCAGAAGAGTTAACACAAGAAACCATATACAGGGTGAGTCATGAGGAACTGTACATACTCCTACCTCGGATAGAGGCCCCTATGGGGAATAACAAATAACCATTAAAAAGTATCTGCTCCCCTTGTTTAATAATATACAGGGCGAGTTTCGCATTTTGACCGAAATTTATATTCGTCATAATTTTTGAACGGTCAGATCGATGTGTCTCTTATTTTGGTCAATCGTTACACTATTACCACCTAATCAACTGATTTATTCAAACTAGAAAAAAATCAGGTCCGGCTTTAAAAAATTAGTACGTTTGGCTCTTAGAAAAAATTTCACCCTGTATACGCTTTTTGAAAACTCTAATATGAATTTTAACTATTTATAATGGGAAATAAGCCACAATATTATTAAAAAATGATTTTTATTAACGTTTCGACGCCCAAATCGGGTGCCGTTGTCAAAATACAAAATACTACTAACATAAACAAAAATGTTGTTGCTTAGTAAAAAAATTCTTCTAATAATTTATTTAATTTGACTCATTTTTTTTATGGCCTTGGCATAGCCAATTAGCCAGTCTAGTTTGGTATTAACGCAATTTCACAAGTTAAATTACAATATATTACACATTTTCATATATCATAATATAATATACAGACACATACACATATATACATTTTTATTTATTTATTATATAATATATATTTTGTTTATTATTATTTTTCTTTATATTTTTTTTTCGTTTATTATTTTTTTTATATTTTTTTTATTTTTTTTATATCTATAAATATGTTTATACTAAAACTAAAGCAGGAAAATTTTAGGGAAAGATGGAAAAAAACTGGGTAACATAACTTCTCGTCCAGGGGCCCGTCAGGACATTTTTATAGTAGACGTATCAGAATTAGGCCACGGTTAGGGGGGTAAGAAAAGTGTTTAAGTGTTTTTTTTTAATGTTATAGCACGATTTTTTAGCATTAATGTTGTTCTGAAGCTATTTCCTTGTATTATTTTTATAATTAAGTATTTTCTATGGGAAATAAGCCACAATTTTACTAAAAAAATGAATTTATTAACGTTTCGAAGCCCAAATCGGGTTTCGTTGTCAAAATACAAAATACTACTAAAATAAACAAAAATTTTGTTGCTAAGTAAAAAAATTCTTCTAATAATTTATTTAATCTGACTCATTTATATTGGAAATTCAGACGTATATCATACATTTTAAAGTAGAAGACTTTAAAATGATATCGCCAATATTTATGAGTTGCGTTTCTGGGACGACTTTACTAAAAGATAGTTCATTCGATTACATGAAATCAACCCCAACTCAAGAATATCCGTCACAAAAAAATCATAGCATGTGATCTGTCTTTAAAAAGACAACCACATGCAACGGTGACATTAAAATTCTCGCGTTAGAGATCTCATAGTAAATCACGAGGAAAACCAGGAAAAACCTCGTGATACTATCCCGACATCGTAAGTATTTGGTCTTACATTTAATTTACTCTCAAAATTAATACCAAATTCTGACTTTACTATAATTTTGTTTAAAATATAAATAATATCAATAATACATGGATATATAAGTAATACTAAAATATAAAATATGTACTAACTCGACTATTGATTTACTAATTATGGTATTTTCTTTCTATTGACTTCCTCTTTCAGTATGGGTATCCACATCCTACTGCATTCTACCGAGGAATTTGCGACACAATTGGTTTCTTTTAGCATAATTAGAGCCGCTTCTTTGATTTTTCTCTTTTTACTATCTGCTTCTTTCAGGACTATACTTGAATCTCTCCACTGAACTCTATGTTCATTATCCCATGCGTGTTGACATATTTGAGATCTATCAAATTCTCTATTTTTAATATAAGATTGATGTTCACTTATTCTAACGTTTAATGGTCTTGATGTTTCACCTATATAAAACTGTTGGTATTCACAAGGTATTTTATAAATACAATTCTTTGTCCTTTCTTGTTCATTGTTAGGTTTAGTTTTAGATAGAATAGATCTCAATGTGTTGGTTGTTTTGAATGTTGTTGAAATGTTGAATTTATTTCCTATTGTTTTAAGTTTCTCGGATAGTCCTTTTATGTATGGTATTGATATTTTCCTCGTATTATTTCTTGTGGATGTTGTAGGATCCCGTTCTATGTTGTTCTGTTCCATTCGATCCAATCTTGACAATTCCTTATTTATAAACGATAAAGGATAATCATTTTTAATAAAACAGATGTTAAGAATTGTTTTTCTTCTAAAAATGAATTTTCGTTAGAACAAGTAATTTTAGCTCTATCATACAAGGATTTTATGATTCCCTTTTTAACGTTGATGTTGTGATTTGATTTGTAATTGAGATATCTGTTGGTATGTGTTGGTGTTCTATACACTTGAGTCTCATATCCAGTATCCTTCTTTGAGACTAAAACATCGAGGAAAGGCAGGGTGTTATTATATTCCTTTTCCATGGTAAATTTTATTGTCTCTTCTTGATCGTTTATAATATTCAGGAATGTATCCAACAATTCTGATCTATGAGGCCATATTGAAAACACATCATCTACATATCTCCACCATACAGTGGGTTTTAAATTTTGTTTAGAAATGATATTAGTTTCGAAATCCTCCATAAATATATTAGCCAATAATGGAGATAAAGAGGAGCCCATTGCTAGACCAAAATTTTGTTTATAAAATTCATTATTTAGTTGAAAATAGGTATTATTAGTACATAATGTCAATAACTCCATTATAGCTGATACATTTAGTTTTGTCCTAGTTGTCAATGTATCATCATTCTCTAATTTCGTTTTGATTATGTTTAAAGTTTTATCTAATGGCACATTTGTAAATAAACTGTTTATGTCAAAACTTACTAAAATATTATTTGGATTAAACTCAATAGATGATAATTTGTTTAAAAAATGTTTTGTGTTTTTTATAAATGTGTCATCATTATTATCAAATGGTTTTATAATGTTTAATAAAAATTTTGATAGTTCACTACAAGGAGAATTAAATTAAATATTAAAATTTAATAATTAAATTTAATAATATTGTGGCTTATTTCCCATTATAAATAGTTAAAATTGTAAAGATGCAACAAGAAAATAGCTTCAGAACAACATCTAATATGAATTTTACAAATTAGATAAATAGGCAATTAAAATGGCATATCTATTTTTTTCCCACACGATTACTTAATTTTTTATAAAAAAATCAAATTTGACTATGAATTAAAAGTTTGGTAAAGTAAACCATAGATTTAAAAAATTAACTTTTATTACAAAAATTAATTTTTTTAGCAAATATTTGATTTATGTTACCACCCAATCAACTGATTTATTCAAACTAGAAAAAAATCAGGTCCGGCTTTAAAAAATTAGTTCGTTTGGGCCTTAGAAAAAATTTCACCCTGTATAAGCTTTTTGAAAACTCTAATATGAATTTTACAAATTAGACAAATAGGCAATTAAAATGGCATATTTATTTTTTCCCCACATGATTACTTAATTTTTTATAAAAAAATCAAATTTGACTATGAATAATAATTAAAAGTTTGGTAAAGTGAACCATAGATTTAAAAAAAATTAACAATTTTTTTTGAACAAATATTTAATTTATGTTACCACTCAATCAACTGATTTATTCAAACTAGAAAAAAATCAGGCCCGGATTTAAAAAATTATTTCGTTTTGGTATTAGAAAAAATTTTACCCTGTATACACTTTTTAAAAACTCTAATATGAATTTTACAAATTAGACAAATAGGCAATTAAAATGGCATATTTATTTTTTTTCCACACGATTACTTAATTCTTTATTAAAAAATTAAATTGTCAAAATCAGAATTTTAACCTAAAAATGAAAAAAAAAAGATGAAATAACGGTTTAACTCGCTACAACGTTCCATTTTAAATTTTTTTTCTGAAATTTTTACAGCACATATCTCTTACCATTGTGAAGACTATGACAATTGTTGTATACTTTCAGTCTTCTTCTCGTAAAAGTTATGAATTTTTAAAAATAAAAGGTGCAGATTCGTGAATTGCAAAGTTAAATCGCAAAAATTAAGTGAAAAAATTTAAAATTTATCTATTTGATCATGTCTATGTTAAACTATAGAGTCCAAAGAGAAGTGTTATGGGGAGTTTTAGATCTAGACGTGTTATAGAAGAAAAAGGTGAAACTTTTAATTTTGAGAAAAACGTTGTTTAATTTTTTTATGGTAAAATTGCGATTTTGACAAATTTGATTTTTTAATAAAAAATTCATCGTGTGGGGAAAAAAATAAATATGCCATTTTAATTGCCTATTTGTCTAATTTGTAAAATTCATATTAGAGTTTCCAAAAAGCGTATACAGAGTGAAATTTTTTCTAAGACCCAAACGAACTAATTTTTTAAAGCCGGACCCGATTTTTTTATAGTTTGAATAAATCAGTTGATTGGGTGGTAACATAAATCAAATATTTGTTTAAAAATTAATGTTTGTAATAAAATTTAATTTTTTTTAAATCTATGATTCATTTTACCAAATTTTTAATTCATTGTCAAATTTGATTTTTAAAAAAAAATTAAGTAATCGTGTGGGGAAAAAAATAAATATGCCATTTTAATTGCCTATTTGTCTAATTTGTAAAATTAATATTAGAGTTTTCAAAAAGCGTACCTATGCAGGGTGAAAATTTTTTTAAGACCCAAACGAACTAATTTTTTAAAGCCGGACCTGATTTTTTTCTAGTTTGAATAAATCAGTTGATTAGGTTGCAATAGTGTAACGATTGACCAAAATAAGAGACACATCGATCTGACCGTTCAAAAATTATGACGAATATAAATTTCTGTCAAAATGCGAAACTCGCCCTGTAAATTATTAAACAATGGGAGCAGACACTTTTGAATGGTCATTTGTTATTCCCCATAGGGGCCTCTATACGAGGTAGGAGTATGTACAGTTCCTCATGACCCACCCTGTATAAAGAATTGTCTAAAATTAAATATATTAATTTAATTTATTTCACTTATTCCCCGTTAGAGGGCGTTCTAACCTTACTCCGGTATAAATAGTTTTATTGTATACCGAGAACTACGGAAGTTTTGATTTAAATTTGTCTTCTTGCATAGCCTCCTTGACAAAAGGTAGACCTAGAAATAGCGCTATCGGGGGATGGCAGGAGACGGATTTAAATCAAAACTAAACCGTCTATTTTTGTATTTTTACTAATGCCATACTCTGTATAAGAGTACAAAGACTCGTTTCATATAGTTTCTCTGAACCGCATTTTTGGAATATTTCCCAGCGGTGCCTGTTGATATTTTGATATCTAGGTCAACAGAAAACTAGAATCGAGTCGCCATTTATTTCACTTATTCCCCGTTAGAGGGCGTTCTAACCTTACTCCGGTATAAATAGTTTTATTGTATACCGAGAACTACGGAAGTTTTGATTTAAATTTGTCTTCTTGCATAGCCTCCTTGACAAAAGGTAGACCTAGAAATAGCGCTATTGGGGGATGGCAGGAGACGGACTTAAATCAAAACTAAACCGTCTATTTTTGTATTTTTACTAATGCCATACTCTGTATAAGAGTACAAAGACTCGTTTCATATAGTTTCTCTGAACCGCATTTTTGGAATATTTCCCAGCGGTGCCTGTTGATATTTTGATATCTAGGTCAACAGAAAACTAGAATCGAGTCGCCATTTATTTCACTTATTCCCCGTTAGAGGGCGTTCTAACCTTACTCCGGTATAAATAGTTTTATTGTATACCGAGAACTACGGAAGTTTTGATTTAAATTTGTCTTCTTGCATAGCCTCCTTGACAAAAGGTAGACCTAGAAATAGCGCTATCGGGGGATGGCAGGAGACGGATTTAAATCAAAACTAAACCGTCTATTTTTGTATTTTTACTAATGCCATACTCTGTATAAGAGTACAAAGACTCGTTTCATATAGTTTCTCTGAACCGCATTTTTGTAATATTTCCCAGCGGTGCCTGTTGATATTTTGATATCTAGGTCAACAGAAAACTAGAATCGAGTCGCCATTTATTTCACTTATTCCCCGTTAGAGAGCGTTCTAACCTTACTCCGGTATAAATAGTTTTATTGTATACCGAGAACTACGGAAGTTTTGATTTAAATTTGTCTTCTTGCATAGCCTCCTTGACAAAAGGTAGACCTAGAAATAGCGCTATCGGGGTATGGCAGGAGACGGATTTAAATCAAAACTAAACCGTCTATTTTTGTATTTTTACTAATTCCATACTCTGTATAAGAGTACAAAGACTCGTTTCATATAGTTTCTCTGAACCGCATTTTTGGAATATTTCCCAGCGGTGCCTGTTGATATTTTGATATCTAGGTCAACAGAAAACTAGAATCGAGTCGCCATTTATTTCACATATTCCCCGTTAGAGGGCGTTCTAACCTTACTCCGGTATAAATAGTTTTATTGTATACCGAGAACTACGGAAGTTTTGATTTAAATTTGTCTTCTTGCATAGCCTCCTTGACAAAAGGTAGACCTAGAAATAGCGCTATCGGGGGATGGCAGGAGACGGATTTAAATCAAAACTAAACCGTCTATTTTTGTATTTTTACTAATGCCATACTCTGTATAAGAGTACAAAGACTCGTTTCATATAGTTTCTCTGAACCGCATTTTTGGAATATTTCCCAGCGGTGCCTGTTGATATTTTGATATCTAGGTCAACAGAAAACTAGAATAGAGTCGCCATTTATTTCACTTATTCCCCGTTAGAGGGCGTTCTAACCTTACTCCGGTATAAATAGTTTTATTGTATACCGAGAACTACGGAAGTTTTGATTTAAATTTGTCTTCTTGCATAGCCTCCTTGACAAAAGGTAGACCTAGAAATAGCGCTATCGGGGGATGGCAGGAGACGGATTTGAATCAAAACTAAACCGTCTATTTTTGTATTTTTACTAATGCCATACTCTGTATAAGAGTACAAAGACTCGTTTCATATAGTTTCTCTGAACCGCATTTTTGTAATATTTCCCAGCGGTGCCTGTTGATATTTTGATATCTAGGTCAACAGAAAACTAGAATTGAGTCGCCATTTATTTCACTTATTCCCCGTTAGAGGGCGTTCTAACCTTACTCCGGTATAAATAGTTTTATGTATACCGAGAACTACGGAAGTTTTGATTTAAATTTGTCTTCTTGCATAGCCTCCTTGACAAAAGGTAAACCTAGAAATAGCGCTATCGGGGGATGGCAGGAGACGGATTTAAATCAAAACTAAACCGTCTATTTTTGTATTTTTACTAATGCCATACTCTGTATAAGAGTACAAAGACTCGTTTCATATAGTTTCTCTGAACCGCATTTTTGGAATATTTCCCAGCGGTGCCTGTTGATATTTTGATATCTAGGTCAACAGAAAACTAGAATCGAGTCGCCATTTATTTCACTTATTCCCCGTTAGAGGGCGTTCTAACCTTACTCCGGTATAAATAGTTTTATTGTATACCGAGAACTACGGAAGTTTTGATTTAAATTTGTCTTCTTGCATAGCCTCCTTGACAAAAGGTAGACCTAGAAATAGCGCTATCTGGGGATGGCAGGAGACGGATTTAAATCAAAACTAAACCGTCTATTTTTGTATTTTTTCTAATGCCATACTCTGTATAAGAGTACAAAGACTCGTTTCATATAGTTTCTCTGAACCGCATTTTTGGAATATTTCCCAGCGGTGCCTGTTGATATTTTGATATCTAGGTCAACAGAAAACTAGAATCGAGTCGCCATTTATTTCACTTATTCCCCGTTAGAGGGCGTTCTAACCTTACTCCGGTATAAATAGTTTTATTGTATACCGAGAACTACGGAAGTTTTGATTTAAATTTGTCTTCTTCCATAGCCTCCTTGACAAAAGGTAGACCTAGAAATAGCGCTATCGGGGGATGGCAGGAGACGGATTTAAATCAAAACTAAACCGTCTATTTTTGTATTTTTACTAATGCCATACTCTGTATAAGAGTACAAAGACTCGTTTCATATAGTTTCTCTGAACCGCATTTTTGTAATATTT
Organism: Diabrotica virgifera virgifera; assembly: GCF_917563875.1. NCBI lineage: Eukaryota > Metazoa > Arthropoda > Insecta > Coleoptera > Chrysomelidae > Diabrotica > Diabrotica virgifera. The sequence goes on along the minus strand of NC_065450.1, from coordinate 99,212,624 downwards.
CCCAGCGGTGCCTGTTGATATTTTGATATCTAGGTCAACAGAAAACTAGAATCGAGTCGCCATTTATTTCACTTATTCCCCGTTAGAGGGCGTTCTAACCTTACTCCGGTATAAATAGTTTTATTGTATACCGAGAACTACGGAAGTTTTGATTTAAATTTGTCTTCTTGCATAGCCTCCTTGACAAAAGGTAGACCTAGAAATAGCGCTATCGGGGGATGGCAGGAGACGGATTTAAATCAAAACTAAACCGTCTATTTTTGTATTTTTACTAATGCCATACTCTGTATAAGAGTACAAAGACTCGTTTCATATAGTTTCTCTGAACCGCATTTTTGTAATATTTCCCAGCGGTGCCTGTTGATATTTTGATATCTAGGTCAACAGAAAACTAGAATCGAGTCGCCATTTATTTCACTTATTCCCCGTTAGAGGGCGTTCTAACCTTACTCCGGTATAAATAGTTTTATTGTATACCGAGAACTACGGAAGTTTTGATTTAAATTTGTCTTCTTGCATAGCCTCCTTGACAAAAGGTAGACCTAGAAATAGCGCTATCGGGGGATGGCAGGAGACGGATTTAAATCAAAACTAAACCGTCTATTTTTGTATTTTTACTAATGCCATACTCTGTATAAGAGTACAAAGACTCGTTTCATATAGTTTCTCTGAACCGCATTTTTGGAATATTTCCCAGCGGTGCCTGTTGATATTTTGATATCTAGGTCAACAGAAAACTAGAATCGAGTCGCCATTTATTTCACTTATTCCCCGTTAGAGGGCGTTCTAACCTTACTCCGGTATAAATAGTTTTATTGTATACCGAGAACTACGGAAGTTTTGATTTAAATTTGTCTTCTTGCATAGCCTCCTTGACAAAAGGTAGACCTAGAAATAGCGCTATCGGGGGATGGCAGGAGACGGATTTAAATCAAAACTAAACCGTCTATTTTTGTATTTTTACTAATGCCATACTCTGTATAAGAGTACAAAGACTCGTTTCATATAGTTTCTCTGAACCGCATTTTTGGAATATTTCCCAGCGTTGCCTGTTGATATTTTGATATCTAGGTCAACAGAAAACTAGAATCGAGTCGCCATTTATTTCACTTATTCCCCGTTAGAGGGCGTTCTAACCTTACTCCGGTATAAATAGTTTTATTGTATACCGAGAACTACGGAAGTTTTGATTTAAATTTGTCTTCTTGCATAGCCTCCTTGACAAAAGGTAGACCTAGAAATAGCGCTATCGGGGGATGGCAGGAGACGGATTTAAATCAAAACTAAACCGTCTATTTTTGTATTTTTACTAATGCCATACTCTGTATAAGAGTACAAAGACTCGTTTCATATAGTTTCTCTGAACCGCATTTTTGGAATATTTCCCAGCGGTGCCTGTTGATATTTTGATATCTAGGTCAACAGAAAACTAGAATCGAGTCGCCATTTATTTCACTTATTCCCCGTTAGAGGGCGTTCTAACCTTACTCCGGTATAAATAGTTTTATTGTATACCGAGAACTACGGAAGTTTTGATTTAAATTTGTCTTCTTGCATAGCCTCCTTGACAAAAGGTAAACCTAGAAATAGCGCTATCGGGGGATGGCAGGAGACGGATTTAAATCAAAACTAAACCGTCTATTTTTGTATTTTTACTAATGCCATACTCTGTATAAGAGTACAAAGGCTCGTTTCATATAGTTTCTCTGAACCGCATTTTTGGAATATTTCCCAGCGGTGCCTGTTGATATTTTGATATCTAGGTCAACAGAAAACTAGAATCGAGTCGCCATTTATTTCACTTATTCCCCGTTAGAGGGCGTTCTAACCTTACTCCGGTATAAATAGTTTTATTGTATACCGAGAACTACGGAAGTTTTGATTTAAATTTGTCTTCTTGCATAGCCTCCTTGACAAAAGGTAGACCTAGAAATAGCGCTATCGGGGGATGGCAGGAGACGGATTTAAATCAAAACTAAACCGTCTATTTTTGTATTTTTACTAATGCCATACTCTGTATAAGAGTACAAAGACTCGTTTCATATAGTTTCTCTGAACCGCATTTTTGGAATATTTCCCAGCGGTGCCTGTTGATATTTTGATATCTAGGTCAACAGAAAACTAGAATCGAGTCGCCATTTATTTCACTTATTCCCCGTTAGAGGGCGTTCTAACCTTACTCCGGTATAAATAGTTTTATTGTATACCGAGAACTACGGAAGTTTTGATTTAAATTTGTCTTCTTGCATAGCCTCCTTGACAAAAGGTAGACCTAGAAATAGCGCTATCGGGGGATGGCAGGAGACGGATTTAAATCAAAACTAAACCGTCTATTTTTGTATTTTTACTAATGCCATACTCTGTATAAGAGTACAAAGACTCGTTTCATATAGTTTCTCTGAACCGCATTTTTGGAATATTTCCCAGCGGTGCCTGTTGATATTTTGATATCTAGGTCAACAGAAAACTAGAATAGAGTCGCCATTTATTTCACTTATTCCCCGTTAGAGGGCGTTCTAACCTTACTCCGGTATAAATAGTTTTATTGTATACCGAGAACTACGGAAGTTTTGATTTAAATTTGTCTTCTTGCATAGCCTCCTTGACAAAAGGTAGACCTAGAAATAGCGCTATCGGGGGATGGCAGGAGACGGATTTAAATCAAAACTAAACCGTCTATTTTTGTATTTTTACTAATGCCATACTCTGTATAAGAGTACAAAGACTCGTTTCATATAGTTTCTCTGAACCGCATTTTTGGAATATTTCCCAGCGGTGCCTGTTGATATTTTGATATCTAGGTCAACAGAAAACTAGAATTGAGTCGCCATTTATTTCACTTATTCCCCGTTAGAGGGCGTTCTAACCTTACTCCGGTATAAATAGTTTTATTGTATACCGAGAACTACGGAAGTTTTGATTTAAATTTGTCTTCTTGCATAGCCTCCTTGACAAAAGGTAAACCTAGAAATAGCGCTATCGGGGGATGGCAGGAGACGGATTTAAATCAAAACTAAACCGTCTATTTTTGTATTTTTACTAATGCCATACTCTGTATAAGAGTACAAAGACTCGTTTCATATAGTTTCTCTGAACCGCATTTTTGGAATATTTCCCAGCGGTGCCTGTTGATATTTTGATATCTAGGTCAACAGAAAACTAGAATCGAGTCGCCATTTATTTCACTTATTCCCCGTTAGAGGGCGTTCTAACCTTACTCCGGTATAAATAGTTTTATTGTATACCGAGAACTACGGAAGTTTTGATTTAAATTTGTCTTCTTGCATAGCCTCCTTGACAAAAGGTAGACCTAGAAATAGCGCTATCTGGGGATGGCAGGAGACGGATTTAAATCAAAACTAAACCGTCTATTTTTGTATTTTTACTAATGCCATACTCTGTATAAGAGTACAAAGACTCGTTTCATATAGTTTCTCTGAACCGCATTTTTGGAATATTTCCCAGCGGTGCCTGTTGATATTTTGATATCTAGGTCAACAGAAAACTAGAATCAAGTCGCCATTTATTTCACTTATTCCCCGTTAGAGGGCGTTCTAACCTTACTCCGGTATAAATAGTTTTATTGTATACCGAGAACTACGGAAGTTTTGATTTAAATTTGTCTTCTTGCATAGCCTCCTTGACAAAAGGTAGACCTAGAAATAGCGCTATCGGGGGATGGCAGGAGACGGATTTAAATCAAAACTAAACCGTCTATTTTTGTATTTTTACTAATGCCATACTCTGTATAAGAGTACAAAGACTCGTTTCATATAGTTTCTCTGAACCGCATTTTTGTAATATTTCCCAGCGGTGCCTGTTGATATTTTGATATCTAGGTCAACAGAAAACTAGAATCGAGTCGCCATTTATTTCACTTATTCCCCGTTAGAGAGCGTTCTAACCTTACTCCGGTATAAATAGTTTTATTGTATACCGAGAACTACGGAAGTTTTGATTTAAATTTGTCTTCTTGCATAGCCTCCTTGACAAAAGGTAAACCTAGAAATAGCGCTATCGGGGGATGGCAGGAGACGGATTTAAATCAAAACTAAACCGTCTATTTTTGTATTTTTACTAATGCCATACTCTGTATAAGAGTACAAAGACTCGTTTCATATAGTTTCTCTGAACCGCATTTTTGGAATATTTCCCAGCGGTGCCTGTTGATATTTTGATATCTAGGTCAACAGAAAACTAGAATCGAGTCGCCATTTATTTCACTTATTCCCCGTTAGAGGGCGTTCTAACCTTACTCCGGTATAAATAGTTTTATTGTATACCGAGAACTACGGAAGTTTTGATTTAAATTTGTCTTCTTGCATAGCCTCCTTGACAAAAGGTAGACCTAGAAATAGCGCTATCTGGGGATGGCAGGAGACGGATTTAAATCAAAACTAAACCGTCTATTTTGTATTTTTACTAATGCCATACTCTGTATAAGAGTACAAAGACTCGTTTCATATAGTTTCTCTGAACCGCATTTTTGGAATATTTCCCAGCGGTGCCTGTTGATATTTTGATATCTAGGTCAACAGAAAACTAGAATCGAGTCGCCATTTATTTCACTTATTCCCCGTTAGAGGGCGTTCTAACCTTACTCCGGTATAAATAGTTTTATTGTATACCGAGAACTACGGAAGTTTTGATTTAAATTTGTCTTCTTGCATAGCCTCCTTGACAAAAGGTAGACCTAGAAATAGCGCTATCGGGGGATGGCAGGAGACGGATTTAAATCAAAACTAAACCGTCTATTTTTGTATTTTTACTAATGCCATACTCTGTATAAGAGTACAAAGACTCGTTTCATATAGTTTCTCTGAACCGCATTTTTGGAATATTTCCCAGCGTTGCCTGTTGATATTTTGATATCTAGGTCAACAGAAAACTAGAATCGAGTCGCCATTTATTTCACTTATTCCCCGTTAGAGGGCGTTCTAACCTTACTCCGGTATAAATAGTTTTATTGTATACCGAGAACTACGGAAGTTTTGATTTAAATTTGTCTTCTTGCATAGCCTCCTTGACAAAAGGTAGACCTAGAAATAGCGCTATCGGGGGATGGCAGGAGACGGATTTAAATCAAAACTAAACCGTCTATTTTTGTATTTTTACTAATGCCATACTCTGTATAAGAGTACAAAGACTCGTTTCATATAGTTTCTCTGAACCGCATTTTTGGAATATTTCCCAGCGGTGCCTGTTGATATTTTGATATCTAGGTCAACAGAAAACTAGAATCGAGTCGCCATTTATTTCACTTATTCCCCGTTAGAGGGCGTTCTAACCTTACTCCGGTATAAATAGTTTTATTGTATACCGAGAACTACGGAAGTTTTGATTTAAATTTGTCTTCTTGCATAGCCTCCTTGACAAAAGGTAAACCTAGAAATAGCGCTATCGGGGGATGGCAGGAGACGGATTTAAATCAAAACTAAACCGTCTATTTTTGTATTTTTACTAATGCCATACTCTGTATAAGAGTACAAAGGCTCGTTTCATATAGTTTCTCTGAACCGCATTTTTGGAATATTTCCCAGCGGTGCCTGTTGATATTTTGATATCTAGGTCAACAGAAAACTAGAATCGAGTCGCCATTTATTTCACTTATTCCCCGTTAGAGGGCGTTCTAACCTTACTCCGGTATAAATAGTTTTATTGTATACCGAGAACTACGGAAGTTTTGATTTAAATTTGTCTTCTTGCATAGCCTCCTTGACAAAAGGTAGACCTAGAAATAGCGCTATCGGGGGATGGCAGGAGACGGATTTAAATCAAAACTAAACCGTCTATTTTTGTATTTTTACTAATGCCATACTCTGTATAAGAGTACAAAGACTCGTTTCATATAGTTTCTCTGAACCGCATTTTTGGAATATTTCCCAGCGGTGCCTGTTGATATTTTGATATCTAGGTCAACAGAAAACTAGAATCGAGTCGCCATTTATTTCACTTATTCCCCGTTAGAGGGCGTTCTAACCTTACTCCGGTATAAATAGTTTTATTGTATACCGAGAACTACGGAAGTTTTGATTTAAATTTGTCTTCTTGCATAGCCTCCTTGACAAAAGGTAGACCTAGAAATAGCGCTATCGGGGGATGGCAGGAGACGGATTTAAATCAAAACTAAACCGTCTATTTTTGTATTTTTACTAATGCCATACTCTGTATAAGAGTACAAAGACTCGTTTCATATAGTTTCTCTGAACCGCATTTTTGGAATATTTCCCAGCGGTGCCTGTTGATATTTTGATATCTAGGTCAACAGAAAACTAGAATAGAGTCGCCATTTATTTCACTTATTCCCCGTTAGAGGGCGTTCTAACCTTACTCCGGTATAAATAGTTTTATTGTATACCGAGAACTACGGAAGTTTTGATTTAAATTTGTCTTCTTGCATAGCCTCCTTGACAAAAGGTAGACCTAGAAATAGCGCTATCGGGGGATGGCAGGAGACGGATTTAAATCAAAACTAAACCGTCTATTTTTGTATTTTTACTAATGCCATACTCTGTATAAGAGTACAAAGACTCGTTTCATATAGTTTCTCTGAACCGCATTTTTGGAATATTTCCCAGCGGTGCCTGTTGATATTTTGATATCTAGGTCAACAGAAAACTAGAATTGAGTCGCCATTTATTTCACTTATTCCCCGTTAGAGGGCGTTCTAACCTTACTCCGGTATAAATAGTTTTATTGTATACCGAGAACTACGGAAGTTTTGATTTAAATTTGTCTTCTTGCATAGCCTCCTTGACAAAAGGTAAACCTAGAAATAGCGCTATCGGGGGATGGCAGGAGACGGATTTAAATCAAAACTAAACCGTCTATTTTTGTATTTTTACTAATGCCATACTCTGTATAAGAGTACAAAGACTCGTTTCATATAGTTTCTCTGAACCGCATTTTTGGAATATTTCCCAGCGGTGCCTGTTGATATTTTGATATCTAGGTCAACAGAAAACTAGAATCGAGTCGCCATTTATTTCACTTATTCCCCGTTAGAGGGCGTTCTAACCTTACTCCGGTATAAATAGTTTTATTGTATACCGAGAACTACGGAAGTTTTGATTTAAATTTGTCTTCTTGCATAGCCTCCTTGACAAAAGGTAGACCTAGAAATAGCGCTATCTGGGGATGGCAGGAGACGGATTTAAATCAAAACTAAACCGTCTATTTTTGTATTTTTACTAATGCCATACTCTGTATAAGAGTACAAAGACTCGTTTCATATAGTTTCTCTGAACCGCATTTTTGGAATATTTCCCAGCGGTGCCTGTTGATATTTTGATATCTAGGTCAACAGAAAACTAGAATCGAGTCGCCATTTATTTCACTTATTCCCCGTTAGAGGGCGTTCTAACCTTACTCCGGTATAAATAGTTTTATTGTATACCGAGAACTACGGAAGTTTTGATTTAAATTTGTCTTCTTGCATAGCCTCCTTGACAAAAGGTAGACCTAGAAATAGCGCTATCGGGGGATGGCAGGAGACGGATTTAAATCAAAACTAAACCGTCTATTTTTGTATTTTTACTAATGCCATACTCTGTATAAGAGTACAAAGACTCGTTTCATATAGTTTCTCTGAACCGCATTTTTGTAATATTTCCCAGCGGTGCCTGTTGATATTTTGATATCTAGGTCAACAGAAAACTAGAATCGAGTCGCCATTTATTTCACTTATTCCCCGTTAGAGAGCGTTCTAACCTTACTCCGGTATAAATAGTTTTATTGTATACCGAGAACTACGGAAGTTTTGATTTAAATTTGTCTTCTTGCATAGCCTCCTTGACAAAAGGTAAACCTAGAAATAGCGCTATCGGGGGATGGCAGGAGACGGATTTAAATCAAAACTAAACCGTCTATTTTTGTATTTTTACTAATGCCATACTCTGTATAAGAGTACAAAGACTCGTTTCATATAGTTTCTCTGAACCGCATTTTTGGAATATTTCCCAGCGGTGCCTGTTGATATTTTGATATCTAGGTCAACAGAAAACTAGAATCGAGTCGCCATTTATTTCACTTATTCCCCGTTAGAGAGCGTTCTAACCTTACTCCGGTATAAATAGTTTTATTGTATACCGAGAACTACGGAAGTTTTGATTTAAATTTGTCTTCTTGCATAGCCTCCTTGACAAAAGTAGACCTAGAAATAGCGCTATCTGGGGATGGCAGGAGACGGATTTAAATCAAAACTAAACCGTCTATTTTTGTATTTTTACTAATGCCATACTCTGTATAAGAGTACAAAGACTCGTTTCATATAGTTTCTCTGAACCGCATTTTTGGAATATTTCCCAGCGGTGCCTGTTGATATTTTGATATCTAGGTCAACAGAAAACTAGAATCGAGTCGCCATTTATTTCACTTATTCCCCGTTAGAGGGCGTTCTAACCTTACTCCGGTATAAATAGTTTTATTGTATACCGAGAACTACGGAAGTTTTGATTTAAATTTGTCTTCTTGCATAGCCTCCTTGACAAAAGGTAGACCTAGAAATAGCGCTATCGGGGGATGGCAGGAGACGGATTTAAATCAAAACTAAACCGTCTATTTTTGTATTTTTACTAATGCCATACTCTGTATAAGAGTACAAAGACTCGTTTCATATAGTTTCTCTGAACCGCATTTTTGTAATATTTCCCAGCGGTGCCTGTTGATATTTTGATATCTAGGTCAACAGAAAACTAGAATCGAGTCGCCATTTATTTCACTTATTCCCCGTTAGAGAGCGTTCTAACCTTACTCCGGTATAAATAGTTTTATTGTATACCGAGAACTACGGAAGTTTTGATTTAAATTTGTCTTCTTGCATAGCCTCCTTGACAAAAGGTAGACCTAGAAATAGCGCTATCGGGGTATGGCAGGAGACGGATTTAAATCAAAACTAAACCGTCTATTTTTGTATTTTTACTAATTCCATACTCTGTATAAGAGTACAAAGACTCGTTTCATATAGTTTCTCTGAACCGCATTTTTGGAATATTTCCCAGCGGTGCCTGTTGATATTTTGATATCTAGGTCAACAGAAAACTAGAATCGAGTCGCCATTTATTTCACATATTCCCCGTTAGAGGGCGTTCTAACCTTACTCCGGTATAAATAGTTTTATTGTATACCGAGAACTACGGAAGTTTTGATTTAAATTTGTCTTCTTGCATAGCCTCCTTGACAAAAGGTAGACCTAGAAATAGCGCTATCGGGGGATGGCAGGAGACGGATTTAAATCAAAACTAAACCGTCTATTTTTGTATTTTTACTAATGCCATACTCTGTATAAGAGTACAAAGACTCGTTTCATATAGTTTCTCTGAACCGCATTTTTGGAATATTTCCCAGCGGTGCCTGTTGATATTTTGATATCTAGGTCAACAGAAAACTAGAATCGAGTCGCCATTTATTTCACTTATTCCCCGTTAGAGGGCGTTCTAACCTTACTCCGGTATAAATAGTTTTATTGTATACCGAGAACTACGGAAGTTTTGATTTAAATTTGTCTTCTTGCATAGCCTCCTTGACAAAAGGTAGACCCAGGGTTACCAGACCTAGGGAATTTTCCCTAAACCTAGGGAATTTTGAGCCAGCTTAGGGAAAAAGGGAATTTTATTCAATTCTATGAAAAATCTAGGGAATTTTTAATATTTGTAAGACGATTTTAAAAAATCTTTTTGATTTTATAAGATTTATAAAATTGCACATATAATATACTTATGTGCAATTTTATTGCTCATATAATATATGTGCAATTTTATACAGATATGTAGATAGCATTATTATCTACATGAAAATCGTTTTATTCGCGAATTCGGCGAATCCCAGCGATGCGTCAAAGTTTAGAAGTGAAGAGAATATGACAGATATCGATTTTTACGATTATCGATTATTCCCCGTTTGTTATCAAGGGCAAACAAACTACAATAAGGTTATGTTATAAATCTATAATTAATCAGGGTTTCTGATTTCTGGGTTGTAGTATTAAATTATTATCCACAATATATAAAATCCACAAAGAGGTTTCTCTGGGATTGGGTTCTACCATTAACCATAAAAATATTAGGTACTAGATTATTAGATAACCATAAATGTTCGATTTTTGATTTGGTGTGTCGCTTGTCAACAATATAATCGATTCGAATCGATCAGTGTTTCGATCATTTTTAATTTTAACCATTTCGGACATTTTACAGTTTGGAAGTACAATGCTAGAAGTGTACAATATTTTCCGTACAATGCTAGGATTGTCCAATAGGGCTTTTCATTCACAGTCATTTGTTTGGAGCTTCTGTCATGTGTCACATAATATTAATATATCCACGTCATACGTTATTATATATACCAATGATACAAACGAAAGACGTATGACCTAGATATATTAATATTATGTGACAAATGACATAAGTTCGAAACAAATGACAATTGATGAAAAGCCCTATTTCGGGCTTTGCTCGTAACATATTGGCTCCGTGCGTCTCCCCTCTACTTACAGTCACGTGACACGCTATCAGATTTTGTCAGGACGTTTTAACATTGAGTCTTATGGGATTATTTTGTCAAACTTGAATATTTTATTTTGTAGTAATAATAACCGAATACAATTGTTAGAATTCATTAGTTATTAATTTATACTGTAATTTATAGTGCAACAAAAATATTTTCTTTTTCGTTAATAAAGATTTATTAACATAAACTGCGATAGTGAGGTTATGTATACAAAATCAAACTGATAATCAATATTGGAAATAGAAGAATTTATATCAGATTAAGTGCGTTTCTATTTTCTGTTTATATTAATACATAATATCACTAGTGTGACACGGCATTTTTTTTAAATGTCTCATTTAAACATACACAAAGCGTCCTGATAAAATTTCAAAAAACCGCTACCATGAGCAGGTCGGTCGATTTTGCTTTGACACTTTGTTAACGCTCAGAGCGAATACAAAAAAATACTGGGCCTACTCGCGGAGGACATCCTGAAATTACTCAGAGGCAGTACGCCTGCGCATTAGCTGTTCAGATGGAAAAAGTCGACCTTATCCAATGCCCAGTTCTGTAATGCGCATGTGTATTTTGAAAATATATAGGGAATTCTAGGGTAAAAATGGTTGTCAAGTTGTTAGGGAAATCTAGGGAAATTTTGACAAAAATTCTAGGGAATTAAAAAAAATCATCTGGCAACCCTGGGTAGACCTAGAAATAGCGCTATCGGGGGATGGCAGGAGACGGATTTAAATCAAAACTAAACCGTCTATTTTTGTATTTTTAAATATATTATAGCTTCTATACGTTTTTATTTATAATGCGCGATTCACCCGCAGACCCGCACATTGATGCACTCTATGGCAGCATTCGGCAGATCTCGCGGTTGAATAAATTTATGTAAACTTTTTAATGAATAGATCAAATTTTTAAAGAATTGGAGATGATAGAAGAACACTAAAGCTATTTTATAGTTATATTACAAGGAAAAAAGATAACTGTACAGGGACAGTGTGACTAGAAAGTGGGGCATACATGAATTTTGTTTAAAAATTATTTAAAAATGTGTTATTAATACAATTTTACCTATAAAAATCTCAAACTTCACATCGTACTGAACGATGTTTTATTCAAAAAAAAACTCAAGAAGTTTATTTAAATTATACGGATATGACGTACTACCACTTTTACGAATTACAAGGTACCACATTTAAGATGACATTACTCAAGTTTAAAGGGCTATATTATAATAATATACGTTAGTGTTTTTTAAAGCTTAAGATATAATCTTTAAAATGCACCACATTTTTTAACTTTGAAAATGAAATAAACACCTTCTTTTTAAAAAAGTTAAGAAAAATAAAAAAATGTAATGCGAATTCCGAGAAATATCAATTAACAAAAATGTTTGTACAAAGTCATATTTTTTCAAACTATATGGGAAACTTTTTTTATTTTTAATTTTACGAAAAAAAGCTGCTCCTTATAAATAACTCTGCATTGTCTATAATCTAAGATACAACCATCACATACCAAATTTTGTCAATTTTATACGAGGTATGCCAAAAAATATGAATTTCGCTCAAGAGTAAAGTACCTACTGTTATATTTCACAATATAGAAAATTGTTATTATAAAATTCAATTCAATTCAAATTCAATTCAAAATATCTTTTATTAAAAAAATTGTAAACAACACACTTATATCAAATTGCCACAATTGGATAATAAGTGTCTAATATACAAAATTACAATTATGTACAAAATTACAATTACATCTACTATAAGTTAAAAGTTAAAATGTGTGATTTAAAAACTCATACACAGAATATGGTTCTAAATCCAATAAAATGCTTTTTATTTCAGTTCTAAATATATTAAAATTCTGTTGCAATTTAATTCTAACAGCCACTGCCACCGTTAATAATCCTAACTCCTTAAATTTTCCCCTACAAGTCCTTTGAGCTTTTATCTTGAGCATTGTTCTTATTGCTCTCTTCTGAGCAATGAATACTCTATAAACATCAGTTCCTCCGCCCCAGATAATAATACCATATCTGAGCACTGAGTAGATGTTTGCAAAATAAACTGGTGTTGTAAATTCAAGTACTTAGACATTACTCGTAATAAAAAACATGCCGTATTGGTTCTTTTGCGAACAACACACAGATGCTCTGACCAATTCAGATGTTGATCATACAACATTTGATAATACATCATTTACATATCATTTGTTGATAATACAACAGTTTGATCATCCAACTCAATCTCCTCTGGAATTATCTCATTATTTTGCTTTGTGTGAAAACAAACACAGTTAGTCTTCTCGGTATTTAAAACCAATTTATTTTTTAAGAACCAATTCTGAGCTGTTTCTAAGTGATCTGAAGAAATACTCAGAAGATCCTCAAACTTTGATGCTAGTGTTAATAAGTTTGCATCATCTGCAAAATTTACAAGGTGAGACTCACTGCTCAGTATTTCGCTACCAAGATTGTTAATGTAGAAAACAAAAAGAAGTGGTCCCATGACACTGCCCTGAGCAATACCAAGTTGTAAATTCTGTACCTAATTCTGTTGTAAATTCTCATAAATTGTAAAACTGTTGTCCTTCTCCAGTTATAATAATTTTTGTCGTCTGTCGGTGAGGTAATATCTTATCCAGTCCCGAGCAGGGCCACGAATTCCATATCTTTCTAGTTTGTCGATCACAATATGATGATCTGACAAACGCTTTTGATAAGTCCAGGAACATTCCCAAGGAAATCTCCCCGTTCTCCCATCCATTCAAAATCTTATCCACGAATTCGTATGTAGCTGTTTCAACAGACCTTCCCTTGAGATACCCATGTTGTGACTCAGCAATTAGGTGGTCATTATTGAAAAACGTTATAAGTCTTGTGTACATTGCTATTTCGAAAATTTTTGAAAATGTCGGTAGTAAACTGATGGGTCTATAATTTTCCAATTTGGTTTTATCTCCCTTTGTATGTAAAGGTTTCACTAGGGCTAACTTTAGTTGGTTATGGAAAATTCTATACTTAAAAGAGTTATTAATAATGTGGCACAATGGTTCTGCAATCTCTTCTGCACAATGTTTCAACAGATTCGCTGAGATCCCATCATAACCTGCACTTTTTTTATTTTTTAGCTTTGATATGATATTAAGAATTTCAGAAATAATTACTGGTATAAGAAAAAAAGATTTGTTGTTATATGGAATACTGCATGGAAAAGTGGCTTGAGGTTGAGTTTTTATTAAATTAGGACCTGCATGAAGTACAAATTTGTTAAAGTTATTACAAATATTCTCAGGCTTACCACTAATATTCGAAGTTTGATCGACATATTCTGTAACTGTACCATTAATTTCCCTAACAATCTGCCAAACACATTTTGATTTGCTTCCACTGTTATTCATACGTTCTTCATAATGAGCACTTGTTGCATCGCTCAGGAGACGAGTGTATTCCTGCTTCTTTGTTTTGTAAGCCTCACTATAGACCCTGTCAGACCTACTAAGCACTAGAAGAATGTCTAGCTCATTCTTACATGCAGAAACCTGCTGATTAGGTTTAATTTTTTTTGTCGTACATTTTTGCTGAACTGAGACTATAGGAAATACCACAGGCTGTGGGTGAAAAAACGTGATATAATTCAGGAATTTTTGAAACCTATCAGGTGTTGTAAAGGACGATGCCAGGAATAACTTCTACTAAAATGTAACCAAAAATATTGTGCGCTTTTTTTTCTATTGCGATTTTCATTTCTTAAATTTGCAATTTTTAATGATTTTTAATTTTGCAGCTTAGGATATTGATTTTAGAGAAAAACTTTTTAAAAGAAAGTTGTAGTAAAGTAAAAAACCTACAATTTGAGCTATGGTAAGTTTAATTTCGTTAATTGGTTATTGCAAAACAGCCTGGGAAAGGTCCAAAATGGCCGTTTTTTATAATTGCATTATTTATTGTACAAATATTTTTTTTACTTTTTCAAGCTTTAAAATGAAGATCTTTCAATTCCAAACATAAAAAAATGTAAAGCCAGATTAACGAATTTGTTGCTTAGATATTATAAATTCTTTATCCCAAGAGGTCAAATGTCGAAGGCTATAACTTTTTGAAAAAAAAATCGTAGAGAGTTGGTCAAACATCCAATCTCCTTCTAAAGAGTTATGTTTTCATATTCTGATGTAAATACATGCGTAAAACATTTTTAAACCTCTAATTTTTTATTTTGAAAATAAGGGGGCAAATTTCGTTAAAAACATTTAGAGCTGAAGCGGCCCTGTACATCCTATGAGTTTTTAACTTACAGATTATTGTTGCTGAAGATGAAACGAAGATTTATAAAAAAATAAAAAATTTCTACGACCAACTGAAGCCGAGATAATTTTTGGGTTTGAAAATAAGGGGGCAAATTTCGTTAAAAACATTTAGAGCTGAAGCGGCCCTGTACATCCTATGAGTTTCTAACATACAGATTATTGTTGCTGAAGACGAAACGAAGATTTATAAAAAAATAAAAATTTTCTACAAGTAACGGAAGCCGAGATAATGTTTTTTTTTTTTTCTTAAATCGTAGTGCCTTTATTTATAACAATTAAGAAATTATTTTACAGTCATTGACTAAAGAAAGACTTATATTATTTTAAAATAAAAATTATTATAAAATATAATTACATTTAATTATTAAAAATTATTTTTTAAATCGGTGCTTTTGCAAGCGGCCGAATTTTGCAAATCGCCCGGCTCGCTTCAAATCCGCGCGCTCGGAAAATTTTTAAGTAGCTTGTATTAAATTTTGACAGAAAACAATTTAATAATATTACCATTATAATATACAGTCTATTTACCACTGTATTTGTTTTTCTTGATAAACTTTTATATGTGAAATCCAAAAAGAATAGTCACTACAAGAAGAAAAAGTTTTATATTGTATATTATAGTAAGAAGTAACATTATTATTATTATTATACACATAGTAGAATGCAGTAGGATGTGGTTACCCATACTAAAAGAAGAGGTTAATAGAAGGAAAATACCAGGATTAGTAAGTCAATAACATATCGAGTTACTACATTTTCTATATTTTAGTATTGTTTATATAGCTATGTATTATTAATATATTTATAATTTAAAATAACATATTGTACATATTAATGTCAGAATTTGGTATTAGTTTTGAGAGTAAACTAAAGTCAGACTTAATAGTTACGATGTCGGGATAGTATCACGAGGTCTTTTTTCCTGATTTTCCCTCGTGATTTACTATGGAATCTCTAACGCGAGAATTTTACTGTCACCATTGCATGTGGTTGTCTTTTTAAAGACAGATCACATGTTATGATTTTTTTGTGACGGATATTATTGAGTTGAGGTTGATTTCATGTAATCGAATGAACTATCTTTCAGTAAAGTCGTCCCAGGAACGCAACTCATAAATATTGGCCATATCATTTTAAAGTCTTCTACTTTAAAATGTATAATATATGTATGAATTGCCGATATAAATGAGTCAGATTAAATAAATTATTAGAAGAATTTTTTTACTAAGCATCACCACTTTTGTTTAATTCATTAATATTTTTTGTATTTTGACAACGACACCCGATTTGGCCGTCGAAACGTTAATAAAATCATTTTTTTGGTAAAATTGTGGCTTATTTCCCATCAAAACTAGTTAATAGGTAAGTGAGATCAATCAACCTATTTTTGACCCCAGAATCTGTAGTATAATTTATGACCAATCTTTTCGGAACACCCTGTATAAACGAAACGCAAATGCTTCCAACAGGTAATGGCTCTGACCCAAGCAACAATATGCAAAACGCATTCTATATGCAGGCAGTTCAAACAGAAAATCTTATGCAACCTCAGTAAAGGTACCAAATTATAAATCCAATGACACCAAATAATCAAGAACAGCCATATCTCTAAAGTCAATATCCTTTAATACTTTAATCCAAAACAAAAATACTATTTTTCAAAAATTGCAACCAATATGACCATCAAACTTAAATATGAATAATACTTATCATTCCAGTTATCCAAATCCTCCTCAAAGAAAATAAATAATCAAATATCCCAAAATGCCAAACCTATAGTCTATAGGGGAAGTGCATTTAGATTTTCACTCCGGAAAAAATCAAACAAGATAAAACTTTTTGTAATTTCATTAAGAAATGTTTAATAAACAACATATCAAAAAGTTCTACTCGAGAAGTGGGTGCTTCATTTTTTATTAAACAAATGAACAGCGAAGTTAGATGTTTTTTTAAATAACTCCGAGAATATAATTTTTAGAAAAATACTGACTTGACCATTAAAAAACTCAGAAAATTTTACAAAAAAAACCTTATATAAAGATTTTTCTAAAATTAAATCTCTAGCTTCTGTAATTTTTTATTTATAACGCTAAAGTCACCCTTCTCACACACATTGGCGCACTGTAAACTAGCGTTGGAAGAAGTGCACGGTTGAGTTTTTTAAATGTAATTCTTTAACTAATGGATCAAAAGAAATTTTACAAATTGGACATGAAAGAAGATGAAATAAGCTATCTTATGGTTGTAATAAAAAGAAATAAAATGTATGGACATAAGTACGGTGTGGGCGGAAAGTGAGCCTTACATGAATTATGTTTAAAAATGATTTAAAAATGTGTAACTAATACAATTTTACTTATAAAACTCTCAAATTTGCACAACTTACCTCTCAATCATCTTACTAAACGATGTTTCATTTAAAAAAAATCTCAAAAATTTAATTAAAATAATACGCTGTCTCAAAAAATGAAATTTTTGAAAACTTCGTAGTTTTACAGAATTCTCACCATTTTAAGACGGTATTACTAAAGTTTGAATAAATCTAATAAAATTTGTTTGATATTTTTTAAAGCTTAGGATGTAATCTTTAAAAAACACTGAATTATTTTAGTTCAGAAATGAAATAAACAATTCCTTTTTGAGAAAAATAAGAAAGATAACAAAAATGTAATACAAAAACCGAAAAGTACCAGCTGAAAAAATGTATATACAGAGTGATCAAAACTTGTTTCTGTAAAACTTACCTAAAATATATTCAATAATAAGCTTCAACAATAATAAATGTTCAACAAAAAAATTTTTTTAGCTCTTACACAGTCTGCGTGATTTGGAACCTATTGATAACTTTTTTAATATCAGTTTTACGAAAAAAAGTTATTCTTTATAAAATACTCTGCATCGTATATAACATAAGATGCAACCATCAAATATCAAATTTTGTTAATTTTGTACGAGGTATGTCAAAAAATATGAATTTCACTCAAGAGTAAAGTACAGAAAATATGAATTTCACAATATCGAAAATTTTTATAAAGAAAAGTTGTTTGGTTCCAATATGTGATTATATCCTTCTAATCAAAAATTTGTATCACATCATTAAATCACATCATTAAATTTTTCACTTATTATTTATGATAACTGATTTATTATTAATTTTATGAAGAAAGTTATTCGTCATAAATAGCTGTGCATGGTTTAACACTTAATATGCAAATATAAAATATTATAATTTTATCAATATTATACGAGGTAATACGTCGTATACAATACTATGTAAAAAAATATATTTCGCGCAATGAATATGTACCTTTATAGTTCACAATATTTCGATTAGAAGAGTGTAATTGCATATTGACACATCGTTTTTAATTCTGAACAACTTTCCATAATAACAATTTTCAGTATTATGAAAAATATAGGTATTTTACTCCTAACTGAAATTTTTATTTATTGACATATCTTGTACAAAATTGATAAAAATTGATATTTTATGATTGCATTGAAAGTTTTAGAATATGCAGAGCTTTTTACTAAGAATAACTTTTTTATTTATGATCCCATTGCAACAATTTTTTGAATATTGAAGAGATAGATTTTGAATAATTTGTTCTTTCTTTCTAATACATTTTAATTTTTAATATTATTGTGAAAATTATTCGTTTATCTTTTTTTTAAGAATGAAATTCTATATTTGTTTGATTGAATTCTACTTGTTTTTCATTTAAATATCCGCCATTTTGGATCCGCCATTTTGAAATTAAATTTTTTATTCTTTAATTCAGATTCAACAACCTGTTAAAAATAAAGACAATAAATGTTTTAGAAAAATGTTCTTTTTTATGTTCTTTTTAGAAAATCCGCATTTTGGATCCGCCATTTTATAGTTTATAATGTTAACATTTAAGTTAGGTTTATCAAAGCTCTCAAAAATAAATATATGTAGAAATAAATACATTTTGTAAAGAAATTATGATTTTACAACTATTTTTTAAGTTATCCGCCATTTTGGATCTGCCATTTTATAATTTAAATTATCAAAATTTGATTCACGTTCAGCAACCTCTCAAAAATATCCACATATATGTAAACAAACACGTTTTATAAAAAAAAAATTCGGATTTTACAACTGCTTTTTAAGGATTTTTAGGAAAAAATCCGCCATTGTGAATCTGCCATTTTGAATTTGAAAATTGTAATGTCAGATTCGGGTTCAGCATAATCAAAACTAAAATAAAAACATTTTTTATCAAAATAAAATGTTGAATTCACCCATATTCTTAACATTATTTATACAAAAAAATTGTTATTGTTTAAACAATTAATCAACATTTAGCGGCGAAATTTGTGAGTAGAACTTTTTACTTTAACATATTTATAAACTAACAAAAAAAGTTTTAGAAAAATATAACCTTGTTTGATTTTTTCCGAAACATTGTATCTTTTCGTTCTAATTGCACTCACCTACTAGTGACGATAAAAAATGCATGTTACATAATAGAAATTATTCGGTTTACTGTAAAAAGGCCGAAACCATTAGACCAAAAAGCACGTTACCGAAATCTCACTAAACCGAACAGTAGGAGACCGAAAAGTATTAGGTACAAAACACAGGTTGCTCAAACAGGATTGTAATGTGAGCAAGAGTTAACATCAACCTCCCTTCGTCCTTTATCCAGGCTTAGGACTGGCAGCCCAAAGTACTCACGCGTTTTTAGAGGTTGATTTTTTTTGCTTTGTTTTTTGTTTATTTTTTTTTTGTTATTATTTGTTAGTGTTTATTTTTGATTTATTATGTACAATACTAAAAATTAAATACCAAAAACAGTTTAGAGGTTGTTCTTTTTTGCTTTGTTTTTTGTTTATTTTTTTTGTTTTTGTTTATTTTTTTTTATTTTTGGTCTATTTTTTTTATAAATTAGAAGCAAATAAAATTTTCCCTTCATTTCTTTTTACTTGTCGCAGTAAAAGAGATAGGACAAATGTAATTACAACTAAATGTTACTTGGATGGTTATTAGTAATTAGAAATCGTTAAAATGGTGTTAACGTCACTCTACCCTTAATTTAATTTTACCTTCAATAATTTTTATAACGGATGAAGATTAGTTCATATCAGAGTGTACAGAGTAACAATTATATATAATTTAATAATATAATTATATAATTATATATATATATTACAAAATAATACAAAAAAAATACAATAAACAAAAAGAGATATAAAAAATCTTAGCAAAATTTTCTGCAATCTTTTTTAATTCATGTACCATTTCGGTCTAATGCTGTTCGGTCTAGTGAGGTTTCGGTAAAGTGCTTTTCGGTCCGATGAGTTCGGCCTACTGCTTTCGGTCTAATGATTTTGGTCTAATTGTCGTGTACCAATTATTCGACAGAAGCAGAGAAATCGCACCCGTGGCAAGAGGACTCACATAAAAGAAAACGCCTCAAAACACAAAAATATAAGGAAAATGACCAACATACTGAAATATCAAACAGATTTGGAATATTACCTAACAACAATGAACAATTAAATGAAGCCCACAATAACAATACCTATAGGTATATATATATATATATATATATATATATATATATATATATATATATATATATATATATATATATATATGTTCGGAAAGGTTTATATATATATCGGAATATATATATATATATATATATATATATATATATATATATATATATATATATATATATATATATATTGTTATGATCTGCTTTTTATTAATTTTATATTAATTATTATTTATCTGATTAATTATTTAATTGTCGCAAATCATACATAAAAATGAATAAAAAATCTCAGGGTGCCTTTTTATACTATTAAAAAAAATCTAAATTATCTCACGTTATACTTATCTTCTCTCGTGGGTTCAGTATCTCTTAGTTGATCCTAATCGGGATAAAATAGGGAAAAGAAATAAAGCAAAATATTAAAATAAACATACAGAATTGTCTTTTATTTGTCAAAATCAATACTCTAAAATCTATCAAATCTAAAACCTGTGGACACAGATGTCCGAATGAAATCTTTACCACTTAAATTTATTATAGTTAAAAAAAACAATTTATCGGTTTGTTCCCGATGACTTTGGTAAAACAAACTAAAACAAACAAATTTATGTATTCGCAAGGTTAGCTATACTTCCTATTTACTTTTAGAAATATTGGAATTTTAATTCATATGCCTTTTACTCAAAACTTTAGTTTCCGAACATAAAAATATCTTTCACATAAGTTGACTGACCTTTTGCTTCACTCACTCTGATGTCTTCTCGTGACCCAAAACAGCTCTCCCTCGTTGACTATGTTAAAGGCTACTCATCAAAGCCCTCTCCGTTCTCCAGCTTCAAAACTATCAGCATACCAGCACCAATTCTCCAACAAGCCGGGCCTCTTTTGACACGTACTCGATTCAAACAAAACTCCAAAAATTCTCTGCTCTCCTTCTCACAATAATACAGAATCAAAGAGGTATTTCGTCTCAATTTGATCTGTCTCTCGTTCCACTTTTCAACACTATTCTCCACTATCAAACAAACCACTGGTACTTGCTAACTACTTATCCACCAAAACGTCGACC
Source organism: Diabrotica virgifera virgifera (assembly GCF_917563875.1). Lineage (NCBI taxonomy): Eukaryota > Metazoa > Arthropoda > Insecta > Coleoptera > Chrysomelidae > Diabrotica > Diabrotica virgifera. The sequence goes on along the minus strand of NC_065450.1, from coordinate 99,191,213 downwards.
GCTCCTCAGCGCTGCCAAATAACATACTGCCTTCTTTTTCAAACTCTCTCAATCATCCAATCCACTTTTCCTCTTCCAACTTGCCAAGAATCAGAAACAATCTTTTCCATTCGACAAACAAAACGTCATTTTCAAAATTATTCCGACCATCCTTAATTACTTTCGGGGAAACTCTACAATATTTACTCGGGTTGACACAAAGAATAAAATTCCAAACTTTCTTTTAAAACCACTCTTCTAGAAATTGATAATTACCTCTACCTGTGGGTTCTATAGTTCTCGTAATAAACAATCTATTTCCATTTTAAATCTAAATACATCGTCCTTTTCACTTTAATTATTCACAAAAGTTTTTAATGGTTCATCGGAAAGCTCATTAAAAGAGAAATCCACTTACATCCAAACTAAATTCTAATAAATATTTACAGCTCAATATACAGGGCGTATCAATTTATGTGCCCGCGTTAATTTAAAAAAATATTTAAAAAAAATTTAATTTAATTTTCATTTTGCTTTTGATTGATAATGTTGTTCTGAAGCTATTTTCTTGTGGCATTTTTATAATCAAGTATATTCAAATGGGAAATAAGCCACAATTTTACCTAAAAATGATTTTATTAACGTTTCGACGCCCAAGTCATCAATATTGGCAATATCATTTTAAAGTCGTCTATTTTAAAATGTATAATATGTGTCTGAATTGGCGATATAAATGAGTCAGATTAAATAAATTATTAGAAGAATTTTTTACTAAGCAACAACATTTTTGTTTATTTAGTATTATTTTGTATTTTGACAACGACACCCGACTTGGGCGTCGAAACGTTAATAAAATCATTTTTAGGTAAAATTGTGGCTTATTTCCCATTTGAATATAATACTTGATTTGATTGATAAATTTGAAAACACAATAATATATATATGTAGGCTTTTATCTTCTGTTTGTCTAGTGTCTAGGGTTGATTCTGTGGTCACAGGTCGATTTTAGGATACAGCAAATACTTTACTCGTAAATTACAAGGATAATGTAACAACTAATGTGAACGGTAATTAACACTGAACATCTAAAACGGCTTTATATCAAAAATATGCTATCTTATTTCGTCGTTCGTCTTTATTCTGATGAAAAAGGCCGTCTGCCCCCTATCATCAGCGTCTTAATGTCAACTCGACTTTTCTCTCACTTTTTGACTACTGTCACTTGGCCATAATATGTTGAACCTATAGATCTATCGCGTTTTTTTTATTATTAGGGAAATGCCACTTAACTGGCTTTCGGCTCGCGTTTATGATAAAATAAAATAACTTAAACGAATGTAATCCTACACTCGGCCATCCTATTCAGAATCCGACTCGGAATCGTCGCTTTCATTGTCGACCCATGGTTTAAGATATTCAGCACACGTTGATGTTCGCACTGGTCCCTCATGCACACCAATCTTTATAACATCATAACGATCGTTATCTTTAACCTTGACAATCTCGTAAGGACCTAAGAACTTTATCTTAAGTTTAAGTCCTGGGCCGAACTGGGTTCTTTTTATTGCAACTAAATCTTTCTCCTTATAGATTCTTGCTCGTTTTCTTCTTGAATTATACCCCTTTTTGTTTTCAGCTTGTACATTATATATTTGTTCTTTACATCTTTCTCGAAGTTCTTTTCTATCTTCATCATATATTTTTATCGCCTCTTCCTCTATGAGTTCTCTGATTCGAATGTCTTCTTTATTTTTCATTTTTACACCAACCAATACTTCGAAAGGTGTAGTACCTATACTTCGTTGATAAGTAGAGTTCAATGCACTTTGTACCCTGTCAACATTCTTATACCATTTCGTAGGTTCTTCTAAACTCAATTTCGTAAGAACAGGGATAATTGTTCTATTCACTCGTTCAACCTGACCGTTTCCTCGTGGCACTCCAGTTGTGAATAGAACATGTTGAATCTTTTCTTCTTGGCAATATCTTTCAAATTCCTCTGATCGAAATGCTGTACCTCGGTCGGTTATCATTCGAGAAGGGTTTCCAAATATTCTTCGTTGCTTTTCAAGACAACTTATAACTTCTTTCGTCGTTGTCGACTTCGTCGGGTAAAACCAAACATATTTGGTAAAATCGTCTATAATTACAAGTCTATGCTGATAATTCTTACTTGTAGACTGCAATGGACCCAAATGATCCGCATGGTATGTGTGCAGTGGACCATCTAGTTTTGGTATGGGATTAAGTGTTCCTTCTTTTTTTCCCTCCTTTTTGCTTCCTAATATACATGCTATACAGTTAGAAATAACATTTTTAACTTTCTCTTTTATCTTTGGTATATAAAAGTCTTTAACTATTACTTCCTCAGTTTTTCTCTCAGAAAAATGTCCTATCTCGTGACTTCTTATTATCTCAGTCTGCATATTTCTCGGTACAACTAACAGTTTTAATCCATTGACATAATTGTATAATATTTCGTGATCTAAGTAAAAATCTTCATATGCTTCTGTCAGAAGTATTTGTTTTATCGCCTTGATGTGCTCGTCTTTATCCTGAGCCACTTTAATTCTTTGTATTATACCATATTCTTCTGTAACCGTTAAAACTTTTGGATATCGGCTACGAGTATCCACGTGAGACATCTGAGTACCTTTTCTATGCTCAATTTCATACTGGTACTCCTCTAGCATCAGTGCCCATCGTGCAACTCTTGTGGTAAGGTCCTTCTTGTCCATAGTTCGCTTATAGGCTTCACAATCTGTAACAATTTTGAATTTGTTTCCAAGTAAATATATCCTAAACTTCTTCACCGCTCTTAAAATAGCGAGTACTTCTAGCTCGTAACTGGTGTACTTAGTACTACTAGATTCTAAGAGAACATGAAAAAATCCGTTCTTTAAATCAATTGTGCTAAAAAATTTTGCACCTTGTAAACAGTCAAGCACGTCTTCAACGAGGGGAAATGGGAATCTGTCTCTTATTATGTTTTTGTTTACTTTTCCATAATCGCAGCAAATTCCTGTCCGACCGTCCTTCTTCTTTACCAATACTATTGCGCTGGCAAAATCCGAACAACTAGGTTTATTTATGCCTTCGTCTAACCATTCATTTATCTGCCTATCTACCTCTTCTTTTTCAGGAACAGATAATCGTCTTGATCTTTCATAAATTGGTTCCTCGTTTTTTAAGACAAGTTTCATTTCAATTTCTGTCGTCTTCGTTTTCTTTGGTTCATAACTTTCCATTAACTGCCCAACAGTTTCTCTATGTTTTTCGTCTTCAATATGTGCTACTTTTACTTCATCTTCTTTGTCTTTTTCGTCAAGCATAATGTGCATAATAAAGTTTTCGTCCGTCCTCTTGCACATTACTATCCCATCATCTCTTATACTAACAGATGCTTGTTGTAAAATATTATTTCCAATTATTGCTTGAAAAGATGTCGCAGCTTCTGGGATAATATGAAATTTTAGGTCAAACTTCTCATCGTTAACGTCAGCTTGTGTCGAGAATGATCCTAATATATTAACTTTCGCATTTTCTCCTAAGCCTTTCAACATTATGGTGTCGGGTGTTAAACAAATATCATTAAAGAATTTGTCATACACATCTTCTCTTATCGCACATATATCACTTCCGGTGTCAAATAAAGCTGTTAGTGTGATCTGATTAATTGTAAGTTTAAGCGCTGTTTTTGGCTGAACCTCAATTACATTCAAAGCTGTGTTTTCTATAGTAGCCTTCGTCGATTTTTTATTGGGACATTTACTTGAAACGTGGCCATATTTGTTGCAGCTAAAACACTTCGTTCCCTTGGACTTATCTGGACAGTTCTTAGATATGTGACCTCTATTTCCACAATTAAAACAAGTAATGTTGTTCTCTCTTTTCCTGTCATTCTTCTCTCTTTTTTCGTTTTTAACGATGTCCTTGTTTTTCTTAGATCCTTCTTTATTTGCTCTAAAGCCTTGAGCTTGTCCAGTAGTTTCCCTACCGTGTATCCTGTCATACAGTTTAATTTTCTCCTTAAAGTCTGCAAAATCTTTTGCTCCATATAACACTAGTTTATTGGATGATTCGTCTTGTATTCCATCAATTATGTATTCTATAACAACTTCTTGTTCTAAGTAAGCTCTATTAGCTATTTCTCTCATTTTAATCACGTATTCTTGTACAGTCTCGTCAGATTTTTTTCGTCTGGTCATCAACACCTTATGTATCTGTGCACTATTTACATGTATTCCGAATTCTTCGATTAAACATCTCTTCAAATCAGGCCAACTTCTGATGCCTTTTTCTGACTGCACAAACAGTTTGGCAAGTCCTTTTAAACATTTTTTTGCATAGATTAATTTTTGTAAGTCGTTCCATCCTGTTATCTCAGCTACTTCTTCAAACTCGATAATCCACGTGCGAACAGGATATTCATCTTTTCCATTAAATGATCTTATGCTGCCTTCCACATCTCTAAAACTTAATGCAAATGATTCCTGTCGTCTTGTACCAGTCGCTCCATTATTCGCGAATCTAATTTCAGGGTTATTGCTTGCGCTATAGCTACTTTCTCCAATTTCTTCATGTACGTGAATATCTTCGTCATATCGTTTGTCTTCGTATCTTCGTCTTTCTTCGTCATTACTTCGTTCATATCTACGTCTTTCATCACATATTTGTCGTCCTTCGTCATAATTTCGCCCTTCGCGTCTTCGTCTAAGCTCGTCGTTTCTTCTTTCACGTCTTCGTCTTTCTTCTTCTTCAAGTCTTTCATCGTCTTTTGCGCGTCTTTCATCGTCTTTTCGTCTTTCTTCTTCCAATCGTCGTTTCTCTTTTTCTCGTCTTTCATCATTTTCATGTCTTTCGTCTTCCAATCGTCGTTTTTCTTTTTCTCGTCTTTCATCATTTTCCCGTCTTTCGTCTTCCAATCGTCGTTTTTCTTCTTGCGTTCGTCTTTTTTCGTCTTCCAGTTGTCTTTTTTCTTCCTTTCGTCTTTCGTCGTCTTCGTCTATATCTGATACGTCATCCTCCTCTTCGTCATCTTCAGTTTCTTCGTCGTTAATGAAGGTATTCAAAAAGGAACAAATGCGAACAACCACGTCATGCTTCTCATTTTTATAATTCAAATCAAGAGTTTGGCATATCGCAATTAAATCAGGAAGATCAAATTTTTCACTTACATCGTTACATTTACTCAAAAATTGTTCAGAAGTGTCGTCGAGCCGAAAACCAGGAAAAGCACGCAAAGCTTTTCTAGTTTTTCGAGGTTCACCTTCAGTGGAAAAACAAATGTAATGCAAAATTTTAACAACTCTCAACTTGTTGAGATCTCAATTAATTGTTAATGTCGCTTTTTTACACATTTATAACATCGTTGACTAAAATCTCAAACTGGTGAGTTATTTTTTAATACCCATTTTCACTATTATACCTTTAATATTATTTCAGCGTCCCTGATGATGTTAACGACTGTTAACGAAATATTGGAATCGTAGAAAAGAGTACACTGAGTCTTCCATTTCAGCTGTTAACCCAATAATTTGTAAATTGATATATATATATATATATATATATATATATATATATATATATATATATATATATATATATATATATATATATATATAAAAGATGAGAAGTTATTGGTTTAACGACCACTCGTACGATATCAATCAAATGAAATAGAGAATGTGGAGAAATCCCCTTACGAATAATTCACACATCCACCATTTTGGGTTGGGAAAATTTTTTGAATAGAATTAAAAATCCAAACACTAGTTCTTAGAAATGTGTTTCGCCCTCTTCAACCTCTCTGGGCTCATCGGTAAGGATGAGAGGTTGAAGTGTTGGTCTTGGTCTCGAATGTTGTTTTTGAGTGGAATGTGTCTAAGGATATTCAACCTCTCATCCTTACCGATGAGCCCAGAGAGGTTGAAGAGGGCGAAACACATTTCTAAGAACTAGTGTTTGGATTTTTAATTCTATTCAAAAAATTTTCCCAACCCAAAATGGTGGATGTGTGAACTATTCGTAAGGGGATTTCTCCACATTCTCTATATATATATATATATATATATATATATATATATATATATATATATATATATATATATATATATATATATATATATATATATATATATATTAATTAAACGAAAAGATTTCTCTGGTATACAGAAGAAATCTTTTCCGTAGCGGACGCGAAAATGTAAATTTCAAAGTCTTCATAAAAGACGATGAACGACAAAAGACACCTCTTTGTGTCACAGATTTGTCTACAAAGACACGTTATTCGCTACACATTCGTCAATAACGGAGAAGAACCGTGATATGAAAGGAAACGGCAATTGCATTTTATTTCACTTCGACCACCACCGATATTCTACACGACGTGTTTCGAGCTCATGTCAAGCTCTCGTCAGGAACATCTAGGTGGATGGTCGAGGTGTAAGAAAATGCTTTTGGCCTTTCTGGTAATAATAAAATAACCAGACTTCAGTACACTTGGTACGACATCTATATTAATTAAACGAAAAGATTTCTCTGGTATACAGAAGAAATCTTTTCCGTAGCGGACGCGAAAATGTAAATTTCAAAGTCTTCATAAAAGACGATGAACGACAAAAGACACCTCTTTGTGTCACAGATTTGTCTACAAAGACACGTTATTCGCTACACATTCGTCAATAACGGAGAAGAACCGTGATATGAAAGGAAACGGCAATTGCATTTTATTTCACTTCGACCACCACCGATATTCTACACGACGTGTTTCGAGCTCATGTCAAGCTCTCGTCAGGAACATCTAGGTGGATGGTCGAGGTGTAAGAAAATGCTTTTGGCCTTTCTGGTAATAATAAAATAACCAGACTTCAGTACACTTGGTACGACATCTATATTAATTAAACGAAAAGATTTCTCTGGTATACAGAAGAAATCTTTTCCGTAGCGGACGCGAAAATGTAAATTTCAAAGTCTTCATAAAAGACGATGAACGACAAAAGACACCTCTTTGTGTCACAGATTTGTCTACAAAGACACGTTATTCGCTACACATTCGTCAATAACGGAGAAGAACCGTGATATGAAAGGAAACGGCAATTGCATTTTATTTCACTTCGACCACCACCGATATTCTACACGACGTGTTTCGAGCTCATGTCAAGCTCTCGTCAGGAACATCTAGGTGGATGGTCGAGGTGTAAGAAAATGCTTTTGGCCTTTCTGGTAATAATAAAATAACCAGACTTCAGTACACTTGGTATGACATCTATATTAATTAAACGAAAAGATTTCTCTGGTATACAGAAGAAATCTTTTCCGTAGCGGACGCGAAAATGTAAATTTCAAAGTCTTCATAAAAGACGATGAACGACAAAAGACACCTCTTTGTGTCACAGATTTGTCTACAAAGACACGTTATTCGCTACACATTCGTCAATAACGGAGAAGAACCGTGATATGAAAGGAAACGGCAATTGCATTTTATTTCACTTCGACCACCACCGATATTCTACACGACGTGTTTCGAGCTCATGTCAAGCTCTCGTCAGGAACATCTAGGTGGATGGTCGAGGTGTAAGAAAATGCTTTTGGCCTTTCTGGTAATAATAAAATAACCAGACTTCAGTACACTTGGTACGACATCTATATTAATTAAACGAAAAGATTTCTCTGGTATACAGAAGAAATCTTTTCCGTAGCGGACGCGAAAATGTAAATTTCAAAGTCTTCATAAAAGACGATGAACGACAAAAGAAGTGAAATAAAATGCAATTGCCGTTTCCTTTCATATATATATATATATATATATATATATATATATATATATATATATATATATATATATATATATATATATATATATATATATATATATATATATATATATATATGGAGTCATAGATTACAAAATTATGTTAGATAGCTTTGTTACAGTAACACCAGAAGAAACGTAGGTATGCGAAAACACGTCTTAATAACGTTATAAGGATTAGTACGCAGGCTCCAGACACGTATAGAAATCTTATCACTTACATGAGAGATGAAAAATAGTACATCACACCTATGAAATAAGACAGGAAAGGGCATATAGAATTGTCATAAGGGGCCTATATTATTCTGTTCCATTGACGATATAAAAGATGAACTATCTAAAAATAGTCACACAGTACCAGCTATTATAAATGTCAGGCATGGACACCCAAAGGAACCGTTGCCTTTGTTCTTAGTTGATCTTGAGGCAAACCACAACAGCAAAGAATAGCACTATTAATAATATTTAAAAATATTAAAATATTACTAAAAGAGTTTTAAATTGAAAACTTATTGGTCCATTTTCTTGGTAACACCTCCAAGGCTTCTAAAATTTGCAAGCCTGATGGATGCTGAAGCGAAGAAGACAAGAGGGAATTCAAAAAACTTACAATTCACGAAAATGGACCTAGTTACTCAAAGAAGTAACGACCGATATAAAAATAAAATAAAAATTCCATTTTTATTTTCTCTCCGATGTTCTCTCCGATGAGAATCCAACAAGAGTCGAAAATCCTCGATTCAGAGTGCTGGCACTGCGCTCCGTATTCTAAGTGAAAAATAAGATTGTTTTGCCTTCGCATTGCAACTGAATAAAAATAGAATTTTTATTTTATTTTTATATTGGTCGTTACTTCTTTGAGTAACTAGGTCCATTTTCTGTTGGAATTTACCAGCTGAACAGACGGGGTCGTGAATTGTAAGTTTTTTGAATTCCCTCTTGTCTTCTTCGCTTCAGCATCCATCTGGCTTACAAATTTTAGAAGCCTTGGACGTGTTACCAAGAAAATGGACCAATAAGTTTTCAATTTAAAAATCTTTTAGTAATATTTTAATATTTTTAAATATTATAAATATTGCTATTAGGATTGAAAACTACTTCATCTTTCAAATGCCAGATGACGCTAGTCACCTAGTACATTCACGTCAGTTGCGGTGTGGGGGATAAACTCTCAGTGTTGGTCACTTAGAGTATAGAGTAGCAGGCCTACGTTCTCTCCGATGAGACTCCAACAAGAGTCGAAAATCGTCGATTCAGAGTGCTGGTACTGCGCCCCGTATTCTAAGTGAAAAATAATATTGTCTTGCCTTCGCATTGCAACTGAATAAAAATGGAATTTTTATTTTATTTTTATATTGGTCGTTATTTCTTTGAGTAACTAGGTCCATTTTCTGTTGGAATTTACCAGCTAAACAGATGGGGTCGTGAATTGTAAGTTTTTTGAATTCCCTCTTGTCTTCGTCGCTTCAGCATCCATCTGGCTTGCAAATTTTAGAAGCCTTGGAGGTGTTACCAAGAAAATGGAACAATAAGCTTTCAATTTAAAAATCTTTTAGTAATATTTTAATATTTTTAAATATTATTAATATTGCTATTAGGATTGAAAACTACTTCATCTTTCAATTTGCAGATGACGCTAGTCACCTAGTCAATTCACGTCAGTTGCGGTGTGGGGGATAAACTCTTAGTGTTGGTTACTTAGAGCAGGGGTCGGCAACCTTTTTCGGACGGTGGGCCATTTTCAAAATAAATTTTTTTATACGAGCCGCATATACAAATGTAAATTAAATCGTGCTTTTGTAACATATATGCGTATAAATATTATTAGAAATAAATATGGAAAAAATAATTTTTTATTGTCATGCCATAATATCAATACTTTCAGAGAAAAGAAATAGTACAAATCTTAAAACGGAAAAGAACAGCATAGAATTCCAATTACATAATATGTTAAATATATGTAAATATAAAATATATCAAAATTAAGAAAAAAGTTGATGTTTCATTTTATTCATTCATTAAAATTCAAAGCGCTTTTTGCTTTTTTTTCTTGACTATTGTTGGTAAGTCCATTTCTGCTTGGGACACTAAGATCATCAAAAAATTCTGTAAATTTTCATCTGTCCAATGTCGTTCTATATTTTGATTTGTTTTTGAAAATGTTTGTTCGCATAATAGGCCTGGATCCCACGTACCAAAACAAAGTTGATTAATAGCAAGCTGAAAATTTGTTAATAGCTTAACGGTGTCTAGTCGGACAAACTTTGATGTACGAGAACACTGGAACAGGGGAAATTTTAATTGTGGAACTGTTTAAAAATTTGGAACATCAGATTACGAAAACGTCCCATGTATTTTGTCGGACAGAACATCCAATTGATTTGTTACCCTTTCATTAAATTCTCATGCAAAAATCAGACTGCTATTACTAACCAACACGATTCCTGTCATTTTACATGTTCTTTATGTTCCACTCACTAAAATGACCAGTTGGTGATAAACATCAGACTGATTTTTGCATGAGAATTTAAGGAAAAGGTAACAAATAAATTATTGGAAGTTCTGTCCGACAAAATACATGGAACGTTTTCGTAGTCTGACGTTCCAAATTTTTATTCGTAGTCTGATGTTCCAAATTTTTAACCTGTTCCACAATTAAAACTTCCCCTGTTCCAGTTTTCCCATACTTCAAAGGTTGTCCGGCTAGACAACGTTAACCTATTAACAAATTTTCAACTTGCTATTAATCAACTTTTTTTTTGGTACGCGTGATCCTGGTCTATAAAAATGTGCTGGAAAAATACAAATAATTGATTTTGTAAAATTTCTTAAATTGGAAAATTTGGTTTCTGATAGATTTTAATAAAGGGCAATTATTTTCTTTAAAATTATTATTATGTACATTGTTAGATTGCAACGCAATTAAAAGGTCTTGAGCTCACACTTTCACACTTAAAAAAATTTATTGCCTCCCTAATGAGATTGATTTTATCCAGTTATTCATGTCCAGTCGGACAACTTTTCTAAGGAAAATTTTCGAGAAGAGCGCGTTTCATAAATATAGAGGCTTCTAAACTTTGGTACGTCCGACAACAGAAATATCCTTAACATTTGTCGGACAATATTACCAGTTAATTGTAAATATTTTTATCAAACAATCCTGCAAAAATAAGCTGTGAGAGTATAACTTGCATGACTCTTTATGATGCGTGCTCCACCCCCCCCCCCATATGGGGGCGCACTATGGAGTGATAAATGATGAATTTTTTGCAGGATTGTTTGATAAAAGTACTTACAATTATTTACTGCTAACAACTCCAACTACTACTACTACTCCAACAAATTTTTAAGGGTGCTCCAGTTGTCAGACGCACCAAAGTTTAGAAACCTCTATATTTACGAAACGCCACCCTCCCAAAAATTTTCCGAAATAGAAAAGTTGTCCGACTCGACATTAATAACTAAAAAAAGTCTTATGAGACAGGCAATACATTTTTTAAGTGTGGGCTTAAAGTCAATAACTCTAGTTGTAAATTATCTAGTGCTTTTAAAATATTTAATTTTAAATGATTTTCAAATACTGTCCATTTATTTCGCATAAAAATTTTGAAAATGACAAATCAACAAACTTAGAGGCACAAACTCCAAGTTTGTTGATTTTTCCTAAAATTATATTGGTGCTTTGGGGGCCGCGCAAACTTGCAAAGGGCCGCAGGTTGCCGACCCCTGACTTAGAGTATGGAGCAGCAGGCTTACGTTCTCTCCGATGAGACTCCAACAAGAGTCGAAAATCGTCGATTCAGAGGGCTTGCACTGCGCTCCGTATTCTAAGTGAAAAATAAGATTGCTTTGCCTTCGCATTGCAACTGAATAAAAATGGAATTTTTATTTTATTCAAACTAAAATTCATCTTATATACCAATATACAAGTTGAACCACCAAGGCAAAAAACACTATTATCCAATGTACCAGATGCCAAGCCTACGGGAATTCCAAAATTTATTGTACAAAACTATTTAAATGCATAAAATGTGCAGGTCAACATGACACCAAAAGTTATAAAAAAAAACTAATGATACGCCAGCTACTTGTGTGCATTACAATGGAGATCATCCAGCAAGCTACAAGGGTTGCACCTTTTATAGAAATTTAATTAACGCAAGAAATAAATCAAGACCTAATAACTCAATTACGAATAACGTGTATCCTACTTCCAACACAGGTATTACTTGAAATGCACAGCAACAAAATTAAAGCACACTTATGCACAAGCAGTTAAAGGACAAAGGACATACCACGACCAGTGATAACGATATTAAAAATGTTTTAACCTCCTTTTTAAATGAGTTTAAGAATCTGTTTAACCAACTTCTAAATCAAAACAGCAGGGTACCTACTAACCATGTTCAGTACAGTTATCAATAAAATCTCTTCGTAAAGGCTTCCACACTTCGAATTGCAGCCTGAAATGCTAACGGGCTAACAAACCATGTAGAGGAAATAAAATTATTCAAATCATATTGATATCAAAAAGTCATTCGGCAGAAAGAATATTTATGAAAGTTCCATATTATAAAATATATTTTTGTCACCACCCTGATGGAACAGTTCATGCAGGCTTTGCCATTCTAATAAAATCCTCAATTAAACACCATGCACTACAACCATATAGTAAGCTGAAAGTCAAGGAACCCAAATAAAAGAAAATAATCTTTAACACGAAATAACAAGTCCAGCCATATACCCACCACGATGACATAATATTGCAGTAGATCAATACAATGAATTTTTTCAAGTCTTTGTGCCCATTTCGAAGCAGTAGGAGACTGAAATGCTGAACATACTTTATGCTAAAATTGAATCAAACTTTGACCTAAGTTCGGATCACAGTGCCATAATCGTCACCCTAAGTACATTCATTATTTGGAGGGAACTCTAAAGTTCAAATGTTCAAAGAAAACAGACTGCGACCAATATCAGAGTCATTATAAAAAAAATACCTCTCTAGATCATCAAATCAAAGTCCCCAGCGATATTGAAATCTGCAAATTCAAAACTCCTGCAAATTCACAAATTATGCATAGAGGTTTCCATGTGCCATTGTATATGACTATTGAATGGAACTAATAATGGGATAAAGAAGAGCACGTACTAAATGGCAAATAACAAGAAATCCATTGGATAAAACGGTGCTAAACAGATTAACATATCAACTACACACAACGTTGACGATGACTTTGAATACTACATTACAAATCTATCTCCTGATCACTCTTAGTGGCGAGCGACTAAAAAATTTAAAAGACCTACTACATCCATACCATTAGAAAATCCGACGGAAATTTTGCTCAATATCACAACGAAAAAGCAAATGAGTTTGCATAACACCTTGCAAATAGTTTTACACCTCACCTCTTCGAAGAAAATGCAAATGACGAAGCAATCAAAAACTTTTTAAGTCTTCCCTACCAACTATCGCCTCCTGTCAAAACATCCTGACCTATAGAAATTAGCAAAGAAATTAGAAATTTGAAACCATTAAAAGTTCCAGGTTACGTTCTTATAGTAGAAGAACTTCTAAAACACTTGCCTAGAAAAGTTGTCGTCCTACTAACAATAATTTAAAACTCAATGCTACGATTATGTTATTACCTACCTTATACAATGGAAATTTGCCCAAATTATTATGGTTGCCAAACCAGGTAAACCACCTACTGAACCCAACTCATACCGTCCCATCAGCTTACTACCTATTATGTCTAAGGTATTTGAAAGATTAATTCTGAATAGAATTCAAGATCTTGTTTAAGTCGATGAAATTATACCACAACATCAATTTGGTTTCCGGCAGCATCACTCCACCATTCAGCAATGCCATCGAATCGCAAACAAAATAAAAAGCTGCTTGGAAGAGAAGAAAATATGTGCTTCTGCTTTTCTTGACGTAAAGCAAGCATTCGACAAGGTTTGGCACGACGGTCTCTTATATAAATTGAAAACATACGTGCATCACCAAATATATCTCATTCTCAAATGCTACATCAACTAACGATATGTTCAACTCAAAGGTAACGCCTCAACATCAAACCTCAATTTTATCCATTCTGGAGTCCCCCAAGGTAGTGTCCTTGCCCCTTTCCTATACCTCCTCTATACAGCAGACATACCTACCAATAATGATATCCTAAGCGCCGGACTCCACTTGCGATTTGTAGTCGCGCGATTGTTTTGTCGCGAAGATTAAACACATCGATTCAAATACAAGTCAATCCATGATTATTTAGTCGCAAATGGATTGACTTCAACACTATCACAGATTCTGATAGTGCTGTCAACAAACTACAAGATTACTTACAAGTGCTACAAACCAGGCTTGAACTATGGAAAATTAAAGTTAACGCCGAAAAATCGACAGCAGTTACTTTCACAACAAGAAGTCAAACATGCCCCCAACTACACATCAATAATATTTTAATCCCACAAATATATGAAGTGAAATATTTAGGATTGCATCTAGACACAAGCTTTCTTGGTGAACCCATATTAAAGCCAAACGGACACAACTAAACAAAAAAGTTAGACAAATGTACTGGCTACTTGGAAATAAGTAGAAACTCTCACTCGAGAATAAATTACTGATTTACAAGATCATCCTCAAACCTATTTGGTCTTACTCAACTCTGGGGTTGCAGGTTGCAGTAAACATTCCAACACCAAGATTCTACAAACTTTTCAGTCGAAGACCCTTCGAACAAAAGCCAATGTTCCATGGTACGTTTCCAACCATAAAATACACAACGATATTGGTATACCATTCAAAAGAAAAATCATTGACCTTCAGGCAAACAGAGCCAAAGATAGATATTCCACAAATGATTGCCAAATTATAAGATAATTATACCAACCACCACTACCTACTAGACGTCTAAAGTGGTCTAAACAAAACCTGGCCTGAAGAACTTGGGGAATAGGTGAAGACTTTAGAAGAACCGTTAATCGACGGTACCCACTAGAAGCCACATATCACTCATAATAATATTTACTGAATACTCTTGTACTACTGAGTAGATTGTGATTGTAAATTAGCTGTAATAAATAAATAAAAAAAATATTTACTTAGATTATTACTAAAACTTGCTTACTACTATAACTTGTAATTCTTAATTATTATATTGATTAGTGTTAACTGTTGTGCAATAAATTATAGAATATTTATATTAAAATAAGGTTTTAATGCAAGTTATTAGAAACTTAATTAAATAGTAATCAAATGTAATAAACTTTATTGGTTTGTTCAGTGTTTCGAAAATTCAATCAAAGATCAATATTCTTCATGTAATTATTTAATACAGTTAAGGTCATCTATGAGTGTTTTTCTAGTTTTATCTATAAATCAGTAATAGCTTTACCTAAGTAGGTGTCAATTATTATAACATACCGTTTGTGATTTATAAAATGTAATCATAAAAATTTTGGTAGGTCATTTATTTTTCTAATAATATACATAAAAAGCACATAGAACTATTTGGAGTATATTTTCCTTTGTTTACTTTATCCGACTTTTTTTATTTTGAAGTTAAAATTGCGTTTTTACAATGTTTCTCCACTTGAAATTCAAAATTAACCTCATTTTTGTCTTCAGCGCCATCAAAAGCATAAAGTAAGACCAAAATTACCCATTCACCACTTGCGGTCAGTATCTCGAGAAATAAGCGTTTTTGGGAGTGTGCCGCTGGTCTACTAGTTTTATTCAATTTTGTCAATAAGAGATAGTTTTCACCTCTAAAAAATAAAGATGGGACATCAGTTTAGGGTAGACTTTGGATTAGGAGGTAATAGTCCAAGTAAGGAAGCTTAAAATAGGACAAAACCTCGCAATGTTTACAGAATGGATCGATTTGATTGACAATTTGAGAATAATTAGTGAATAGTCCAAGGATCAAAATCTATATCATGCTGAAAGGCGCAAGTGTTATTTTTATATCGAAAAAATCAAGGTTTTTAATAAGTGTTCTGCTAATAACTCCAAAAGTTTTCGTTTTACCAAAACAACTTTACTTAACAAAAATGTACCTTTTGAAAAAATAATCAAAACCGTTTTTTTTTTAATTTTCTTTAAGACCAACAGTAATCGAGCTATATTTTATTATATGTTGGCTACTCTTCGTCAAATGCTAAATACTGTAGTTTCAAAGTCAAAAGACGGGAAAACTATGCATTTTTCGAGGACAGCTTGTTCAAACTAATTTAAAGTACTTAAAAATATCTATCACCAGAAATAAAAAAGTCTCTAGCTCAAAAATTAAGTGACTTCTAATGAAAAGAATGTCAGTCTCCATTTTTTCAGTGAAAAGGTGATCGCAAGCAACCCCCTAATCACCACCCTAATTAAAATTAGTCATTAACCTTATTTGGTCTTTTTTGTTTAGGTATTATTAATAGGTTCTTGAAGTTTGACCGGCTTAGAATGATTAGTTTTGTAGTTTGGAAAAAATGGCTTTTTCTTCAGAATAGCAAGATTAGCATCAGAGATACGAAAAAAATGTTTAAATATGAAATTGTATCTTATTTAATTTTCAAGAATCTCATTTGGAAAAAAAAATTTACGGCAAAAATTGAGTGAGCTATTGACAATTAAAACTTGTAATAACATGCAAAAACCACCTTTACCAACCCTTTCAAAGTTACCTCTTTTTGCGACTGAGGATTTTAAAAAGATTTAATATTAATAGGCTTATATATCTTGTAAAAACCTACAAAATTACTTTTTACCAAACTTTTTAAGATGAAAAATTAAAAAGTTACGGTTAAAAAATCAATATATTAGAAAAGGAGAAATCCAATTGGAAGCATAATAATGTAAGTTGGCTGTGTTTTTAGTCATTGGCCTTATTCATTCTTATTTATGTATTATTAATATATTCTAGAAGTTTGAGTAGCTTAGAATCTTAAAATGATTTGTTTTAAAAAACTGGAGTTAAAATCGAATAACGAATTTTTGTAGTTTGGTAAAAAATGCCATCTTCTTCAGAATAGAAAGGTTAGCATCAGAGATAGGAAAAAATGTTTTAATATAAAATTGTAGGTTATTTAATTCCCAAGAGCTTGGTTTGAAAAAAATTTTTCTACGGCAAAAATTGAGTGAATCGTAAATGAGTATATCAAAAAACATTGATTTTTTTCGATACAAAACTAACACTTTCGATAGCAAATAAATCGAAAACTATTAATTTTTTTAAAAAATGTATGGAACATTTTTTGCTTAGGATGAATGTTTTTATCAACTTTTGCGGTCAAAATATAATAAATAATTTCCACCCCCGAGATGGGGTGGCAACCACCCCCATGGTAAAAGCTCCTTTCGGAATCATATAGATTTTGATCCTTGGACTATCCACTACTTATTCTCAAATTTTCAAGCAAATCGATCCATTCTGTAAAAATTGCGAGGTGAAAAGCTTCGGTTCCTGGCCTATAAGTAAAGGCTATTCACAAAATTCTATTAAAATCCATGCAGTAGGATAGAATTCGCAGGTAATAACGCATTTTTGATCTCATTGGTTCGCTTACTAGGTCTTCTTCTTCTTCTTCTTCTTCTTCTTTTAATAGGACTATGTCCTGTTTCTTGTGTTAGAATCTCTGCTGCGATCTGGAGCTCCAGCTCTCGTACCATCGTTTTTAGGTCTTCCTACGGGTCGCTTGGTATTGGATTTCTGTCTTCGCCCATTTCGCCATACGTTCAGGATCCATCCGATCTACTTGGTCCCTTCACATGCGTCGTCGTGCTCTTGTCCATCTCACTACATCTTGAACGCCTAGTTCTCTCAATCTGTCTTCGTTTCGTATTCTATCTCTGAGTGTGATACCTCTTATGGATCTTAGGATTTTCATCTCTATTGTTCTCATTATTTGTTTGGTCTTTGTTGTCTCGGCCCTTGTCTCAGTTGCGTATGTCAGTACAGGTCGAACACATGTCTTATAAATGCGGACTTTGCTTTCGGTGCTCATATATTTATTCCACCAGATTATATCCCGCAGGAAACCAGATATTCTCGCTGCTTTCGTTGCCTGCCGTTTTGTTTCTTGCCGCAGATGCCTATCGCTAGATATTTCCACACCCAAGTATCTACAATCCATTACCTGTTCGATTATATGGTCCTCCACTACTAATTTACATCTAATTGGGTTCTTGGATGTGTTACCATCGATTGGGTTTTCTCTGTGGATAGTGTCAAGTTATACTTTTCGGTGCATATTTTAAATTTTTGTAGTAGGCGTTGTAAGTTATCTTCGTTTTCGGCTATTAAGATTGCATCATCTGCGTAGCAAAGTATTCTCATGGTTCGGTTACCCATTTTGTATCCCTGATTCATTTGGTAACACTACCTATAACTTCATCCATTATTAAATTAAATAGGCATGGACTGAGGCCGTCCGCTTGTCTAATGCCGACATTGATTTTGATTTCTTCTGTGAGCCCGTGTGTGGTTTTTGATTATGTTTGATTATGTTTCCATATTTCTGACTTATGTTTTTCTTTCCAAGGATCGTGAGCACGTCCTTCAATCGTACCCTGTCGAATGCCACTTTCAGATCTACAAAGCATATTAACATAATCTTGTTGAATTCTATTGATTTTTATGATGAAAATAGCGTCTAATATTGATCTAATACCAATCCTATTAGTCTATTGTAGATCTGTTTGGGCGGAAATCCTGTTGTTCTTCCGATACACCGACTTTCGTGTATATTTTTTGGGAATGAATTTTTGCCAATAGTTTTGATGTAGAATTGAGTAGTGTAATTCCTCGGTAGTTCGTAGGAACGCCTTTTTTGTAGATGGGTATTGTTATCCTCTCTCTCCATTCTTCTAGTAGGTACTGTCATGTTGTTTACAATTTTTTGTAATAATGTTGTTATCTCTTCTATTATTTTTGTACCCCCTTATTTATTTAATTCATTTGGTATATTGTCCGGACCTGGTGATTGTCTATTTTTTGATCTTTTGATTGCTTCGTGTACTTCTTCTTGGGTGATGTTGTCATTTTTGTTTCTTCTTGGTGAATGTTTTATAGGTCATTTCTTTGTATTTCATTACTATCGTTATCGTCTTTGTATAGATTTTCGAAATGCTTGTGGTTTTATTGCGTTAATTTGTAATTCATCGTTAACCAGCTTCTTCCTGTTCTTCAACATGTTCCATACCTTACTTTGACCTCCTCGTAAATCATGTTCCATGTCATTTGAGAAGTTTTCCCAATACAGTCAAACCCGCTTATTAGAATACCTCTTAAAGGAATATCCCGGTTTAAGGAATAGAAATTTGATGTCCTGAAACCTTTCTACTACCGACTAATGATCGGTTATTAGAATGTCCCGGTTACTTCTGATTGGCACGAAGGCTATTCCAATAAGCGGGTTCGACTGTATATTTGTTTTAGATGCGTATTCGGTATTTTGATATATTTCATCCAATATTTACAAATTAGGGATCAGTCTAGATTATTATGTATTATCACTGTTCATACGTTAATACCGTGAGCACGTTGATACAGTGAGCACGTAAAGGTTGGAATAAATTATTTTTTCATGAATGGAGGATTTTGGAAAAAAATCCCGAAACAGGTCGATTTTTATTTTTAAATTACGACTTTTTGGAATATATATCATACTAGTGGCGTCACCCATTTGGGCGTGATGGCGTCATCGATGATTTTTTTAAATAAGAATAGGGGCCGTGTGATAGCTCATTTGAAAGGTAATTCAATTTTATATGCAGTAATATAAACATTAACATAATAATTATTTATACAGGGTGTCCAAAATATTTTTTTAACTAAATTTATTGACATAAGAGAATTGTATGTAATTTATTTAATTTAAAATACATTTTACTGCTCTCAGAAAACAGAAAAAAAGTTTATTTGAAAAATATTCATTGCTTTTCGCTTAAATTAAATGTTCAAACTGTCAAGAGGCAGGTGGCTGGCCGCTTTAATATTGAATTTAAGCAAAAAACAATATTTATTTGTCAAATAAACATTTTTTTCGTGTTTTCTGATAGCAGTGAAATGTATTTTGGATTAAATAAATTACACACATTCTTTTTTTTTATGTCAATAAATTTAATTAAAATTTTTTTGGACACCCTGTATAAATACTTATGGTAATATTTATATTACTGAATAGAGAATTGAATTATCTTTCAAATGAGCTATCACACGGCCCCTATTCTCATTTAAAAAATCATCGATGACGTCATCACGTCCAGATAGGTGACGTCACTAATATGATGTATATGCCAAAAAGTCGTAATTTAAAAATAAAATTGACCTGTTTCGGGATTTATTTCCAAAATTGCCCATTCATAAAAAAATTAATTTATTCCAACCTTTACGTGCTCACTGCATATTAGAGTATAATACGTTGACGGACAGAACGTCTATAGACGTCTAATTTCTATTGATGTACTGTGACACAACGTCTATAGACGACATTTTTAAAATAACGAGTTGTGCATCTATAAAATACATCTATAGATGCATATGAAATGTGACACGACATACATGGTCGTCGTCCACATGTTTACAAAAAATGTTAAAAACCCATTGTTTCCATATAATAAATATACTGTGTGTGTGTGTTGATGTTTTATTGGCACTGTTTTAAGCAACCAACTGGCCAGTCAATGTGTTTTGAATTCTCTCTTTTACAAAATATATGCTTAGTATCTAAATTTAAAATTATTACTACTACTAAGTTCTTTTACTCTTGTTTTTTTATTAAAAAAAACTACTATTTTTTTTTATTTTTTTAATATATTTTTTAACAATTTTTTTATTATATTTTTTATTACTTTTTTTGTTTATTTTTCTTTTGTTTTTTATGTATTTTTCTGTAAATTTTTTTACTACGCTAAGACCTAAACCCGATTCAACACCCCGGAGGTTTAGATCTTCTTAGTAACTTTTTATTTTATTTTATTATTTTTTTTATAATTTTTTTTTATTCTTTTTTTTTTCAGAGCTTTAATTTTAAATAATTAACATGGTTGTATAAAATTTTATAAACATCTAGATTTATTGTAAAATAGGTATATAAGATTAAAAGGAAATTGTATATTAACTTGAACTAGATTGGTATAGAAATTTGATATTTCAATAAAATGTAAAGGACATTCTAACAGCATATGTTGTAGATCAGCTAGCTATCCACATAAACATTCATCATTATCTACAAGTCCTATTTGTCTTTTATAGACTGGAGTCAGACAGTGATTACTTCTTATTCGACAAATAGTTTTGATAAAGCCTCTGTTGGAAACTTGATTAAACCATGTCTTGATGGGAAGTGTAGGCTGGATTATTTTGTAATAATTTCCTTTGTCTGAATTGTTGTATTGTTCCTGCCATTTCGTCCGTTTGATAGATCTAATAATAGAAATTATGTTATGTCTCCGCCTGGAATGACTGTTGGGTGGATCGAGTAGCTTGACGGTCATTCTTGCCGGTCCCAAGCCCGGAAAAAGGAGGAGGGTTAGGTCGTAGGGCCAGCAACCCTACACCCGTAAAAAAATAAACAAAAGCTAAAACACCCAGACATTGGCCTCGGAAACGGGACAGAAACTAAGTCAAGAACAAAGAACAACCGAAGAAGAATATAATCACATAAAAGCATGCATAAAACAAGCAGCACAAGAAGCACTAGGAAACTTAGAAAACGGAAAGAAACCAGAATGGTGGGATAAAGATATCGAAGAGAGAATAGAGAAGAAAAAACAACTTCACCTACAACGTCTACAAAATCAGGAAAACGTTGAGATTCAACAACAATACAGGGACCTAAATAGAGAAGTAAAAAGAGAAGTGATTAAAAGAAAAAACGCAACCTGGATCAAAAAATGTGAATACATAGATCAACAATTAGGAGGAACTAGGAGTTCAGAAGCATGGAAGATGATAAAGAATGTCAGAACATCACATAAAGGTGGACACACAATTAAGAGTATATCTGATGCCGAATGGGAACAACATTTTAAGGAATTATTGGTAGAAAAACGACCACAATACATAACAAGAATACAAGAAAAAGAGAATGATATACAGAGTGAACACGAAATACAACTAGATAAAACCAAAGTGGAAGAAGCTATTAAAAATATGAAATCCCGGAAAGCACCCGGAGCTGGAGGAATTAATCCTGAATTAATAAAATATGGACCACCCAAACTATGGGATATGCATAAAAATCTTTTCGAAAGATGCCTGAATGGAGAAAAAGTACCAGATGAATGGCTAACATCACATATTACTCCCATACATAAGAAGGGACCTAAAAATAACCCCAAAAACTATAGGGGAATTGCAGTCATCAGCACCATTGGAAGATTATACTCCAGGCTATTAAGAAATGAAATAGAACAAGAAATTCAAGGAAAGCAAGCTGAAGAACAAGCTGGTTTTCCTGCGGGACGTTCAACGGTAGACAATCTCTTCACTTTAAAAATAGCACTAGAAAAAAGAATACAAAGAAATCAGGAAACCCACATCGCTCTTATCGACCTAGAAAAAGCCTATGATAGTGTCCCCATTATAGAACTATGGAATTCAATGAAAGACATCGGTATCGATGGAAAACTCATACAAGCAACTAGAATGTTGTATGGGACCACTAACACCAGAATCAAAAACGGCAAAAATTTCACTGAGGCATTTAATACTTCAAAAGGCCTCCGACAAGGATGTTGTCTATCTCCCACTCTCTTTAAAATATACCTTGACCAATCCTTACAGAGGTGGACAAAAGCAGTAAAACCGATGGGACTGGAAGTGGGAGATGACTCCCTATTTACATTATACTTTGCGGACGACCAAGTTGTAATAGCCCAAGATCAAGATGACTTAAGCTATATGATACGGAAGCTAAATGAGCATTACCAACGGGCAGGATTAGTAATAAATATGGATAAGTCAGAATACTTCATAGTGGGAAACGAAGACATTGAAAGCCTACCATTGGAACAAGGACATATTGTTGGTGTGAAACAATGCAAATATTTGGGAGCTATATTTAACAAACGAGGAAATAGTGAAGATGAAATACAACACAGGATCAATAAAGGTAGAAGCATCACTAGATCCCTCAATTCAATTTTATGGGACAAAGATATCAGGAAGGAAACAAAGAAAAGAATATATGAAAGTATAATGAAGAGCGCTACAATCTACGGTGCAGAAGTTTGGGACATAAGTGCAAGAAATAAAAAGAAGCTACTTAGTACAGAAATGGACTTCTTGAGGAGAAGTTGTCAGGTTTCCAGATTAGAACATGTAAGAAATGAAACAATTAGAGAACGTATGAAGGTGGAAAAAACTATAATGGACGATATTGAAAAGAGACAGCTGACATGGTTCGGGCACGTTAAAAGAATGAATGAGACTCGCTGGCCGAGAAAAATATTAGAGTGGGTCCCACCGGAGAGAAGAAGAAGGGGACGACCACGGAGAAGCTGGAGGGACAATATTCAGGACGCAATGGATTCGAGGCAATTAGATGAAGATACGTGTTACGATAGAAAAAATTGGAAGCTGGGTATGGAGAGGCGGCGACAGCCGTAGAAATCCATTATATATATATATATATATATATATATATATATATATATATATATATATATATATATATATATATATATATATATATATTGATGCACGTTAAGTTGTGACTTCCGGTATACAGAAGAGGCTGTCCGACTTCCGCCTTTTCTACTAGGAATTATTTTTTAAAAATTGTGTATTTGGTAAAAGGGGGGCTTATAAAATGGGTCTACCTATTGAGGGGAAAGGATTTACCAAAATAAATTTTGTATATATATACGTATATACCGAAGCGTACAGCATACGTTATGGCTTCCATATATAGGGTAGTTCAAGGCGCGTTGTCACTTCCAGCGGTGTTGTCATATTTTGGAAGTCACAACGACTCGTCTGCTAGATTTACCTCCTATTTTGAGCGTAATGTGTGATCTTTTGAAACTTTTACTGTGAATACAGTTGTCTGTCTTTTAAAGTTGTCTATTTAAATTAAAATATTGATATTCTTTTGATTATACAGGTTTACAAAAAAATACATTTCGGACTATTTGACGAAACCATATGACTAGGGGGTTTTTGGGGTCGCTGGTTACGAATCCGGGGTTCGCTAACCTCTATCACGTCAGGTAAAGGTTATTTCAAGGACAAACCAAGATAAATCGACAGTCGCTCTGAAAAAGTATATTAGGAGGGTTTTGGGGTCGCTTATAACGAATCCAGGATCCACTGACCTCTATCACGTCTAGCTGAAGGTCATTTCGAGGTCAAATCAAGATAAATCAACACAATCGCTGTGAAAAAGTATATTAGGGTGTTTTTGGGGTCCCTGATCACAAAACTGGGGCCCGTTGAGCTCAACCACGTCAGGTCAAGGCCATTTAAGGTCAAATCAATTTTGTTAACTCCTCCTGATTTGAACTTGAAATGACCTTTACATGACGTAGTAGAGCTCAACGGACCGCAGTTTTCATGATCAGCGACCGCAAAACTCCCTATACTTTCAGAGCAATTGTGTCAATTTATGTTGATTTGACCTTAAAATGACGTTGAACTAGACGAGATAGAGGTCAGCGGACTCCGGATTCATCTTCAGCGACCCCAAGAACCCCCTAATATACTTTTTCAGAGCGACTGTCGATTTATCTTGATTTGACCTTGAAATGACCTTTACCTGACGCGATAGAGGTGAGCAGACCCCGGATTTGTGATCAGCCACTCCAAAAACCTCCTTGTCATATGGTTTCGTCAAATTGTCCGAAATTTAGTTTTTTTTGTAAACCTGTGTTATTTATGATAATATGATTGATATTTATTTTACAAAAATACTAATATATTATTATTGCTGTAAAATGGATTTATTGGAATTAATTAAAAAGGTGTTAATAGTAAGTCATTTATTTACGAAAATTATATCAAAAATGTTAATAAATAAATTTGAACTTATAGAAAATTTTAATATTTTAGAT
The DNA here is from genome assembly GCF_917563875.1 of Diabrotica virgifera virgifera. NCBI lineage: Eukaryota > Metazoa > Arthropoda > Insecta > Coleoptera > Chrysomelidae > Diabrotica > Diabrotica virgifera. The sequence continues at coordinate 99,166,362 of NC_065450.1, read as the reverse complement.
TTTATTACAGGCACCGTCCTTTTAATTTTTGATGTACCAATAATAATATGTAATAAAAAATTAAATGGCTAAACCCTCCAGGTGGGGATTACCCGCTAAAAAGCTATCTAGATCCATCTTTTTCGAGCAGATTTTTCCCAATCTGCTACTCGATACTATTGACTATGCTTCTCCATTTCTTTCTATCCTCTTTTGTTTTTCTGCTAGTCTCTAATTCCTGCCCTATATAAATCTTCCTTTAATTCCTGTAACCATTTATTCTAGTTCCTCCGCGTCTCCTTCTAACTCCTGGTCTCCATTGTAAAATTGAGTTTATAGTTGTTGCGCTACCTGCTCTCCATATATGCCCCAACAATCCAACTCTGTGCCCAAATCAGAAAATCTGGAATAATATCTACCCGGGTCGAAACATTTTTTTTTTAATATATGAAAATAGTTATTTATGAAACGGAGTGAGTGCTATACATCGCGTAAGTTCGCAAAAAGTACTTCACGCACAATTTCATACAATATTTTATCTACGATAAACAAATAAAAATACTGTAACTCTTCGTCACTGGAATTCATTTCTATTCTACAATTCTTAGAACTGTGACATATAAAAATTCTAATTTCTTTCAAACCACAAAACTGTCAAATTTTTTTTTGTAATTTATTGCTCATTATGTCATCACCTCTCTTGTGCTCTGCACAAGAGATCTAAGGTTAGAGCTAAGAATAAGGTTGGCTAGGTGCTACGTTTTCTCGACTCTGTTTTACGGAATGGAAGCTTGGACCTTGAATGCGGCATCAATGAAAAAACTGGAATCATTCGAGATGTGGGTATATAGAAGAATTCTAAAAATATCATGGACAGAACACGTCACAAACAAAGAGGTTCTGAGAAAGGTGAATAAAGAAATGGAAGTCTTAAATACAATTAAAACCAGAAAATTGGAATATCTCGGACATATTACACGTGGAGAGAGATACAACTTGCTCCAACTCATTATGCAGGGAAAGATTCAAGGAAAAAGAAGCATAGGGAGACGCAGAATATCGTGGTTGCGCAACCTGAGAGAATGGTACGGATGTACATCAAACGAACTTTTCAGAGCAGCCGTCTCCAAGGTCCGAATAGCTATGATGATTGCCGACCTCCTTCGCGGAGATGGCACTTGAAGAAAAAGAAGATGTCATCACCATGAAACGCGAAAGTTAAGAAAGAATATTTAATTATATGAAAGTGTGTCAAAAACAGTGAGAAAAAGTAAATCCCATTTAAAATACATTGTTACTTCATGCTTACTTTAAAGCACTGCTATCTATAATGACAGTTTTCACAAACTAAAAATTTATCAATTATAATATGACATAGAGTAGATAAAAGTCATTTATTAATTATTAATTGATTATAGTCAGAAGAAAATTAGATCATGCACCCCTTGTTTTTTATAATTGTTAACATACTAAATTACATATCCAATAATTATTGTTATCCATTAAATAGATCGATGCAGATCGGCCTTATATCGGATCCTCTTCTATTAGTCCGTTCGCTGACGGTAAAATATTGCAAAACCCATAAATTTTAAAAAACCACTTAAGATTGACATGAAATTTGGCATACACATAGGTAACATATCAAAGAAGAAAATTGATATTGTGCCGATGTTTTCTTTTGCCAAGCAGACATTCCGTTAACATTTTTAGTCACAACATAATATCAATGTTAAAGTATTATTAGAGCAACGCGTTATGGTGTCACATTTCTTTTAATGACCGAGACACAAAATATTTTAATGACGGATCCCACACTAGAACCAGATTTGTATTACCTACTGCTGATAAGGTAAAGAGTTATTAAATATCACTCGTTGTCATCTCTGTGTTAATTTGAAATAATAAAATATAAATATTGTAGTTTTGTATTCTAAAATATTTGGAAAAAATATCTATGTATTTTTTTTTTCATTTAGGTACACATCATTTTAAGGGATTGTCCGGAAGAGTACAGGCTCAATATATCGGCAAATTAATTTTGTTTTAAATACCGTCCGTATAGAGGAGGTGCTCGTTGGGGATAGGCGCAAAATCTTAGTCCAGTGCTAATTAAATGCATTAATTTTTTTCGAATTCTGAGAAAACTAATAAGTATTTTTGAAAAATTTAAACGCAGAATGGAAGCTTACATTATTACCGAGGGCAGAAAGTCCCTGAAAACTTATATAATGTTTATTTTAATAACTTATATACCTAATATATGTTTATTTTAATAAAGATAATGGGATGAAAAAACAAGAGAAAAGTTAGTGTGATTTTTAATTTCGAATATTTCATTCAAAAGAAACTTTTTTTATTCTAAGGGACTTTCGGTCCCCCGTAATAATGTTATCTTTCATTCTGGGTGTATGTTTTAAAAAATATTTATTAGTTTTCTCAGGATTCGAAAAAAATAAATGTATTAAAATAGCATTGGACAGAGATTTTGCGCCTACCCCCTTAAGAGAGAGTTTACTGCATTTTATATTATTACTAGAATTTATTACTTTAAACTTTTTATCGCTCTTGATTCATTTTATCGTGTATTTAATTCCATTCAATTGTAATTGTACATTCAATTTTTTTGTAATTTTTACACGTTTTATTACTTTCGAAATAACAATAACTATAAAATCGATTTTTCAGCCTACTTGGGTCAAAAAAATACACAATTTTCGGAAATTCCGTTAAATGAGAACATTTACCTACATTTCTTGTATTTAAGCTTTTAATAAGATTTTTAAAAATAATTTAGATTATTTAATAGATACATTCACCGGCACGAAAAACGGGCACCCCAAAAAATGGGTCATTTTTGATGGCTCGTATCTCCTAAACCTATTCTCCGATTTAAGTATTTCTTTAATATGTTATAGCCTTATTCTTTAACTATATCGCTGTAATAATATTGTTTCTAGACAGGTAAATTATCATTGTATACTGGGCGAACCAATCAAACTGGTTTTTTTTTTCAATTTTCACAACACTCTGTGGAATATTCTAGCCTTTATACAATATTGAAATTAAAACCCAACTATAGCCCCAGGTTTTCTTAATGTTCTGTTTGTTATTCATTCGCTTATGTTGGATAATAAAAAAGTTAGGGACTTTAACAATTAAACATGTTCTTTATCAATACATGGTGTTTCTAAATAAGTGCGACAAACTTTAAGGGGTAACTCTGCATGAAAAAATAATGATCGTTTACTTGATAAAGCTATGTCCGCAAATGCTTGCAAATATAAAATTATTTTGCCACACGATCATTATTTTTTCATGCAGAAATTACCCCTTAAAATTTGTCGCACTTATATTTAGAAACACCTGTATCGATAAAGAACATGGCTAGTTGTTAAAGTCCTTAACTTTTTTATTATCCAACGTAAGCGAATGAATAAAAAAACAGAATGTTAATAAAACCTGGAGCTATAGTTAGGCTTTAATTTAAATATTTTATAAAGGCTAGAATATTCCACAGGGTGTTGTGAAAATTGAGAAAAAAACCCAGTTTGATTGGTACACCCGGTATACAATGAAAATTTACCTGTCTATCAACAATGTTATCATAGCTATATTGTTAAATAATAAGGCTATAACATATTAAAAACATTACTTAAATCGGACCAAAGGTTTGGGAGATACGAGACATCAAAAATTACCCATTTTTTTAGGGTGCCCGTTTTTCGTGCCGGTGAGTGTAGATTAAATTAGAAGTTCATTGTAAAAAAGGAAGTAAACAAAAACACGAGAAAAATGAATTTATATAAGTAAATAGGTAAGTAAATATATGATTGAAATAAGTACAGAAAATATATAATTATAGAGATATATAATCACTTATTGTACTTAGTAAAGCAGATCTGCTGTACTAAGTACTTTAAAAGTAAAACTTTAAAAGTAAAGCAGATCTGCTATTATTCATGTTTAAAAACAAAAGGCACACAAAACACTAAGTACGATTAGGACCGCGAATCTACAACAGATAAATGTCTGGAAACCGTTACACAGGGTTGCCAAAAAACGGAAGTCACACCGAGCGGTGTGGTATACGGAAGACGCTACGCGTTGTGTACATAACCTGTATAGTAGCACGGGAGGGACACTAGCGCTGGTGATATACCGTCGAACTAAAATCTGATCTTATGAGTATGTTAGATACGATATGACTTCCAGCGAAATTTTTAATATAAGCCTTCTGATACCATCTAGTAGCCAAATTCGTAAAAATATAGGCAAAACGTTGTGACTTCCGAAATCGGAAGTCATAACGGTATATATGAAGTAACAACGTATTACGAGAATCTACTTTGGAAGTCACATGGATACATGTATCAATATATATATATATATATATATATATATATATATATATATATATATATATATATATATATATATATATATAAGTAGTTTGGTAATATTGACTGATACTATATATAATAGTTTTGTTTTGGGGTTGCAGTCACTTATTTTTTAGGGGCAGGATAAGTAAAACTCTTTGTTATTATCGAGCTTTCGCAAAATTTATTTGCTTTTTCAAGATAAGAACTTGAGGTTATTCCATAAAGTAAACATTTTTACAAAACATAATGTATATAAATTTCTATTTTATATAATCCAAATAACAATGTTTCAATTTGTAGTTTTCAATTTTCAATTTCAAATATTAGTCAAATTTAAAACTAAATTAAATCAGATCTTTCCTTATATTTTTTTTTACAAATTGAAACATTGTTATTTGGATTATATAAAATAGAAATTTATATACATTATGTTTTGTAAAAATGTTTACTTTATGGAATAACCTCAAGTTCTTATCTTGAAAAAGCAAATAAATTTTGCGAAAGCTCGATAATAACAAAGAGTTTTACTTATCCTGCCCCTAAAAAATAAGTGACTGCAACCCCAAAACAAAACTATTATATATATATATATATATATATATATATATATATATATATATATATATATATATATATATATATATATATATATAGACGTACACACCGGCCATGTGAGTCCCATTTTGCCATATGCTGCGCACCGTCTGAGACCCGTTTTGACCATGCGAGACCCTTCAGCGGGACTCGCATGGTTTTATCGTGTATATCGGTTGCAGAAGGTCCAACTTATCAAAAAAAACTGATCAACAAAAATTTTTTTTTGGACTCGGAAGTCTGTTTGCTATCGCAAAATATATGAAATTTAGTTCATAGAAACGCACCACAGGCGGCGCACAGGTAGACTGTATGTAAGCTGTATGTCCATCCGAGACCCAGATTGATCAAACATTATATGCGAGACCCAAAACCCGGCAACATTGCTTTGTTATAATTTACGAAAGAAATTTCATTTGAACGTTATTTTAGCCAGGGACGCGATTCCAAAAGAACGACTGTCCTCCGCCATATTTAAAGACGGCGTAAATCGTGTAGCCGAGAAACAGAATCGCGGGACTGATTATATTTTGTCAGCAGGCTACTTTTCACCAGATTATTGATTAAGTATTGGTTGTATTCGGTGGGATTTTGTATTTACCGCTAAGTTGGAAAAATAACGTTTGTGCGATGAAAAAATTTAAAGTTGTATGTATTTTTTAATCCACATTATAAAAAGATAATAAAATACAAGACCAAAAAAATGTTTTAGGGGTGGACAACCCTTATCATCTAGGGGGATAAAAATCGGTCGAACCGTTTCAGAGGAGTTTGGGAACGTACTTTATGACACAAGAATTTTATATAATATAAGATACTATTTTATTAATCATAGCTTTGTTAAAAATCTGATTTGCTAGATTAAATGAATTTTTACCGAAAAATATATATCAAACGAAATCGAATTAAAACACAAATGTTTAGAAACACGTTATTTAATAAAAACTTCACAAAAACTACATTCTGTAAGAATTGTAAACAAACGTTTTAATTTTTACCCCATCAATTGATTTAAAGTTTTCTCCAGCTTTATTTTTTTTTAAATTCCTGTACGTCTGCTTTTTTCGGAACTCTTTTTCTTTTATGAATCTTGTAAAGTATTTAAGCATCGTTTGTTTGTCCTTTTCGGTCCATCGGTGCCTGCAATCGCTAAAAAGAGTTAATACATAAAAAAATAATACATAAAAATTAATACAAAAAATGTGCCCTTAATTAGTTATATAATTTGGAAAGCATTTTTAATTTTAACAAAAGCAGGTAATTGTCCTTTTACGAATAAAATTATTATATTAGAGTTTTTTACGAATAAATATTTTTTAAATCGTATTAGGTAACAAATATATTATTAAATTAAAACAATTGTATTACGAGTAGCAGAGTAATAGTTATCTAAAGAAATTACCATTTGAACTGCTTTCGGTTTTTTCAGTAGTTGGCTTTCTTTTTGTAACTAAAAAAATAAAATCTTTCATGCATTTTTTCGATATACTCTTATTAAAACTTCTTTACCTTTATTATTTTGCATTGGATGCGTCATTTCATCGGTAGATAACTTTCTTTTACCCTTCGACGAAACTTTTTCTGCAGATTAATAATAATTATTTATTTGTTACTTTTAAGTAGAAAACTGCTTTAAGAGTTAGGAGCTACTCATCTTTTTTTTTCATTTATAATATTTATTGTAATGATTTTTTAAGACTTCGTTTATAATAATCTTTTACCTACCATTTTTATTAGCTTGTTCAATTTTTTCGTCAGTTACATCGCTACAATTACTTTTAGGACTCCAAGAATGAGTAGGCTCTGTTAATTTTAAAAAATGGATTATTAAACTTTTAGGCAATTACCAATGCGAGTACACTAATCCTACCTTTTCATTTATTTCATTTACTTCTGTTTCTATGTTTTCAATTTCCAAGTAGTCATTTTCTTCTATATTGATATCGTCTAAGCTCTTTCCTTTGTAAATATTAACATCACCTTTATTTAAAGCGATCATTGGTTTGGCTATTTTTGCAGTCTGGTATAGATCTTGAGGAAGTCTAAAAAAATATTACAACTATTAATTATGCTAATATAATAATAAACCGTTTTAACAAGATTGGCTTACCTATACCATTCTTCATGGTTTTTTTTGTATGACCCATAAAAGTGGCTAATTGTTCCATGTCAGTATTATGAATATCCATAATCTGTAAAATTGTTGCAGTCTGTTTTCGAAATTCGGTAGAAGTTAGAGAGTTGGGATCCTTTGCCCCACAGCTTTTTGCAAATTGTTTAATTACACTTGTTCCATGAAACCAACCTTTCGACGAATTGGGATTTGCAAAAATGTATTTATTATCTTTTGGAATTAATTTTATTTTTTCTCTTATTTTAATCATCAGCTCAATTTTCTCGTTTAAAAAAGGAGAAATTAAAATAAAATAATTCTTCTAAAAGTTTCTACACAATAGTTTTTCTGAAACAGTTAAACTTTCAGCAATTTCTTGTTGAACACTGGGGTCCGCAAATGATCTTTTGTAAGTAGAAATTTCAAGGTATTGAATCTCACCGATGCGTTTTCTATTTAGTATTAAAAGAAGGGCCATTACTCCTTTTGCTAAGGTTTTATATAAAGGAAGTAAATTATTTTTGTCATTTTGTTTCCCCTTCTTTTCTAAAAGTTTGTTTAATTTTTTGGCACTGTCTTCAACCTGATTTTTGACAAAACTATTAAACTTAATTACTTCACTTGTCACCGGCAGTATTTGGGGTTTTCCCATTGCCGTTCTTTTATTGTTTTAAGGCCTAATGAAGAAATTTCATTGGCCCAACTGATCTCTAATGTTTTAAAATCTGGAATGCTTTTTTTCCTCATTAGGGTTTTTAAAGGTAAAGAATGGAAATTTTTTTAAAATCATTCGATTAGTTATATCGCATACTTGTTTTAAAGTGGTACCCATATGAAGTGCTAATGAAGAAGATTTAAAGCTTTTATCGGCATTGCTAAATCCCGAAATTACTTTTGTGGCCGTAACTAAATCGTCAAATAATTCTGGTTTCATAGCATCAATTAGGTTCTGAACAGGTGTGAACTCTCTAAGAGCAATCAAAAGTCTTGCTAATTCTCTCATTTTGTTGCTACTGTTACAATTTGCTTTCTTTTATGTTTTTTGAGATGGGTTTCCCCGAATAAACATATTAAAAATATCATTTTTTGAGGTGGCGCTTATTTTATCTGCTTTCATAATGCAAAATACCTCTTTCTTTAATCTTGACTGTGATAAAAAACTGTTTTGGCAGCGAGAATCCGCTGAAAATGTTTGGGATTGAGTTAAGGCATTTAGTCGCCCACACTTTGTACCAGTGTTTTTCTTGGCATTTTTAGCATGCTTATAGAAAAAAATTTTTTGTACACCCCAGAACAGTTTTCGCAAACAACAAAATCGTCAAAGTCTAATGCTTGGGCTTCCGTGGGCCTTCGAACAGCCACCACTTTTTTTTCTTCTCTAAACAAATGAAAATTTCCTTCCTTGCGTAAATAATCCCATAAGGTTTTCCTTTCATTAGATCCTTTTGGAAAAGATAAAATATTTTTTACTCGACTTTCGTCATCATGTTTTCTTTCCAAATGTCTTGCAAAATGACTCACTTCTACGAAACAAATTGGACAGAAATTCTTTTTATCCCAAACTCTTTTTTCTATGTGAAAGGGCAACAATGGAATTATTAGTTTCGATCTAAAAAATTAAAAGTAAGACTGTAAAAAAGTACATTTTAAAACTAAATTTAAACAATTTAAATTAATTAAAAGATTACAAAAGGGATTCCCAATGACTGCTAATTATTAACCTAATAATTCTTTAACTTACGTTAGAAATATGGGGCTTTTCCGAGGGTTCGTCCTTTGTTAAAGTTGATTCAGGGCAAGTTACGTTTATGGTCTAAAATTAATAACAAAAAATCAGTAATAGTCGAGGAAATGAAGCATTTTGGCTCGCAATTTTTTCGTCCAGCATGGATTTACTTGAAATTTTTAAAGAAGGTAAAGAATAGTCCAAGGATCATTTTCTATACCATGCCGCTGTACGCTAAAACCTTGGGGGTGGTTGCCACCCCATCTCGGGGGCGGGAATTTTTTATTACATTTTAACCATGCAAACCGATGTAAAAAGTAATTCTAAGAAAAACATGTTTTTTACATTTTTTTTATAAAACTAATATTTTTCGAGTTATTCGCGCTTGAAGGTAACAGTTTTTCGATGAAAAAATCGACTTTTTTAGAGGGTTTTTGAGAATACCTCGAAAAATACGCATTTAATCAAAAAAAATGTAGATATCAAAATTGTATCTTTTAGTAACACAAACCAAATTCTTTTTCTGTAAAATCTTTAAGACCAATACAAACCGAGATACGGCATGTTGAAAGTTAGCTTTTTTCATCAAATGCATAAGTTGAAATATTCAAATTAAAATAACGGAAAAATTTTGCATTTTTCGAGGAAAACTTAAATAATATTTTTTCAAGCATACAGTTAGGCCTTTCAAAAAAAAACAATAAAAAGTTTCTAACCTAAAAATTAAGCGACTTATGATCAAAAAAAGGTCGGTACCTGCTTTTCTCTATGAAAAAAATCAGTGAAAACAAGCCTCTACCTACCCTCCTAATTAAAAACTGGTCTTCATCTTTCCGTAATTCCTTTTATATTTGGATTATCAATAGACCCAAGAAGTTTGACCTATTTAAAACGCCTAATTTTAGAAAAATTGGAGTTTAAAGAAAAATTAATTTTTTGGAATTTCCCATTTTTTACCTTTTACTTTAAAATATCTCCGAAAATACTGGAGATACGAAAAAAATGATAAACTACTAAATTGTAGCTTTTTTAATAACTAAAATTACCTTGTGCACAGATTTTCATTACAGTACAGTTAGCGAGATATAGCTGTTTAAAACCTCTATTTACGAGCAAGCACCCCCTTATTCGAGCCCTTTAAAGCCACCCTAATTAAAAGCTAAGGGATCTTATGGAATTTAGTTTACACAGTCTCATAACCCTTCAAAAATTCTACAAAGTCGTTTTTGAAAAAACTTTTTATCGCCAAAACTGGAGGAGCTGTGTTTATAAAACGAATTTATTTTTCGAAAAATTCGGATAGTCCGCTTATGGATAATTTTCAATGTATGTATAATACCACACAATCGGTTCGTATACTGGAAGATAACTAAAAAACTATTTGTATTTGTATTTGTACATATTTTTAAATTCGTATTTTTGTGTATTAAATAAATGTTGTTGTAATTCTTTAATTCTACTTTTTTTTGTATAGATCTATTAAAATATATACTTATAAAAACTGTAATGTTATTAAGGGTGGTTTTTAAGGGTTGAAATATTATGATATTATATCCTGAAGTATAAAACAATCATTATTTAACCAATCAAAACCACATTTTACCCATATTAAAGTTTACAATGTTTTTATATAATTTTTGACAATAAGGGGTAGTTTACACCCCTAAAAATAATCAACGCCCTTAAGCATGATATAGAAAATTAACTACAGGTTGAAATGATCCTAATCGCAAATTTTTATGTAAATCGATGCAAGCCGAAATTATTCTTTTAGGATAAGTAAATTTTTTATATGTAGCTCCAACAAGGGTGGTTTTAAGGGTTGAAATATTATATTATATCTTAAAGCATAAAACAATCATTATGTAAGTAATAAGAACCAAATGTTGACAATATAAAGTTTAATATGTTATTTTATTTTTTTTACAATTAGGGGTAGTTTTCACCCTTAAAAAACCAAATGCGTACAACGGCTCAATATAGAAAATGAACTAGAGGGTGTAATGAGCCTAATCCCAAATTTTTGTACAAATCGATGCTGGACGAAAAAATTGCGAGGTTTTGCCATTTTTTGAGCAGCCAAGAATTACATTGAGCATTATCTTTTAAAATAAGTATCTACTTGTCATTTTGTATTTTACTTAAAATAAGGATTTATCCAATACTTTTTTGAAGTGATAAAATATGTCGTATTAAAAAATTACCTTAAAAATTGGGTAAATAGTTTCCTCTTCCCCTCCCTCAGACTCTATTTCCGTTTCGGGTACATATGAGGATGTGTCACGTGACTCGCTAAAGTATTCATTGTCTTCATAGTCTCTATGGTTAGTATTTGGATTCGTGTCAATTTTGGTCAAAATTGGATAGCAATCAAAATTTACAGCTTTTAATGGAATGTAAGTTTTTTCTTCCAGCTAAAGCAATATTTAAATAATAGATAAATAATTAACACCAAAATAAGACTTTTTTAAGATATTATGTTTTATAAAATAGAGCAAATAAGTAGTATGAAAATAAACAAGTTTTTGTTAAATATTTTGTTTAAAACAATTTTTACCTTATCGTATTCAGGCGATTTTGATGCTTTTTCCTCTAAATCATTTTCTTGAAATTTATATAAATCCAAGGTTTTGTTTAAAGGTTGTGAGTCGTTATCAATATTATCATTAAGTTTAACATCTGGTTCCAGTAAAATATTTGCTTTGGGATTTAAATGGTCCTGTTTTTTTTCTTTATCATATTTATTAAATGGAGTCTAAAAATTAAAATAATTTTCTTGGTGTATACTTTAATTTACACTAAATGAGATCAAGACTTACCTCTACGTTATTTTTACTTTCAGATAATGTTGATTCATCTATTTTATTTTCTTGACATTAAAAAAAAAGTGAGTTGTTATAGTTTGCAAGTAGTTACCAATTTTTTCTTTAAGGTTAACGTTCGATAAGATCTTTACATTAAGCTCTAAAAGCTCAGTTTTTTTTTCGCATTGTGTTTCGTTTTGCTAGGCGGCCCAAAATAAGATTTCCCCATCTTATTTGCATTTGAATAATCTTCTTCTAAAAATTTAAGAAATAAATAAGAATAGAACAAAAAATAATTTATTCCACCAACGATTGCCAATAAAAAACATAATTTATAAAAGCGCTCCGAAGTTTATAATAAAATGGCATTTTTAATTTATTAATTCATTTATAATAAATATTTTGTAAAAATTTTAAATAATTAGACGTGTGTAAGTAATATTAACTACTTTGCCACATAACTGATTTTTGCATAAATTAAAAAACACTTGAGGTACTTACTTTTATTATTTTCGTCCAACGCGTTTCAAAAATTTTTTCGATCTATTTTCCATAGGTACCTAATATTTATCCTTGCGCCTAAAATCACTATTTTACGTCCGCCCTTACTATTCACAAGAATTAAAATAGCAACCGCTGAAACAAAACTGTTAAATTCGAGGTGAAATATAAAAACCGGGGAGTACCTAAAAGATTCGGCAAACAATACGAGACCCAGCGTTGTGGCAACATCGCTGGGTCTCATATTGTTTGCTGAGTGTGCCATGTATAACTGGCGGGACTCGCATGTCCTCTTGACTTGTAAGTGGGACTCGCACGGTATGCTCCGTATAGATTTATTAAACTAAAAGATTTTTCTTACCCCTCTCTGGGGCCCATAAAAGTTCATATTATATTGTTTATTTTTCTATAATAAAAATCTAATTATACACTTTGGTTATGGTGGGTCTCGGGTGGTCTGCTGGATATATCGGGACTCGCATGGTGCGTTGCTCGCGTATATATATATATATATATATATATATATATATATATATATATATATATATATATATATATATATAAATTTGGTTATTGGGTTATGCAGCAAATGAAAAAGTGTACTCTTTTAAATTTCTTTAATCCGAGCTTTCGGTTAAGATTTTAACCATCATCAGGGTGCTACAAAGATATTTTTAGTGTAAGATAATATGAAAACATGTATAAAATTTTGTACTTACAAACTTATTGAGGATATTTCAAATATGCTGTAACTAAAATGAGAATCAAACTTAACATGGTCATGTAAATGCTTCAATGGAAAAAACGTAAAATAAAGTAGTAATTTAGTAAAATAAAAGTTAATTAATTTAGCACAACTTCAAAATCAATAAAAGATAAAATGACATTTAGACATGACATGACATTATTTGAAATATCTTACAAAAATTTTTTTTAATATAGATGAACAATTTATTGAAGGACCAATAGGGTCAATGATAAGAATTGAATATTTTTAATTTTTATAAAATATTGTTAGCACTTAGAGGGATCGCAGTGATTGTGACTATAGGCCGACTATACTCAAAGGTAACACGAAACCTAATAGAAAATGATATTAAAGACAAAAAACCCGAAGAACAAGCGGGATATAGGGCCGGACGCTCCAATATGGATATTTTTTTTACAGAGAAAAACTAGTGCAGAGAAATAGAGAAACCATATAGCTTCAATAGATTTGGAAAAAGCATATGACAGTGTACCGACCTCCTAACTATGGATAGAATGGGTAAATTGAAAATAAATCCAATTCTTATTAACGCCACTCAAAATTATTACGAACAAAAGTTTGCAAGAATTAAAATGGGACAAGAAATGACCTCTCCTTTTCAAACAACAAAGGGACTTGAAACAAGGCTGCTGTATGTCACCTACCTTTTTAAAAAATTTATTTGGACAGATTCTTAGTGAAATGGGTAAAAAAATTGTAGAAACATGGGAATAAAGATGGAAGAAAACACGTTATATACGACGATCTCAGTTATATGGTAAGAAAACTGCAAGAAGAATATGAGGTGGCAGGTCTAAACATGAATATGACAAAATATGAATATCTCTATATGTAACAGATGAAATATGTGACCTAGTCTTGGAAGACGACAAAATCAAAGGCGTGCATCCTGCAAATATTTGGGGGTCATTTTCAACAAGAAGGGAAATAGCGCAGATGAAATCAGGGAAAGAATTAACAGGGCAGAGCAGTAACTCGTGCCTTAAGCTATCTTCTCTGTGGCAAAAAATTTTTGACAAGAAACCAATACATTTACGGAAGTATAGTCCAAAGTATTACATTTTACTGTTCGGGAGTATGGGACGTCGTCAAAGGTAATAGAAACAAACTTATGACGACAGAAATGGATTATCTGATATGAAGCTGCGGTAGATCAAAACTGGAGTTAGTTAAAAACGAACAAATAAAAACGAAATGAAAGTGGAGCGAAATATCAATGATGACATAGAACGAAAACATTATCTGGTTCGGACATGTTAAAATAATGCCAGAGTACAGATGGTCTAGAAGAGTATTGGAATGGATACCTTCTGAAAGAAGAAAGAGAGGACGGCCACGGAAAAGTTGGCAAAACGAAATTGATGGAGCAATGGTGGCAAGAGACTTAGAAGAGGCAACTGCATATGACAGAAGAAGATGGAAATTGAGGGTGGAGAAGCGGCGATAGCTGTAATCAATCCGTTATATATGTATATAAATAATTGTTGTAATTATAACTTACGGTTAAATTTAACAGGAGTAAAATTATTAATTAAAGTTAATTAAATTTTTTAAATGATTAATACAAAAATTAATATATTATGTTGTTGACAGGTTAGAGTATCTAGAAAAGGAGTTAGGAGATAACTCACGATTATCTAAAAAGAGTAAATAAGGAAACATTTCATTTAAGTGGCCTATATCAGTACGATGATTCATTGAATTTGGATTTTTATTTATGTGAACCATTTCCAAAAAGAGCCTCTTTGTAGTATGTGACTCACGATCCAATATCTGCACGTCATTGTAATCAATTTGATGACCATTATTGAAAACATGTTCACCCAATGCACTTCTACCTGGGTACAATCTACAGTCTGACTTGTGTGAAGTTATTCTGTCTTTTAGTCTTCTTGACGTTTGACCAATATATATTTGATTACAATCTAAACAAGAAAGCCTGTAGACTGTATCAGTTTTAGAAAGCATTGGAGTCTTGTCTTTAATGTTAGAAAAAATCTTATTGACTGTGAGAGCAGTTCTAAATGAAAGTTTGATGTTTTCAAAAGGTTTGAAAAGTCGAGTAAATTTCGGTGCAATATCACTAATATATGGTAATGTCATATAAGTTACATTAGGAACGGGAATCGTGATGGTTTGTGAGTTGTCTGTATTAACATTGTTATTAATAATTGTTGGTTGAATGTTGATTGTATTAAACAATAATTTCTTCAACAAAGAAGCTGGATAACCATTTTCCAAAAAAAGATGATATAATATTTTTAAATTTTTTGAGTGAAAAGAAACATCGCTAATTTTTAAAATGCGGTTTTTCATAGATTTAATTAGATTGATTTTTATAACGTGTTTATGGTATGAATTATAGTTAAGATATCTGCCTGAGCTAAGTGGTTTACGATACCAATCCACTAACAAAATGTTATTCTTACGTATAACTCTAGTGTCTAAAAAAGGTACAGAACATAACGTGTCCTCTTTTTCAAGAGTAAATTGTATGTGATGGTTAAAGTTGTTAAAATAGAATAACAAATTATTAAGTTCATTAGTAGGTAAGCAAAGAAGAATATCATCTACATATCTTTTGATGAAAAATAATTTAAAAGGTAACACCCTTAACACAATATCCAAAATATAACTCATAACATAATCAGCTAAGATAGGGGAAATTGAACTACCCATAGGTGTACCGAAAGTCTGCTTGTAGAATCCACTGTTAAATACAAAATAATTATTTTTAAAAAGAAAAGTTAAAAGTTCAAAAAACGTTGACTTAGACAACTCACAATGATTCGAAATGTTAGACCAATTATAGTCAATGGCAGTAATACAGATATTAAGATATACATTACTAAACAACGAAACTACATCGAGGCTGGCAATCACGTAACCATCAGGTATTTTTAAATTATTAAACAATGAATTGACCTCAAAAGAGTCTTTTATGTAATATTCGTTGTTAAAATCATAAGATTTAGTAAGAATTTCAGACAAAAATTTTGATAGATTATCTGTAGGAGTGCCTATAGAAGCTAAAATTGGTCTAACAGCCAATGGGTTTTTGTGGATCTTAGGTAAAGTGTAAAATTTTCCGGGGACACCACTATAGCTAGCTAACCGTTTCTTTGTTGGTTCTGAAATGTTACCATCATCACATAATTTTCTAATAAGTTTATTGAAATTGTTTTCAATAGTATTTGTTGGATCTCTGGTCAACATCTGATAAGAACTATCATTGTCGATAATATTACTACTTAAATCAATATATTGTTGTTTGTTCATAATAACTGTAACACCACCTTTATCAGATTTAGTTACAATTAAGTCAGGATTGTTCTTTAAAAATTGTTTTGATTTAAAATATAGTTTTCTAAAGATGGAGTTATTAATTCTAGAATGTTGAACAGAATTTGTAATGATGTTAACGGACCTAGCTAAAGTAATGTTCCTGGTGTCTTTATCAGGGATTGTAGACAAAATGGAGTCAATGTCAGCCAAGAGGTTCCTTATGGGAATGTCTGACCCAAAACAGGGCTCAATACTGAATTTAGGACCTAATGATAAAAATTTAAGAACGTCATCAGGTATGTCTGTAGATGAGATGTTTTTTATCCACTTGTCTTGCGTAATAAGATGGTTGTTAATGTGATCTTTTTCAAGTCTTTCGATTTTTTTTAAATTATTACGTTTTACTTCATGAAATGTTCTATTATATATTATTTTTTGAAAGCTTTTAAAATTATTAAATATGTCAAAATTTGTTCTTTCAATTATGTTAATTTTAAGTGAGTTATTTAGAGACTCTAACTTGTTAATTAATTTTTGATTACTACTAATTTCAATATTTAAAATTTTGTTTCCTAATCTATGATTTTTTCCCAGGTGAAATCTTGACGGTGTAATAGGTCTTCTATTGGTTTAATAGTGTTACGAATGTGTGCTGGATACAGGCCTAATTTGCGGCATTTCAACAGGAAACATCTACGATTGTATTCTTTGGATAATTTTATGTAATTCCGTGACCATGATTTCATATTATCGACTAATTGGTGTCCATAAGTAGCTCTCATACGTTGGTAGAAACCCATCTTGTAAATTAAGAAGACAATGAGTCTTTGCTGACAGTAATTATATAAATTTGGTTATTGGGTTATGCAGCAAATGAAAAAGTGTACTCTTTTAAATTTCTTTAATCCGAGCTTTCGGTTAAGATTTTAACCATCATCAGGGTGCTACAAAGATATTTTTGGTGTAAGATAATATGAAAACATGTATAAAATTTTGTACTTACAAACTTATTGAGGATATTTCAAATATGCTGTAACTAAAATGAGAATCAAACTTAACATGGTCATGTAAATGCTTCAATGGAAAAAACGTAAAATAAAGTAGTAATTTAGTAAAATAAAAGTTAATTAATTTAGCACAACTTCAAAATCAATAAAAGATAAAATGACATTTAGACATGACATGACATTATTTGAAATATCTTACAAAAATTTTTTTTAATATAGATGAACAATTTATTGAAGGACCAATAGGGTCAATGATAAGAATTGAATATTTTTAATTTTTATAAAATATTGTTAGCACTTAGAGGGATCGCAGTGATTGTGACTATAGGCCGACTATACTCAAAGGTAACACGAAACCTAATAGAAAATGATATTAAAGACAAAAAACCCGAAGAACAAGCGGGATATAGGGCCGGACGCTCCAATATGGATATTTTTTTTACAGAGAAAAACTAGTGCAGAGAAATAGAGAAACCATATAGCTTCAATAGATTTGGAAAAAGCATATGACAGTGTACCGACCTCCTAACTATGGATAGAATGGGTAAATTGAAAATAAATCCAATTCTTATTAACGCCACTCAAAATTATTACGAACAAAAGTTTGCAAGAATTAAAATGGGACAAGAAATGACCTCTCCTTTTCAAACAACAAAGGGACTTGAAACAAGGCTGCTGTATGTCACCTACCTTTTTAAAAAATTTATTTGGACAGATTCTTAGTGAAATGGGTAAAAAAATTGTAGAAACATGGGAATAAAGATGGAAGAAAACACGTTATATACGACGATCTCAGTTATATGGTAAGAAAACTGCAAGAAGAATATGAGGTGGCAGGTCTAAACATGAATATGACAAAATATGAATATCTCTATATGTAACAGATGAAATATGTGACCTAGTCTTGGAAGACGACAAAATCAAAGGCGTGCATCCTGCAAATATTTGGGGGTCATTTTCAACAAGAAGGGAAATAGCGCAGATGAAATCAGGGAAAGAATTAACAGGGCAGAGCAGTAACTCGTGCCTTAAGCTATCTTCTCTGTGGCAAAAAATTTTTGACAAGAAACCAATACATTTACGGAAGTATAGTCCAAAGTATTACATTTTACTATTCGGGAGTATGGGACGTCGTCAAAGGTAATAGAAACAAACTTATGACGACAGAAATGGATTATCTGATATGAAGCTGCGGTAGATCAAAACTGGAGTTAGTTAAAAACGAACAAATAAAAACGAAATGAAAGTGGAGCGAAATATCAATGATGACATAGAATGAAAACATTATCTGGTTCGGACATGTTAAAATAATGCCAGAGTACAGATGGTCTAGAAGAGTATTGGAATGGATACCTTCTGAAAGAAGAAAGAGAGGACGGCCACGGAAAAGTTGGCAAAACGAAATTGATGGAGCAATGGTGGCAAGAGACTTAGAAGAGGCAACTGCATATGACAGAAGAAGATGGAAATTGAGGGTGGAGAAGCGGCGATAGCTGTAATCAATCCGTTATATATGTATATAAATAATTGTTGTAATTATAACTTACGGTTAAATTTAACAGGAGTAAAATTATTAATTAAAGTTAATTAAATTTTTTTAAATGATTAATACAAAAATTAATATATTATGTTGTTGACAGGTTAGAGTATCTAGAAAAGGAGTTAGGAGATAACTCACGATTATCTAAAAAGAGTAAATAAGAAAACATTTCATTTAAGTGGCCTATATCAGTACGATGATTCATTGAATTTGGATTTTTATTTATGTGAACCATTTCCAAAAAGAGCCTCTTTGTAGTATGTGACTCACGATCCAATATCTGCACGTCATTGTAATCAATTTGATGACCATTATTGAAAACATGTTCACCCAATGCACTTCTACCTGGGTACAATCTACAGTCTGACTTGTGTGAAGTTATTCTGTCTTTTAGTCTTCTTGACGTTTGACCAATATATATTTGATTACAATCTAAACAAGAAAGCCTGTAGACTGTATCAGTTTTAGAAAGCATTGGAGTCTTGTCTTTAATGTTAGAAAAAATCTTATTGACTGTGAGAGCAGTTCTAAATGAAAGTTTGATGTTTTCAAAAGGTTTGAAAAGTCGAGTAAATTTCGGTGCAATATCACTAATATATGGTAATGTCATATAAGTTACATTAGGAACGGGAATCGTGATGGTTTGTGAGTTGTCTGTATTAACATTGTTATTAATAATTGTTGGTTGAATGTTGATTGTATTAAACAATAATTTCTTCAACAAAGAAGCTGGATAACCATTTTCCAAAAAAAGATGATATAATATTTTTAAATTTTTTGAGTGAAAAGAAACATCGCTAATTTTTAAAATGCGGTTTTTCATAGATTTAATTAGATTGATTTTTATAACGTGTTTATGGTATGAATTATAGTTAAGATATCTGCCTGAGCTAAGTGGTTTACGATACCAATCCACTAACAAAATGTTATTCTTACGTATAACTCTAGTGTCTAAAAAAGGTACAGAACATAACGTGTCCTCTTTTTCAAGAGTAAATTGTATGTGATGGTTAAAGTTGTTAAAATAGAATAACAAATTATTAAGTTCATTAGTAGGTAAGCAAAGAAGAATATCATCTACATATCTTTTGATGAAAAATAATTTAAAAGGTAACACCCTTAACACAATATCCAAAATATAACTCATAACATAATCAGCTAAGATAGGGGAAATTGAACTACCCATAGGTGTACCGAAAGTCTGCTTGTAGAATCCACTGTTAAATACAAAATAATTATTTTTAAAAAGAAAAGTTAAAAGTTCAAAAAACGTTGACTTAGACAACTCACAATGATTCGAAATGTTAGACCAATTATAGTCAATGGCAGTAATACAGATATTAAGATATACATTACTAAACAACGAAACTACATCGAGGCTGGCAATCACGTAACCATCAGGTATTTTTAAATTATTAAACAATGAATTGACCTCAAAAGAGTCTTTTATGTAATATTCGTTGTTAAAATCATAAGATTTAGTAAGAATTTCAGACAAAAATTTTGATAGATTATCTGTAGGAGTGCCTATAGAAGCTAAAATTGGTCTAACAGCCAATGGGTTTTTTGTGGATCTTAGGTAAAGTGTAAAATTTTCCGGGGACACCACTATAGCTAGCTAACCGTTTCTTTGTTGGTTCTGAAATGTTATTAAAAAATACACAACATATATTTGTCAGATTGTCATTAAAAATTATTAGATTGATTGTCATAATATAAAATCACATTTTTTAACAATTTGTAATTAATTTTTTAGCTGAATACAAGAAGTTTTTAATATAATATATTACAGTCCATTCTATCAGAAGTTTGTCCATAACATTTGTTATGGACAAATTAGTTTCGCTACACATTCGTCACGAATGTGTAGCGAATAACGTGGCTTTGTAGACAAATCTGTGACACAAAGAGGTGTCTTTTGTCGTTCATCGTCTTTTATGAAGACTTTGAAATTTACATTTTCGCGTCCGCTACGGAAAAGATTTCTTCTGTATACCAGAGAAATCTTTTCGTTTAATTCATATAGATGTCGTACCAAGTGTACTGAAGTCTGGTTATTTTATTATTACCAGAAAGGCCAAAAGCATTTTCTTACACCTCGACCATCCACCTAGATGTTCCTGACGAGAGCTTGACATGAGCTCGAAACACGTCGTGTAGAATATCGGTGGTGGTCGAGGTGAAATAAAATGCAATCGCCGTTTCCTTTCATATATATATATATATATATATATATATATATATATATATATATATATATATATATATATATATATATATATATATATATATATATATGTATATATATATTGAAGAGGGCGAAACACATTTCTAAGAAATAGTGTTTGGATTTTTAATTCTATTCAAAAAATTTTCCCAACCCAAAATGGTGGATGTGTGAATTATTCGTAAGGGGATTTCTCCACATTCTCTATTTCATTTGATATATATATATATATATATATATATATATATATATATATATATATATATATATATATATATATATATATATATATGTTATGTCTCCCATAGGAAGTTGATAGGTTTGCAGAGCGGATTCCTACTATTTCGTTGTTTTTTATACCAATGTGTGCTTTTATCCAGCACAATATTATACTAAAAGCGCTAAAAGAAATTCAGCAATTTCCCTATTCTACTTTGCAAAATTCATGTAGTATCACCACACTTGCTTATACATTTGACGCACTGTCTAGTCCTGTCGCCAGGGGGGGTACAGCGGCCTCTTTTATTCAGATGGACTTACCCAAGATTTTTTTAATTATTTCGACCCGTAGAACACGAATTTTTTGGGTAACAGTTGATCCGGATGTCGATAAGATTGTTATAAACAAAAAACTTGAGGAATTACATAAAAGCGATTTTTCGCAAAACAAAACATTTTTTGTACTTTTTGGGTGATTTTCAGCAAAAAATGTTCTTACAATTTTTTTCGTAGGATGCATAGTTTTCGAGATAAACGCGGTTAAATTTCAAGAAATCGAAAAAGTGCAATTGTTGAACCGGAATAACCTTTGGTTAAAAATAAAATAGCAACTCTGCATTCGAAAGTTCAAGTCAAATTCTATCGGTTTTGATTATTCGCATTGCTAAAAATTAAGTTTTTAGTTGTTAAACAAATCCATAAACAAATAGTGTTTCCCGTGCCCAATGCATTTTTAAGGTACGTAATCTACGTATAAATTGTCTGTATGCGCACCTATTGTTGGATTTCAAATGAGAAATGCATTGAAAACATCATTCAATCACTATGTGTTTATAGCTTTGTTTAATAATAAAAAAATTAATTTTTAGCAATGAAAGTAATTAAAACCGATAGAATTTGACTTGAACTTTCAAATGCTATTCGAGTTCAAAAATTGCAATTTTTCGATTTTTTGAAAGTTCAACCGCGTTTATGTCGAAAACTATGCATTCTACGAAAAAACTTGAAAAAACATTTTTTGCTTAAAATGACTGTTATGTGATTCCTCAAGTTCTTTGTTTACAACAATCTTATCGACATCCGGATCAACTGTTACCCAAAAAATTCGTGTTCTACGGGTCAAAATACATAAAAAAAACTTGGGTAAGTCCATCTGAATTAAGGAGGCCGTTGTACCCCCACTGCCGACAGGACTAGTCCGTCAACGTGATAATATAAACCATGGTATTATTTTTTCATGGAGATAAATTAACTTGCATATTATTTTGTTTATGCACTCACTTCTGTGAGTTCACTAAACTGTTGTTTACTTTAATGGTCGTAATTAATATGTAAGGAAATTGTGTGTTTTTAAATGTAAACACATTTTCATCCAAGTTTTTTTCTGATCTCCCTGATGTCAATGTTTTATTCATAATAAAAAAACATTTGTCTGTAAAGGCACCGCATCACTTGTCACGCTTATCCGATAATAGAAAATGCGAATGAGTCTAAGAGGACACTTTTGAATAAACGTATATTTCCTTATTAGCAAAACACCTGTATAGCTCTTTTAAACCGACTTAAGAAAAAAAACTTAATGTAAACACTTTTGGATCTCTTTTAAACTGCACGGCCAATTATTCTATTACTATATACAGACTGAATGTTTTATTTATGAAAAAGAATGTTTTCAACGTTCGAAACATCTACTTTAGTTGGTCAGTTTTCAGCATTATTAACTTGCTAAAGGTTAACCAATATTAGAACAAACCTAAGCCTGGTTAACTAAAAAATAAACTAAATCGCAATTTATTCCCATAATTCGGGTTATATTTACCCTCCACTTCAAATTTGGACTTGTGCCGTTGGTTGCTTTTACTTAGGAAGTGACGGTCACCCCACCTCTTCTCGAAGATGAAAAACCTGTCTACGTTTAAAATCAGTCCGGAAATGGATAAATTGACTAATTCTAAGCAACTTCTGTTGTGTAGAGTTTTTATCTAAGTCAATACTTTTCGAGTTATTTGCGAAGTAAAATGTTTATTTTTTAACAAAAAAAACTCGTTTTCAGACGGTTATTCGCAAATAACTCAAAAAGTAAATATTTTATCACAAAAAAAATATTCTTACCAAAAATATATATCTTATAAAAAAATAAAGAAAACTTGGTGTACTCATGAAGTCTATCGACACAGTAAAAGCAAAGTTGTAGCTCATGAAAAACTGTTCTTATCCGTCAAATTGCAAATTGACATTTTAACGTGCAATAACCAAAAAATTAAGAACTTTTCGGGGAAAACTGATTAAAACTTTTTTTAAATGTTTAAAAAAGCTTTTAATTTTATTTTTTTTAAGTTTTAAGCATCAAAACTAATAGTCGGAGAGGCAGAAGCGAATTTTGCTCATGATAAGTAATATGGACAAACTATACAGGGATATGTTGAATTATTTGTGTACATGACTTTTTCTTACCGGCGGATACTAAAGCCGGGGACGAGGGTAGTTTAAAGAGGTCAAAGTCGCTGTTTTGATTATTTTTTGTGACGGTCATGGTCGAGATAGTGCACCAAAATTTGGGAATGAATAGGTCATGACGTAACTAAGTAAAATCTCCAGGAGCTATCTCCGTGGGGGACAAAGCGGGGGCGAGAAAGGGTGAATATAAAAATTATAAGGGGTTTTTTTGTGATGTTCGTGATCGATATATTGCACCAAAATGTAGAAATAAGTAGATCATGACGTAATTAATCAAAATCTCTAGGGGCGGGATGCTGCGTGGGGAACAAAGGGGTAATGGGCAGGGGTGAATATAAAAATTATGAGGGTTTTTTTGTGACGCTCATGGTCGAGATAGTGCACTAAAATTTAAGAATAAGTAGATAATGACGTAGCTAAGCAAAATCTCCAGAAACAGAAAGCTGCGTGGGGGACAAAGGAGTGACGAGCAGGCGTGAATATAAAAATTAAAAGGTTTTTTTTGTGAATTCCCAAATTTTCGATCACGAGCATCGCAAAAAAAACCCTATACTTTTTACATCCCCCCGCCTGCCACCCCTTTGTCCCCCACGCAGCTGTACGCTACTGGAGATTTTGCTTAGTTAGTTACGTCATGATCTACTTATTCCCAAATTTTGGTGCACGATCTCGATCACGAACGTCAAAAACCCCCTTATAATATTTATACTCACCCCTGTGAGTTACCCCTTTTCCCCTTTACCATTTGTTTTATATGTATATGTATGTATTGTTTATATTATCTGTAAGTTTGACCAGTTCAAAATGCTTATTTTTGAAAAATTTTTGAAAAAAATAACTTAAAAAGTATTAGTGTTACCAAAAATTTCAAGGAGTAAAAAAATGTAGTGGTAGGGGAGCAAAGTATGCTAAATGTGCAGTCACTCGAACGATATGGGGACCTATTGGGTTGTGATTATTAGGTCCTAAAACCAAAAAAAGTTAAGTACAATTTTCCAATTTAGTGGGAACTTTCCATTTTTTAATTTAATTTTCTATTTCCAACAATCGTTTTTTCAGATTATAGCGCCATCTATTAATAATTCGAAAAAATGTTTTGAATAAAAGTTGCCTATTTTTACGTAAAGAATCCAAATCTGCAATAAAAAATTGGGGCTCCAATTTTAAATTTTAAAGTAACCCCCCTCACCACCTCCATGGGGGGTCGTGTTTGGTACCATTCGATAGATTTTTGAAAAATATTGAATAAGTGTATTTTGCAGTTTTTCGATCTGATGTTTATTTTGCGAATTATCGTGGGATTTGTATTTAAAATTTTAAATTTACCCCCACCCCTCTCCGTGGGGGTCAGGTTTGGCGTCATTTGATAGATTTTTGAAAAATTTTGAGCAAGTATTTTTTAGTTTTTTGATCTGACGTTAATTTCGCGGTAATATTCGCGTTTTTTGAAAAACTTTTTGACTTACCCATTTCTTTGCGCCCCGCTCAAATGTCAGATTTTTGAAATATACACTCTTTTGCATGTACTTAACTTACCTTATCTTAATCTGACAATTTCGAGTATTTTTAAGGATAGATTTTTTTTCGGGCCCCCCTTAACAAACTCCTCCTGTGTTAAGAGAAAATAAATGGTAGAGGTACATCTGCCTGCAGGGTACCAGTACCAGGTTTCTCCCCATATGATAATCTGACGAGCTCAAGTAACTGCAAAAATCCCCGCTTGGTTTCCCCTATCATTGGTTTTGCTTATATAAATATTTTGGTTTGATTTTGTTATTCTCTGAAAAATACAAAAGTGTCAAACGGTAATGATTAATTTCATTTGTGTGCTAAATAGGCGAGATTTTTACGATTTTTGTTCCAAAAATAGGGGAAAACTATATTTTGATTGTAACTTGATTAGTTTTGATGCTAGAAACTTTTTTATAAAAAATGAAAATGAAGCTCTTGTTTTACACACTTTCAAAAATTTTTAATGAGTTTTTCTCGAATAGTTCGTCATTTTTTGGTTATTTTTCGTTGAACTATTCGATTTTGAATATCACGAATAGGAACTAATTTCATGTGCTAGAACTTTGCTTTTGCTGATTGTATAGACTTCATGAATAAACCATTTTAAAATTTTTTATAAACTACGCTTTTGCTTAAAATTTTTTTTCGTTAAAATACTTACTTTTTGAAACCGTCTGAAACCGTGAAATGACTCGAAAAATACTGACAGATAAAAAAGCTGTTAAAGTTCTTAAAAATTTCGACATAATTTAAAAGTTTAAGTCATTAAATTGTCTGCGTAAAAAATGGAAGCGAACCAATAAACTTCGTTTTTTGTGCTCTTTTCAAATGTGCAAACGGCTTTTGAAAATTTCAATTTCCAGGCTGTCGTGTCAAGGTTACAATAACTTTATATATTTTTTAAAACAAAATCAATGGGAAAATCCCAGTAGCTGGCTGTATACCATAATTAAAAAATCATACAGAAGATAAAAACTTCGTTTGTATAATGGTATAAAAAAGTTTTATTAAAAAACATTAAAAGTCATCCAAACGGATTTGCAAAACGTTTTCAATCTGGATCATACTCAGTGTGTTCTGCTTAGTACATGAAACTAGCAACTTTTTGAAATAGATCACATCGATAATTATGGTTTACATAATAGTTGTATGATATTTATAGCGACTACAAGTCGATGTTAAAAGATTAAATGTGTTAGGAGTGCTCAAAGGGCAACATGGTTCCCTGCTCGATATGAACTTGTGGTTCTTGCCAGTTCAATGAAACTGGTTGGTATGTGTCCATTGAACTGGCAAGAACCACAAGTTCCTATCGAGCAGGGAACCACCCTAACAACAAAAAACATTCCAGGAATGTACTATCAAAGTTCTATTAATGTTTGAATGTACTGGACATTCAAGGAACATTCGGTGAATATCTGATTAAGTTATTCGTGGAATGTCACCACAAGACATTCTATGAACGTACTACCAATGTCCTATATTTTAAGAGAGGCCATTTACTATTCAATTTGCATTCATTTTCATATTTGCTGCGCGTGTATATGTATTTAGGCAATCCAAACCACGTGACTTCTGGTTCTGGTTGGCATAGCATACAGGTTACAGAGGTTATGTTTGTAATATCATTTCATTTCATCATTTCACTGTTTATCGTCATATTTTGGATTCATTTGGATTTCGTTTGCTGTATTTTGTGAACTTTATAAACTTTACCACACTGCAAAGTGATTATTTAAGGAAATTATTATTGGAGACACCAGATGTTTGGAGAAAGGTAGGGCAAACAATTTTTATCAATGTTCATTTTTCTCTGATATTTATCAATATTGATGAATTTTGCAAGCAATAACATTATTTCTTTTATTGTTTTAGATATTTATTGAAGCTGAAAATAATTGGGGATTTAGATCCATATACAATTCAGTCAGAATTGGATTTTACCATAAAGTGCATTCCACCAAATTACTATTATAGATATTATAGATGAAAGCATACAAAAGCCTTCAGGCACATAAATATTTTACAGCTGGATTTGTTTTTAAAGTTGGAAGTCACAAGCAACAACTTCGTAAGTACCTACAAGAATATTGAGGAAATCCAGCTCCTGGATACTACTGGGCAAACTAGAAAATTGAAAAGGACAAAGCCTTTTGAACTAGTTTGAGTGATAGTGAAAAGCAGAGCATAATGCTTGTGTGCATGTGTATGTTAGAATAGTGCGGTTAGAAAAGCAGAGCATAGTGCTTGTGTGCCTGTTAGATTAGATAAGAGACGCTATGGGTAAGCTCTTCATTTTAAGGAACAGTAGTAATTTAAGTTAAATTAAAATTGCTCATTGGTCAGAGTTATGACCAGATTGTAATTCTAATGAACAATTCAATACAATGAATCGTCATCGTAGTGATGATTATGGAAAAAAATATATGACAAGATTTTGTGTAATAAAAATGTTTATATTTATCAAGGATGTATTATTTGGTATGGCTACATATACAGTCGGAAAAATGAAAGAATACCCATGAATGAACATATAAAACACGCTGTATTTTCCTGTCACCGTGTCACAAAGAAAATTGTCCAGTGCAAGTAACAATAATTATTACATGTACTTGTGCTGACCAGTTTTTTGTGTGACACGGTGACAGGAAAATACAGCGTGTTTTATATGTTCGTTCATGGGTATTCTTTCATTTTTCCTACTGTACTTCTGGTATATCGTCGGTGATGTGACAATACCTCCTATCTGCTTTTTCATGAATTTTGTAGGAGATGAAAAACTTGTTTGGGCCACCTCGTGTTTTCATATATTTTTTGATTTGTTTTGTAGTAAATTCAACTATCTATTTACTGCAAAACAAGTCAAAACTTACGTATGAAAACAGGAGGTGACCGTAAAAAATGTTTTTCGTCTCCTGCAAAACTCATGAAAAAACATATAGGAGATATTGTCACATCACTGACGATATATTTCAGAGAATGTCTAAAAAATATACTTTGAATGTCCTAAAAACATTCATGGAATGTTTCAACAAGACATTCAGTCTAAACAATATACTGTGAATGTTCGAAGAACATTCGTAGACATTCATGGAATGTTCCAACAAGACATTCAAGGAATGTTTAAAATGCTGACACAGCACTTTCCTGGGACTTTCCAGGGACATTCGTGTGCTTTTGGGGACATTCCAGGAATGTTTTCAATGTCCTGTGTGTACCTTCTAGGAACATTCCTGGAATGTTTTGTGTTATTAGGGCATGTTGCCCTTTGAGCACTCCTAACACATTTAATCTTTTAACATCGACTTGGAGTCGCTATAAATATCATACAATTATTATGTAAACCATAATTATCGATGTAATCTATTTCAAAAAGTTGCTAGTTTCATGTACTAAGCAGAACACACTGAGGATGATCCAGATTGAAAACGTTTTGCAAATCCTTTTGGATGACTTTTATTGTTTTTTAATAAAACTTTTTTATACCATTATACAAACGAAGTTTTTACTTCTGTATGATTTTTTATATTTTTTTGTTAATCCGGTCCTGGATTTTTCTTGAGATAACAAGTGGGTCGTTCCAATGTAGCAAATAACTATTGATTATTTTTAAAATGAATATTTACTCATTAACTTTAATAATTTTTCATTAAAATTAACAATACCTGCTTTTTAGCTTAGAGTTCTTAAAAATTTTCAATATATTTAATTTCAAAATTAAAGTCAATCAGTTATCTGCGCAAAAAATTGAAGTGAGCCATTAAACTCAGTTTTTTGTGCTCTTTTCAAATATGCAAACGGATTTTGAAAATTTCAATATAAAGGGGGTTATATGTTATATAAAATAAATACAACGGCACCCGATTTGGGCGTCGAAACGTTAATAAAATTATTTTTTTCATTTTAATTGTGGCTTATTTCCTATATAAATAATTAATCATAAAAATGCCACAAGGAAATAGCTTCAGAACATAAAGGGGGTTCTTTCGATGTCACAATGAATTTATATTTTTTGTTAATCGGACCTGGATTTTTCTTGTGGAATTTATATTTTTCGGTGGTTTGGGTTCTAAATAAAACATATGTGTACCAAATATCAAAAAAATATACAAGGTGATCCTAAAGTTACGGATCCATAAAGAAATAAGCAAAATCGATAAAACACTCTGTAACTCGGTTATAAAAATCGGTAGGACAATAAATGTAATATATCTAATAGAACCGCCTTAGTGATCCCTACTCACCATTCAAGTATTTCCGTTTCCCAATGAAACACCCTGTATAATAATAATAAAGCCATGCAGAAAGCTGTTCTACTCGCAACTGCCAGATGTGTACGAAAATTTTTGGGAGATACACCTGCATACCAAGTCACCTAGGGCTCGATAACACGGAAAGAGTCCCACTAGAGCTCAATCCTTTTGATACCGTAGGTATCTGGGATAAGTCAATTTTCGCCTTAGAGGGAGTGTGAGCCGTATGGCTAAATCTGGAACAATAATAATAATAAGAGCTCATTCCGTTTGATACCGTGGGTATCTGGGATGAGTCAATTCTCCCCTTAGAAGGAGTGTAAGCCGTATAGGTAAATCTGGATAAATAATAAATGTCTACGAAATAAAAGTAATAGATGTGTAAAAGTAATAGATGTGTACGAAAATTTTTGGGAGATACACCTGCATACCATCACCTAGGGCTCGATAACACGGAAAGAATCCCACCAGAGCTCAATCCTTTTGATACCATAGGTATCTGTGATGAGTCAATTTTCCCCTTAGAGGGAGTGTAAGCCGTATAGGTAAATCTGGATAAATAATAAATGTCTACGAAATAAAAGTAATAGATGTGTAAAAGTAATAGATGTGTACGAAAATTTTTGGGAGATACACCTGCATACCATCACCTAGGGCTCGATAACACGGAAAGAGTCCCACCAGAGCTCAATCCTTTTGATACCATAGGTATCTGGGATGAGTCAATTTTCCCCTTAGAGGGAGTGTGAGCCGTATAGCAAAATAAAAATAATAATAAACGACTTTTTTATACAAGGCACTGGAATAAGTGTTACCCCTCCGTATTAACTTCGAATTTTCATTTTTTTTTTAATACTGAGAAAACTAATAAGTATTTTTGAAAAATTAAACGCAGAATGAAAGATTACATTATTGCCGAGGGTTGAAAGTCCCTTAGAATAAACAAAATGTTTCTTTTGAACGATATATTTGAAATTAAAAATAACACTCAATTTTCTCTTTTTTTGAAGTGAGAACTTCTTTAGGGACGTTGTGCGATTTTTGGATAGGGGAAAAAGCATTGAATTCGTGACCGTCATCGCGACCGTCATCTCTAGGGACGTTGTACGATTTTTGGATAGGGGAAAAATCATTGCTTCGACGAAATAAATTTTTGAGATGAAAACTTTTCAAGGGACGTTGTGCACTTTTTAGATGGGGAAAAAGTATTGAATTAGCGACCGTCTTTGCGACCGTCATTGCTTCGACGAAATAATGTTTTGAAGTGAAAACTTATTTAGGGACGTTTTTTCCCTTTTTAGAAGGGGAAAAATTATTGAATTGACGACCGTCATCGCGAGCGTCATTGCTTCGACGAAATACATTTTTGAAGTGAACACTTCTTTAAGGACGTTGTGCACTTTTTAGATGAGGAAAAAGTATTGAATTAGTGACCGTCATCACTTTGGCGAAATAAATTTTTAAAATGAAAAGTTCTTTAGGGACGTTGGGCACTTTTTCAGTGTAAAAACTTCTTTAGGGACGTTGTGCCCTTTATAGATGGAGAAAAAGTATTGAATTATCGACCGTCATCGCGACCGTCATTGCTTCGACGAAATAAATTTTTGAAGCGAAATCTTTTTTAGGGACGTTATACACTTTTTAGATGGGGAAAAAGTGTTGAATTAGCCGCCGTCATCGCTTCGGCGAAATAAATTTTTGAAATAAAAACTTTCTTAGAAACGTTATGCACTTTTTGGATGGGGAAGAAGTATTGAATTAGCGACCATTATTGCTTCGACGCAATAAATTTTTGAAGTGAAAACTTCTTTAGAGACTTTGTTCACTTTTTAGATGGGGAAGAAGTATTAAATTAGTTACCGTCATCGTTTGACGAAATAATTTTTTAAAGTGAAAACTTCTTTAGGGACGTTGTGCACTTTTTAGATAGGAAAAAGTATTGAGTTTGCGACCATCATCACTTTGCCGAACTAAAGTTAATAATAGAACGTATAAAATAAAAAATAGAACGTACGCAACGCGTATATAATATAGGTATAGCACTTCTTCTTGGATGAGGAAAAGCATTGAGCTCGTAATTTATATACTATAAGAAGTTTTCACCCCTGTCGGCACTCCCATGAGTGCTTTAATTTTTTTTCATCTCTGTGACTTATTAAAATAAACATAATAGAAGTTTTCAAGGAAACTTAATCTTCGATAATAATGTAATCTTTCATTCTGCGTTTAAATTTTTCAAAAATACTTACAAAAATACGGTCACGAATTCAATGGTGTTTCGCCTATCCAAAAATCGCACAACGTCCCTAAAGAAGTTTTCACTTCAAAAAAAGAGAAAATTGAGTGTTGTTTTTATTTTCAAATATATTGTTTAAAAGAAACATTTTGTTTATTCTAAGGGACTTTCAGCCCTCGACAGTAATGTAATCTTTCATTCTGCGTTTAATTTTTCAAAAATACTTATTAGTTTTCTCAGGATTCGAAAAAAAATGCATTTAAAAATATTTCGACCGAAATTTTGCGGCTACGCTCTCAAAAATGAATAAAGTATTATACATTTTTGTAATCAGTATTTCAAAAGCTTTTTAATGAGGTGTCACATGATATGCTTTCCTATTTAAAAAATTCAAAGTTATGCCTGTCACCTGAAGATGGAACGCGTAAAGTTCGAAACATTGATGCTATAATATACTATGAATAATTTAAAAATCGACCTGTTCGAGCGTCTTGCTTATGTGTCAAAATAAATAAGTTATAGTCTAAGAGCTGGGAGCGGATTTTGTGCGTGATAAGTAATATGGAAATACTATACGGGGATATGTTGAATTAGTTGTGCACATGACTTTCCCCAACGGACGGAAACCATAGTGGGGGACGAGGGTAGTTATAAGGGGTCAAAGTCGCGGTTTTTATTAATTTTTTTGTGACGCTCATGGTCGAGATAGTGCACCAAAATTTGGGAATAAGTAGGTCATGACGTACCTAAGTAAAATATCTAGGGGCGGAACGCTGCGTGGCCGACAAAGGGGTGGGGGTAGGGGTGAATATAAAAAATATAAAGGGTTTTTGCGACGTTTGCAATTGAGATAGTGCACCAAAATTTGGGAATAAGTAGACCATGACATAACTAAGTAAAATCCCTAGAGCCGGAAACCAGAGTGGGTGACGAGGGTAGTTGTAAGCGGTCAAAGTCGCGGTTTTTATTATTTTTTTTGTGACGCTCATGATGGAGCTAGAGCTCAAAAATTTTGGAGTAAGTAGGTCATGACGTAACTAAGTAAAATCTCTAGGGGTGGCACGCTGCGTGGCCGACAAAGCGGTTGGGCAGGGGTGAATATAAAAAATATAAGGGGTTTTTTGCGACATTCGTGATTAAGATAGTGCACCAAAATTTGGGAATAAGTAGACCATGACATAACTACGTAAAATCTCCAGAGGCGGAAACCAGAGTGTGTGACGAGGGTAGTTATAAGGGGTAAAAGTCGCGGTTTATATTATTTTTTTTGTGACGCTCATGATGGAGCTAGTGCACAAAAATTTTGGAGTAAGTAGGTCATGACGTAACTAAGTAAAATCTCCAGGGGCGGAACGCTGCTTGGGGTACAAAGATATGGTAGGCAGGGGTGAGTATAAAAATATAAAGGGGTTTTTTTGCCGTTCGTGATCGAGATAGTGCACCAACATTTGGACATAAGTAGATCATGACATTACTAAGTAAAATCTTCAGGGGCGGAAAGCTGCGTGGGGGACAAATGTTGTGATGCGTCACAAAAAAATAATCCGAACTGCGACTTTGACCCTTTAAAACAACCCTCATTCCCAACTCTGGTTTCCACCCCTGGAGATTTTGCTTAGTTACGTCATGATCTACTTACTCCCAAATTTTGGTTTACTATGTCGATTACGAGCGTTACAAAAAAATCCCTTATAATTTTTATATTCACCCCTGCCCCCACACCTTTGTCGGCTACGCAGTGTTTCGCCCCTGGAGATTTTACTAAGGTATGTCATAACCTACTTATTCCCAAATTTTGGTGCATTTTGTGATCATGAGCATCACAAAAAAATAATAAAACCGCTATTTTGTACCCTTATAACTACCCTCGGCCCCCACTCTGGTTTCCGGCTTTGGGGATTTAACTTAGTTATGTCATGGTCTACTTATTCCCAAATTTTGGTGCACTATCTCAAACACGAACGTCGCAAAAAACCCTTACATTTTTTATATTTAGTCCTGCCCCACCCCTTTGTCGGCCACGCAACATGCACTCCTGTAGATTTGACTCAGTTACGTCACGACCTACTTATTCCCAAATTTTGATGCACTATCTCGGTCATGAGCGTCACAAAATAAAACTAATAAAAACCGCGAATTTGACCCCTTATAACTACCCTCGTTCCCTACTCTGGTTTCCGGCTATAGGGATACTTAGTTATGTCATGGTCTACTTATTCCCAAATTTTTGGTGCACTATCTCAATCACGAACGTCGCAAAAAAAACCCTTTATATTTTTTATATTTACCCCTACCCACCCCTTTGTCGACCACGCAGCATTCCGCCCCTAGAGATTTTACTTAGTGACGTCATGACCTACTTATTCCCAAATTTTGGTGCACTATCTCGATCATGAGCGTCACAAAAAAAATACTAAAACCTCGTCCCTCACTCTGGTTTCCGGGCGTGGGGGAAAGTCATGTACACAACTAACTCAACATACCCCCGTATAGTTTTTCCATATTACTTATCACGCACACAATCCGCTTCTATCTCTCCGACTATTAATAGGGAGGGGTAACACTTATTCCAGCGCACTGTATAAGTAGATATCTAATTTTTTAACTTCATTATGTAAGTGGGTATCTAATACATGGTATTCTATTTTTTGTATTTAATTTTATTTGAAATATTTACTGCGCGTCAGAGAAAACGGACACTCCAAAAAATGGGTAATTTTTAATGTCTCGTATCTCCTAAACCTGTTGTCCGATTTAAGTGATTTTAGAATTACTCGGTATTATTAGTCTGATACTCGTTGCTCCGATACTTGAATAATCAAATAATAAATATTTATTTCAGCCCTTATTTATCCTAATATTATTTTAAATTTAAAATATATTTCCTTAATTTTAAAATTATGCTTAGGGAAAATCCATAAACTACGTCGGCGTTCGTAAAAATTTTGTAGTTTTTTATAAACTCCCTCCCTTCCGTCCTAAGTGTTTTTTTTTAATTTCATGTTATTTCTGGATTTTTTAATTTTAAAGTTAACTCTCAAACTTTAATTACGAAGGTATTCAAATCAGTATTATTATGTAACTCATTAATATCCCCGTAATTTTTTTTAATTCACTGCACAACTATTTAACTATATTTGGACAAAAGACAACACTTTTCTTATCGGAATTCCTATGCTTTATTAACTGCATCATATAAATATTGATACTTAGGTATGTTGTTTTGACTTCAACGCCATTTCTTTCATAAGAATAGATACAATGTACTAACTAAATAGAATATTTTATTTCTATTCATTCTTTTAAGAATTGTTTCACACAGAATATTCAGTAAATAAATGGACAGCAGTTTAATATTTATTGATGCCAGGCGTTTTTCTTTATAGAGGCGTTTGTTTAAACTCAGGAACAATGTTTTATTGTTTGGTATTCAGTACAAAAGGGCTATATGGTAATATTATGACTGTGACTGATAAAAAGGAAATATGAAACGCAATGAGAAGTATGCGATAAAAGTAATACAAATTCTTTTTTATTCTAAAATAGGGTATAATTATATTCGTGAACCATTTTAAATTAAATTAAATTTAAATATACCAAACAATACCACAAATAATAAAAATACACGACGTACACCGTCGTAATAGCCCCCCTCCCCCTTTTTCCAGTTTATGGATGTTTCCTTAGTACTATAGGTCTGGATCCCGCGTATGAAAAAAAGTTGATTAATAGCAAGCTGAAAATTTGTTAATAGCTTAAGGTTGTCTAGTCGGATAAACTTTAATGTATGGGAACACTGGAAAAGGGGAAGTTTAAATTGTGAAACAGGTTAAAAATTTGGAACGGTCAGACCACGAAAGCGGCACATTTATTTTGTCCGACAGAATAGACTTAAACTCTCCGAACAGAGATTAAACTCCCATGCAAAAATCAGACTGCTATTTATCACCTGTCATAATTCCTGTCATTTGACATATTCTACATGTTCCACTCATTAAAACTCATTTGGTAATAAATAGCAGTCTGATTTTTGCATGAGAGTTTAATCTCTGTTCGGAGAGTTTAAGTCTGTTCCGTCGGACAAAATACATGTGCCGTTTTCGTGGTCTGACCGTTCCAAATTTTTAACCTGTTCCACAATTAAAACTTCCCCTGTTCCAGTGTTCCCATATATCAAAATTTGTCCGACTAGACACCCTCAAGCTATTAACAAATTTTCAGCTTGCTATTAATCAACTTTTTTTCATACGCGGGATCCAGACCTACTAGATACATAATATATTTATCTATTAATACTTCAAAATTGATTAATTGAAAATGCGCCAATTTTATTGTACTTATACAGTGCGCTGGAATAAGTATTATTTATATAATTTATAATATGAACTTATTTATTTTTAGCACATAAGCAAAACGCTCGGACAGGTCGATGTTTAAAATGATCATAGTATATTATAGCATCAATGTTTCGAACTTTACTCTATTCTTCTTCAGGTGACAGTCATAACTTTGATTTTTTTAAATAATAAAGTACATCATGTGACACCTCATTTAATAGCTTTTTAAATACTGATTACAAAAATGTATAATTATATATTTGAAATTAAAAATCATACTAAATTTTCTCTTCGATAAACGTGCGAAACTGCCGATGCCGAGGCCGCCGAGGTGACCGAGTCAGTGCGCGGGTACAGTCCGCCGATCGTAGCGTTCCGAGCCGACCGGTCCGAGCCGATCGCTCTATGCCCTATGCCGATTCGGTGCGTGTGAACCTTAATTGTTAAAGTACTTAACTTTTGTATTATCCAACATAAGTGAATGAATCAAATGGCAAAATGTTAAGAAAACCTGAGCGTATGGTTGGTTTTTAATTTCAGTATTTATATAATTGCTAGAATATTCCACAGGGTGTTGCGAACTGTGAGAAAAAAACACAATTTTATTCGTACACTCGGTATACAATGAAAACCTGTTTAGCAACAACATTATTACAGTGATATTGCTAAAGAATAGGGCTATAACACATTAAAATTACAGAATTCCTTAAATCGGACAACAGGTTTAGGATATACGAGACATCAAAAATGACCCATTTTTTGGGGTACCCATTTTCTCTGACGCGCAGTGTATATTCAAACAATTTTTGCTATAAGTTTGGTAATGTTTATACAATAATTGTCGATATCAGAAAATATTTAAATGCCGTTGACAATAAAATAGTATTCCCAGTGCCCATTGACACACATATGCGTTGGTTACCTTGTATGTGTAAAAAACTGCGGTGAAGGAGGAGGTAACTCTAAGAGGTAACACAGACGGGGCGGCGTACGTCGACTGAACCCCCGCCTAGATGTCAATAGCGACGCATCCCTTACTATACTTTGATGCAGTAACACACACCAGACGCTCTTAAAATTTTCGATGCAGCGGCTTTCTGGCGACATATCCTGGAACCCATCCACCGCCAATCGGTTTTATGACTTCGACGGCATATCATAAATGCGTGTATCGTGGTGCAACACAGACGTTTCAGCTGTTTTTTAGCGAATTCTGTAGTGAGTGTTGTCAGATCGTGTTTTTGTGATGGGAAATACACATGTAGAAAAATTAATTAATGAAATTCAGATGAGACCAGCTATTTGGGATATGCGCATTGATGCACAGGTTTAGGATATACGAGACATCAAAAATGACCCAGTTTTTGGGGTACCCATTTTCTCTGACGCGCAGTGTATATTCAAACAATTTTTGCTATAAGTTTGGTAATGTTTATACAATAATTGTCGATATCAGAAAATATTTAAATGCCGTTGACAATAAAATAGTATTCCCAGTGCCCATTGACACACATATGCGTTGGTTACCTTGTATGTGTAAAAAACTGCGGTGAAGGAGGAGGTAACTCTAAGAGGTAACACAGACGGGGCGGCGTACGTCGACTGAACCCCCGCCTAGATGTCGATAGCGACGCATCCCTTACTATACTTTGATGCAGTAACACACACCAGACGCTCTTAAAATTTTCGATGCAGCGGCTTTCTGGCGACATATCCTGGAACCCATCCACCGCCAATCGGTTTTATGACTTCGACGGCATATCATAAATGCGTGTATCGTGGTGCAACACAGACGTTTCAGCTGTTTTCTAGCGAATTCTGTAGTGAGTGTTGTCAGATCGTGTTTTTGTGATGGGAAATACACATGTAGAAAAATTAATTAATGAAATTCAGATGAGACCAGCTATTTGGGATATGCGCATTGATGCATATTCAAACAAAATAATAAAAAAACCTTATTTATTATTATTTATTATTTTATTTATTTATTTATTATTTTATTTATTATGCTCTACAGGCCTTGTATTTACAATTTTAGATAATACAGTTTATGCTAATAATTTATATATAATTTTATTTGATGTCTATGTAAAAATTGCTGAACTATGGTTCTCCACTATATCCTATTTTTCAGCTCCTCTTTCCATTGTGTAATTTCCATCGATACTATACCTTCCTGAAACTTTCTTGCCGTCTTTTTCTTGGTCTACCTCGTCTCCTAGTCCCAGCTGGTCTTCTGTGCAGTACCATCTTTGGCATTCTTCCCTTATCCATCCCCTCGACATGACCTGCCCACCTGATTCTTTATGACTTTGTGTATTTTGTTACACTTGGTTCCTTTTAAAGCATCCTTAATTCTTGATTGGTGCTTCTATGCCAGCCCTCTTCTCTATCTGTATTCTTTCCCCTGAAAATAGCTCTTAGCACGTTCCGTTCTCAACTCTATATCTTTTTTTCTTCTGTTTTATTTAGCACTCATGTCTCACATCCGTAGGTGGCTGTTGCTCTTATTACGGTTTTGTATATTCTGGTTTTCGTCTTTCTCGATACGTACTTTGGCTTTAATTTGAATAATTTTTTTAATCAATTTAACACCTGTATTTGCTCAGTGGCGTACCATAGAATGGAATGCCTCTTAGCGTTATAAATAGTTTTTCTTAGGTGATATGCTTTCCCTCATAACGGTGTTATTTCTTGAACACGGCTCTTTAATACTCACTAATAACTCCTGAAAAGATTATTTAGACATTCTTGTAAAATTAAAAAACATCTCTGGGCATTTTATTATATTAATTTCGTTAATATAATGTGTAAAACATCCCTTACAATTTCGTTCCTTTATGATTGGATGTATCCAATATCTGCGTTTTTTTTTCTTTAATCTAAGATAAAATAAACTAAGATAAAATTGTATTTATTACAAAAGACAAATCGTCATAACTTTCAGACATCTTATCGTACAGCAGCTAACACGCGACTAAATTTGGCAACAACGAAATACAAATACTTTAAATCGTAGCATAGCTGCCGCTGTTATACCGCGCCATGTGTTTTACGCTGCCTCGACGTCGATTCGACGCGCGCCGCCTGGTGTGTCTTTGCTAAACTGTGAGATGGTCGATACACAGTAAATTAACAATAGGCTGTTAATTATGTACTTTAAAAAGGAACTACAACGTTAACGGAGTTTTATTGTTTTATATGGTCAATGGACGTCTCAATATGAAAAAATCGCTGAGGGGGTGCTACCATTTAAAGGGGGTGCGTTTTTGAGAAAGGGGGTAATTCCCTAGGTACAGGGTGCATTTAAGTGAGTTCTATGCTTTGTTGGTACAAACACATCTATAGAAAAATTGTTCCAGATTAAAGTTTCCGAAATTAAATTTTTCAAAGTTCGCCGCTAACAGCGTCTTTGGGCCATTTTTCTTGTTATTCCGCAAACATTGTTGTGTAACTTTTTTCTACGCTGCCTTAGGTATATGCATTAGTACATTTAATAGGAAGAACAGTCAATTACCTTTAAAATGGAGTATTGTAGAAGGCTGTATGACTATTTTTAAGCAAGATATGGTTTTTCAAAGTTTTGTACTTTTAATGATTTTTGATATATTGATTATACTACACTCACGATCAAAAATATTAAAATATTGCATATTTTGAAATTACCGTATAAAATAAAAAATTTTGTGCTGCCTCCAATGTCATAGGAATAGGATTTTGTTTTCCGAATGTGATGTTTTGAAGTATCATATAAATGGTATAATCGGATTTAAATTTGATATGGGCTATATGGTGGCCAATATAATTTTTAGATTGAATCTCATCAAGGTAAGTGTTCACAATTCTACCGAGATGAAGACCTGCGTCATGGTGCATTAACATGAATTTGTTATCCAATATGGCTGGCAAATGGCAAAACATGTTTTTAATGTACATATCAGCTGTCATTCACCCAATCACCTTCACAAGTTCGGTATCTCCTTTCCAAGAAATACCACTCCATAGCAATATACCGCCACCACCAAAGTTAACACTTTATATGAGGTTACATCTGGCATAGCGTTCATCATATTATGGAAGCAATATTTACCAAACTTCGTCTACAGAAGATTTGGTGAACAGTATGTCAGTTGTAACTTCATACAGAGCGTTAGTTTTGGTGGTGGCGGCATAGTGCAATGGAGCGGTATTGCTTTGAAATGACATACCGAACACGTGGAGGTGATTAGCCGAATGCCAACTAATATGTACATTGAAAACATTTAACAAGTCATGTTTTGCCATTTGAAAGTCATATTGGATATGACATATTGGTGTTAATGCACGTCGTCATGTGACTAGCTTAGTGAAGACTTAGGTACCATGATGAGGTTCAATTTAAAAATTATTCTTGCCAGCATAAAGTCCTGATCAGATTTAAACCCAATTATAGGATTTATATGATACTTTTAAACATCACATTCGGAAAAGGAACCCTATTGCTATGATACAGGGGGCTAAGGATAACAACACAAAAAATTTCATTCCACAATCATATGCAATATTTTTTTCCGTGAGTATATACATATTCATCATTTGGGATCTCGTTTATTAAAGTGTGAAGGTGTTTATAGAAGATTTCTCTTGTGGTGGCATCTCTGTTGTTCTCGGGTGCATAGAACGCTATCACATTCTGAGGTATCCAGTTTGACATTTACACTATCTATACAGTGTGTCAATTTTAAAACTTACAATGGCTATATCTCACGAACAAAAGCTGAAAACGAAAAATGCTTGAAACCGTTTCTAGGATAGTAAGGGGGAACTAAAATGGCATGAAAGAGAACTCACCCCCATCAACCCCCTAGGCCCCACACACCACAACCCAAAAAGTTTAAATTGCAAACCCCTACTTGTGATACATAATTGAAGAGGCTATAAAAAATGCTATCCAATGGTATAAACAATAATTATACAGGGTGAAGCAATAATTGTGAAACTTTGGCTTAAATGAAAAATTTAATGAGGTTTTGTTGAATTGCAAATTTGATAAAAATGTCAACTAAATAAATTTGCAAAGTGGGTTTCGTTGTTTTGTAAACAATAATACAGTCTATTTTCAAATTCTGCACGAAATTTGGCAAATATTTTTCTAGTAATAGGGCGACATGCTTGAGTAATTATTTCTCGCAATTTCCCAAGTGATACAAGTTAAGTTTTATAAACAACTGATTTAAGGTAAAAATAGCAAATTAAGTTTTAATTCAACAAAAAAAGTTCGAGCGGACATTTACCATTTAAAATAATAGTCCGGGAGATAGCATTACAAATACAAAAGTCATAGTAAGCCAGCTGATATTAACACCCTGTATAATTAATTTTTATACCATTGGATGTTACTTTTTGTAGTAGAATAGTATATAATTTTTTTCTATGGGGTTACGTTAAATCAGTTGTTTATAAAACTCAACTTGCTTCACTTGGGGAATTGCGAGAAAGAATTACTCAAGCATGTCGCCCTATTACTAGAACATTTGCCAAATTTCGTGCAGAATTTGATAATAGGCTGTATTATTGTTTACCAAACAACGGAATTCACATTAAATATTTACTTAATTGACATTTTTATCAAATTTGCAATTCAACAAAACCTCATTAAATTTTTCATTTAAGCCAAAGTTTCACAATTATTGCTTCACCCTGTATAATTATTGTTTATACCATTGGATAGCATTTTTTATAGCCTCTTCAATGATGTATCACAAGTAGGGGTTTGCAATTTAAACTTTTTGGGTTGTGGTGGGTGGGGCCTAGGGGGTTGATGGGGGTGAGTTCTCTTTCATGCCATTTTAGTTCCCCCTTACTATCCTAGAAACGGTTTCAAGCATTTTTTGATATCAGCTTTTGTTCGTGAGATATAGCCATTGTAAGTTTTTAAATTGACACACTGTATAATAATATGTTTGCTAGTGTTCATTAAGTTATTACCGATATCAGAAAGTACTTAAATGCCTTTGACAATGTATGTCAATATTCAGAGTGGGCCAAAGAAAACAGTCCACCTCGATATTTGGCAGTATTTATTAGATTTTAAGGAAATGGCGAAACAGGTCAATTTTTGATCCAAGTGGGACATTTTTTATGGTACATGCATCTGTCATTTGTAACCCCAGTGGAAGAACTTCCCCCACTCCTTATTTTTAAATAGGAAATAGGGGTCTTGTGCTAGCTCATTTGAAAGGTTATTCAATTATCTATTCAGTAATGTTAACATTGACATAATTATTTATACAGGGTGTCCAAGAAAAATTATTTTGAATTAAATTAATTGACACAAAAAGAAGAATGTATGTAATTTATTTATGTCAAAATACATTTTACTGCTGACAGGAAACAGAAAAAAATCTTTATTTGATAAACAAACATTGTTTGTTGCTTAAATTCAATATTCAACCTACCAAGAGGCAGATGGGTGGCAGTTTGAACATTGAAATTAAGCGAAAAGCAATGTTTATTTATCAAAAATCATTGTTTTCTGTTTTGTGACAGCAGTAGAATGTATTTTGAATTAAATAAATTACATATATACATTCTTCTTTTTGTGTCAATTAATTTAATTAATTTTTTTTCTTGGACACCCTGTATAAATAATTATATTAAAGTTTATATTACTGAATAGAGAATTAAATAACCTTCCAAATGAGCTAGCGCACGACCCCTATTCCCTATTTTAAAATAAGGGGTAGGGGAAGTGGAAGGGAGGGGGTTGACAAATGATAGATGTATGTACCGTAAAAATGTGTCCCCCTTAGATCAAAAATCGACCTGTTTCTTCATTTCCTTAAAATCTAATAAATACTGCCAAATATCGGGGTGGATTGTTTTCTTTGGCCCACTCTGTATGAATATACTCAGTGTCGCACCTCCGCGTTGGTCACCTTGTATGTGTAAAAAAACTGCGGTATAAGAGGCGGTTGAAACTGTGAGATGGTCGATTCGGGGATATCACGAGTCAAAGTCACGCTGTCGACCCGGCCTCCTTGCCCACTGCACGAAATGCTGAACCATTGTCGCCGGATTGTCTCTTGTATTGTTTCAAACGACTTTATAAAAAAAGAAGAGGGCAAAACACCAAGCAGCTAACTTACATGCACATGCATACATAAATTTGACAGCTGTATGAGAAATTTACTATAAAAGTCAAATTAGTTTATTGACAGCGCAGCTATGGTATGTCGAATTTTTTTCGGTAGCAGACATTGTAGAAAGTTTACAAGGAAATCATGAATAATGTGTACGAGTATATTGAAATGCAGTCAATAGTTAATTGAATAACAATATTTATGTATATAGGGCGTAAGATGATATATTAGTGTTCGATAACACGAAATGACGGGCGATAATTACGAAATGACGGGGGTAGGCGCAAAATCTTGGCCCAATACTATTTAAATGCATTAATTTTTTTCGAATCCTCAGGAAACCAATATTAGTATGATATAACTAGACCCAAACCCAGACATCCAGTGAAAGTTATCCTTCTACACCAAATTGTTCTA
This sequence comes from Diabrotica virgifera virgifera, assembly GCF_917563875.1. Lineage (NCBI taxonomy): Eukaryota > Metazoa > Arthropoda > Insecta > Coleoptera > Chrysomelidae > Diabrotica > Diabrotica virgifera. The sequence continues at coordinate 99,122,880 of NC_065450.1, read as the reverse complement.
TATGGTTCACATACTGATCAGTAAAAAGTTACACTATTTTGAGCGTCGGATTTGGGGGGGGAGGTGGGGGAGAAATATGCAAATTAGTAGTTTCTTAAGTATTTCGTCAATATTTTTAAAACTATGCGGTTTAGCGTGAACAATGTTGTATATAAAAATGTTCTACATTACCTATATTTTAAACAAAAAAGGTCCGATGCATAATCCTTCAAAAACGAATGGTTTCAAATTTATGGAGGTTGTATACTACAACTGGTACAAAAAAGGCCTAACCCCGTCATCCAAAATAAAAGTTTTCCTAGAGCACCAAATTGTTCTATTTCGTCCACATATTGTTCAGTAAAAAGTCAAACCATTTTGAGCTTCGGGTTTGGCGGGAGGGGGAGGGGAGAAGGCGGTAAATTAGTAGTTTTTTTAAGTTTTTCGTCAATATTTCTAAACCTAAGCGGTTTAGCGTGAACAATATTCTATACAAAAATGTTCTATATTAAATTCTAAACGAAACTTTTACTGTTGGAAAGATATCCATGCTACATTGTCCATAGAAAGTTCAGAGTGGGTTTCTCCGTACCAGAGATTTATATGGCCTAGGCCTGTAGAAGCCTCTTGAAGGTGGTGAGGTTGACATTCCTTCAATGGCTTATCAGTAACATACCACCGTCCATTGAACTAGCAAATTATATTTTAGAAAACACAATACTGTTAAAAAAATTAGTTTCCTCAGTAATAATATTATAATTTTCCCAAAAAATATAAAAAATATGGAAAACCTCCACTTTACACCCTCCGTAACTCCGGAACCGTTGATTTTAGAGCAAATACGTATAGGACCTTTTTCGTTTCGAATTTAATGTAGAACATTTTTGTATAGAATAGGTACTGTTCACTAAACTACTTGGGTTTAGAAATATTGACGAAAAACTTTAAAAAATTACTAATTTACCGACTTCTCCCCTCCCCTTCTCCTCCATTCCCCTTCCGCCACCCCCTCCCCCTCCCCCTTCCCTCCCCCAAACCTGACTCTCAAAATGGTTTAACTTTTTACTGAACAATATGTGGACCATATGGTGGCTCCTGGCTTCTGGGCCACCTTAGATAATTAGGGGTTGGTTACCCCCGACCATAAGGGTTGATGTAGTAAATAACTCTCACAGTTAATACATTTATTTATACGTGGAGTATTTAACGGTAAGTAGCTGGTGGTATATTATTTGCTTAATGTGATGTTACCCGCTGGAATCTCAACTACTAATTGATTTATCTGTTCCCCGTGAAAGTATAATTAAAGGTCGATTGTTTTGTTTTATGTTTTGGTAAGCAAAAGTGAGAGTGATTCAAAACTGCTGACTGCTAACAAACATACATTGATTATTATTGCAACTTGACCTTGTATCAAATACTAGCATGTATCGATGTGGTAATCTAGGTTAATCCTATTTATTAAAAACAAACATATTTGTTTTTACCACGGGCATTTAATTATTAAAGAGTTTGTCTTAATAGACCAGTGCAGATAGCTCTAAAATGGACCAAAAAAATAAAAAATTAATAGCAGGATGAGACCAATTCCAAATGAAAGTACACATATTAGATAACATGTGAAACATTTTTCACCAAATCTGGATGAGGGGGAAGCATGGGTTGGGGAAGCATTTTTAGGGGTGAAAACGGTTAATTACGTTTTGCGGCAAAGCGGCACATCCTATCGAAAAAAGTTAAATCGCAAAGTTGTAGGCAATAAAAAGATCTACAACTTTTGTAAATAAACATTTTTCACATAACCTCAAAATATCCGAGAAAATCGGAAAATTCAATGCTTTTGATTTTATTTTTTTTCTCACTGAAAAAAAAAATTATTTTTTACCAAATATGGTGGAAACTTACCTCTTTCTGTCCCAAACAGGCTGTAATTTTTCTGTATAAAAATATTTTTTAAAACTCTTGTTTTTTATGTCTAAGGGAAAATGTCATTTTCAATTGAAAAATCTCCCGAAATTTTTTTAGCTTTTTTAAAGAAGTTGGCATTTTTTTTTATTTATTGAAACCTCTATTTTCTGATGGTGTAAAAAAATATATACGTTATTGTGGAAAATTTTGTCACGAAAGGCAAAAATCGGAAATTTATTTTCAACCTCTCACCATTTTCAGATTCTCAGACGTAATATAAGTTGCATAGCGAGCAGGAACCAACGAACCTCTGTTAAAAATTTACTACACTAATGCCGTTGTCTGTGATTTTTAATTTTGTGAATAAATTATGGTTAAAAAAAAATAAAAAACAGGCTTTTAAAGCACTAAAAATTTAAAAATAAAATATTACTAGCTTTAATTTTAAAAGATATTTTTACATTTTTAGTGCTTTAAAAGCATGTTTTTTATTTTTTTTAAACTATATTTTTTTTAAAGGTCGGCCTACTTACCTAGAAACTACATTTTTTTTAAAACTTTTTTCTCATGAACCAAATTCATGAACTCATGAAAACTACATTTTCTTCATTTGGCGTTGGTTTCTCATCCCTAATGGCATCATATTCATTAATATAAAAATATATGGTTTTTCAACATTGGAGCATTTATCAGAAGTACAATTTGAACATAAATTGGTACATTTCAAACCATGCTTTCGGCACCCACATTTTTGACTATTGCATCCAGTCTCACAGCTGCAGCAAATACTTTTTAGTAATATTTCTGGAATTAATTCTGCATTTGTGAATATGGGCACAATGCCACGTTCATGTTGCTTCCAGCCCCAATTTGTTGCCGTCAGTTTGTTACCCATCCAAGATTGAATCTGATGGTATGCTCTGTAACAGTGTTGTTCTGCTGCGCCTTCAGTTAGTGGGAGATTAGCTAGTTTAAAAGAAGTTTTTACTCTTGCTAATTGGTATTTGTTAAATCTTAATTGATTCAAACTTATATTTTCATTTCTACATTTATAAATTGATAGAATTAATTGTAAACCATTTTTGGCGATATTTTCTTTACTTGCATCTTTTTTGTAAAAAATATTGGCTAAATGTGACAAGTTTTTATTGTCTAATAATGCTTTCACTATGTTTTTTGCCATAAATCAAGGTATTTAGTTATTAGATCATCATCATTATAATTTTTCTGACAATTTTTATGAATGCATATTTGCAACTTTTTTGTGTCTACTGTCAAATCTTTTTTTACCAGACTCCACTAAACGTTTCAAAGCATTTTATTTTATTTTATACAACTTCTTATTATCTGCCTCATTGCAGATTATACAAACAGATTCTTCCATATCCATAGTGATAATCTACAAATACAAAACCATGATTTTACAATTTTCTCTTTGAATAAAACTAAATTTGCTTGTGCAAAAGAAAGAAATTATTGTTTGTTAATATTGTACTGAGGTACCTATTTCTAATTTATTTTGAATATATTGTATTAAATTATTATTAAAAATTTGTTAATTTAAACAAATAAAAAAATTTCAGGTTATTTTAGTCATACTATTTATGAAAGAAAATGATAATATTTAATTGATTAATTGAGAATAAGACACAGGTAGTATTTACCTTTTTATGTAGATTCCACAATTTCCTTTAACCTTTAACTACCCGCGCATCAAGTTATAACATAACTACACGCGTGGCGTACTTTGTACGCCACAAGAAAATACACTTAAAAACAGCGGATTTGTTTAATTTTTTTTTTGAAAAAATACACTTAGTTGCTTGTTATAAACCTTATTCGGCATCAGTGAATACTTGGAGTTCCTTTTCAGTAAGCCAATTGGGATTTATAACTGGAATCATGGAATAACTGGATTCCATGATAAATAAAATTACTAATAAAACATTTTTTTAAATGTGATTTTTTACAGGTGAAAAAGTATTGTTTACAAAGAAAAATATATTTTTTGCCATAATGGGGTAATGCCATAATGCCGTAATATAATCCTGGGGTATATTGTCCACCATCGGAAACAACAAATAATAAAATGTAAATTACGATCTTTCCAGAACGCCGATTATAACAAAACTAAAACCAAATTATAAAGCACATTCCAGTGATAGGTTAGAAAAATAAGCATGGTCAAAAATTAAATTTTTAAATATATTTCCAGTAGAATTCTTATATCTGGCGTACAAAGTACGCCAGCGCGTGTAGTTAAAGGTTAAAATAAATAAATTTGTCACTAAATGGGCTGCACCTACTCGCTATACAACTTACATTACGTCTGAGAATCTGAAAATGGTGAGGGGTTGAAAATAAATTTCCGATTTTTGCCTTTTGTGACCAAATTTTCCACAGTAACGTATATATTTTTTTGCACCATCAGAAAATAGAGGTTTCAATAAACAAAAAAAATGCCAACTTCTTTAAAAAAGCTAAAAAAATTTCGTGAGATTTTTCAATTGAAAAAATGCTTACATTTTCCCTTAAACATAAAAAACAAGATTTTTAAAAAATATTTAAAAAAAAAAATTACAGCGTATTTGGGACATAAAAGGGTAAGTTTCTACCATATTTGGTAAAAAATTTTTTTTTTCAGTGAGAAAAAAATTAAATCAAAAACATCGAATTTTCCAATTTTCTCGGATATTTTGAGGTTATGTGAAAAATGCTTATTTACAAAAGTTGTAGATCTTCTTATAACCTACAACTTTGCAATTTAACTTTTTTCGATAGGATGTGCCGTTTTGCCGCAAATCGTAATTAACCGTTTTCACCCCTAAAAGCGCTCCCCCAACCCATGTTCCCCTCATCCAGATTTGGTGAAAAATGTTCCACATGTTATCTAATATGTGTACTTTCATTTGGAATTGGTCTCATCCTGCTATTAATTTTTTATTGTTTTTTTGCTATTTACACTGGTCTATAAGATGTTTACTGAGATGCTGTGTATCCCAACACATCTTCCTTTCCTTCCGAAAATTTTCTGACTACGGAAAAGGAAGAAAATTTTTCTATTAGTACCACCACCTGCTTACTGCGTTTTAATAAATACGATTAACCTAGATTACCAAATCGATACATGCTAGTATTTGATACAAGGTCAAGTTGCAATAATAATCAATGTATGTTTGTTAGCAGTCAGCAGTTTTGAATCACTCTCACTTTTGCTTACCAAAACATAAAACAAAACAATCGACTTTTAATTATACTTTCACGGGGAACAGATAAATCAATTAGTAGTTGAGATTCCAGCGGGTAACATCACATTAAGCAAATAATATACCACCAGCTACTTACCGTTAAATACTCCACGTATAAATAAATGTATTAACTGTGAGAGTTATTTACTACATCACCCCTTATGGTCGGGGGTAACCAACCCCTAATTATCTAAAGTGGCCCAGAAGCCAGGAGCAACCATATGGCGATCCAAGACCAGGGACGAGCACGGGAACTAGCAGTCTAGAACGAGAAATGGGAAAACACGTCAATGTTCTTGCACCTCGACCACCCTAGATAGCAGCAGGGTGCCCACATAAAAAGGATGGAGATATAAGGACCGAGACGGAGATGATTATGGTATGGAGATGGAACTTCGTGTGGACAATGGACAATAGACAATGCTATGGGACGTGCAGCGAGGACTCTTGGTGATACGAACACAAACGTGTAAAAGTGTTAAGTCCATATTAGCTATTTTTATGGTATTTCCTGATTCGTATAATATAAAGTATAAAGTATAAAGTAATATTAACGTAATTGTAATTTAAGATGCACATAACCTTTTAAGTTTTACCTATTTTTATTTAACTATTCTATTTTTAATTACCTTATTGGTATTATAAGGAATTTTTTTTTAACCCTGATATTAGTTATTATAGGAAGCAATGATACAATTTTTATATGATTTTTATATATTTACCAACATATATTTTATCTTTATTGACTTTTATCCATTTATTATTTTACCTACTGATTTTTATTACATTTTTATTGGTCTACTGCTTTTTAATGGTGATTTATATTGATTGATATAATGATTTTTATGGCAATTTACTATATCTTTACTATTTTTGACATATTATTCTACATACATATATATTTACTATACCTCGTAAGACTGTCAAATTTATGCGTTCGTTAAGGGTACAGGAATAAGGAAAATTATGAATAAATGAGTAGCAACAAAGTTACTTGGGAAGACTTCATCAAAATAGTTGAGGAGATTACGCAAGAAGTAACAAGACAAAGTAGAAGGGTCTTGAAGAAGAAAGTACCTAAATCTAAGGATATACAAGAAGAAGTAACGACACAGCTAATTAAATTGTATAACAAATTCACACATTTAACGAAGAAAAATTGGGAAGCGCTATCGGACAAACAAAGAGAAGCGTGCAACAAATATTTCGGAAAAATAAGAGACAAAGTTATACGCTCATTTCAAGCTGTATACTTAAGGACAGTAGTTCCAAGTTCAATACACCAACCAATCGACAAGGAAATAGAGGAAGAACAAAGCGACGAAGAAGTAGAAGAGGAAAAAAGTGACGAGGAGATAGAGGAAAAAATTGACGAGGAAATAAGAGAGGGAAAAAGCGACATAAAACAAGAGATAAAAATATTAAACATGGCTCTGACAATCAACGAATTTTTGAATATTGCAAGCAAGGTATTGCCCAACGAGTTTGATGGAAGCGCAGGGAAATTACAACCATTTTTAGACGCATTAGAGTTACTTGGAAAAATAGCAGAAGGACATGAAGAAACAGCGATAACATTAATAAAAACAAGATTGACTAATAAGGCTAGAAACCTGATAACCACAGAGGATACGATCCCACTTATAGCAGCGGCACTGAAGAAGGAATTAAGAGGCGACAACCCGAAAACGATAATAGACAAGTTAGCAAAGAAAAGGCAAGGAAACAAAGATGCAGCAGTGTACGCATCCGAAGTAGAGGAATTAGCGGAACAGTTGAAGGTAGCATACATAGCGGAAGGAATGCCATTGGAGCTAGCGAAAAAATACACAACGGAAACAGTCGTAGCAACAATGAAACGAAATGTTAATACGGATAGAGCTAAGTTAATACTGGAGGCAGGTAATTTCACAACACCGCAGGAAGTAGTATCTAAATTTTTATCGATTGATACGACAGAGGAGAACACACAGGGAAGAGTGTTCAATTATAGGACGAATTATGAAAATAGGAGAGGACAACAGCAATACCGAAGAGGATACCATAACAAATACGACAGAGGAAGCAGAAATAACTTCGGACAACGGAACGAAGGAGAAGAAACAGGAAACCAACGGAATTATTCCAACGCAGGATATAGACAATTCAACAACCAAACGTACAGAGGGAACCAGAGAGGAGGACGTAACAGAAACGTAAGGCTACTTGAGTTAGAAGACAGCCAAGAGGAACCAGAAAACCAGCAGTTGGGGTTTTGAATGAACGAAACAAGGAAAGTACACAGTCAGAAGTGGAATATAATATTTACAACTTCCATTTAAACCTAACGAATTTTGTACGAATGAAAACAGGAATCCTAGAAAACACAAATACCTTTACCATAGACACAGGAGCTGACATTTCAATACTGAAATGTTCACAAGATTTTATGAAGGAACATGTGAAACCAAACACAAAAGCGAAAATAAAAGGAGTAACTAAAGGAGAATTACAAACAATGGGAGAAGTTGAAACAACGCTAGACGTAAAAGGATCTCGATTTGAGCATATCTTTCAGTTAGTGGAACCTAGCTTTCCTATTCCAACCGACGGAATCATTGGGAGAGACTTTATTTTAAACTTTCAATGCATACTAGACTACGCTAACCTTAAAGTGCACATTAAAGAGGACAACGATTGCTACATTAGTACAAACATTTTGGATAATATAGATAATGACACGATAGTAATACCGCCTAGATGTGAAATTTACAGAGTCGTAAAAATTTTTCAAACGCTGAAGAATGACAGGATAGTGGAACAACAGGAAATACAACCAGGAATATTCATAGCGAGAGCAATTATTTCAAGTAATAATCCGTACATCAAAATTTTGAACACAACCTACGAAACAGTAAAAGTAGAGACAAACGCAATCAAAACATTAGACATTAAATTATTCAACATATATAGACTGATCAACGACAGCAAGGATAGGAAAAAGGAATTACGGGAATCATTGAAGTTAGACATTCCAGAATACATACGCGATAAGTTAGTATCTTTATGTGAAGATTATTCAGATATATTCGCCCTAAGGCATGACATGCTAGCATGTAACAACTTCTACGAGCAGAAACTGAGAGTTAAAGACCAAACTCCGGTATATATTAAAAACTATAGGACACCTCATGCACAAACAGAGGAATTAAACCGGCAAGTACAAAAACTGAGAGACCAAGGAATAATAGAACCGTCTACATCCGAATACAACAGCCCAGTAGTGCTGGTACCGAAAAAGGCGATAGATGGAAATAAAGCATGGAGATTATGCATACATTTTAGACAACTGAACAAGAAAATAGTCACAGACAAATTTCCTTTACCAAGGATAGACTCGATACTAGATCAACTAGGAAGAGCAAAATGGCTTTCAGTTATAGACTTAATGTCAGGTTTTCATCAGATACCATTAGAAAAATCATCGAGAAAATACACATCGTTTAGCACAGAAAATGGAGCATTTCAATTTACCAGATTACCTTTTGGATTAAATGTAAGCCCAAATAGCTTTTCAAGGATTATGTCAATAGCATTTTCGGGATTACCACCAGACAAAGCATTTCTTTACATGGACGATATAGTAGTGATAGGAATATCCGAAAAACATCACCTAGACAACCTGAAAAAGACATTCGAAACATGTCGAAAATTCAATTTGAAGCTTAACCCAGGAAAATGTCAATTTTTTAGAAGAGAAGTAACATATTTAGGACATGATCTTTCTCAGGAAGGAGTATCACCAGACAAAGCGAAATATGCAACGATTGAACAATACCCGACACCTAAGACAGCGGAAGAAACAAAAAGATTCGTAGCATTTTGTAACTATTATAGACGTTTTATTCAAAATTTTGCTGAAATATGCAGACCACTCAACAGATTATCAAGAAAAGTAGTAGAATTTTTTTGGTCAGAAGAATGTGAAAAAGCATTCAATAAGCTTAAATCATCTCTGATGAAGCCACCGATCCTAAAATATCCGGATTTCAATAAACAATTCATCCTAACAACAGATGCATCCAACGAGAGTTGTTCAGCAATTTTAAGTCAGGATTATAACGGAATAGACCTACCAATAGCATACGCATCAAGAAGTTTCAATAAAGGAGAATGTAATAAACCTATAATCGTTAAGGAATTACTAGCGATTCATTGGGGAATTAATCATTTCAAATGTTATTTATATGGAGCACCAACATTTTTAGTCAAAACGGATCATAAACCACTAACACATTTATTCGCAATGAAAGAACCAACTTCGAAACTTACAAGAATCAGATTAGATTTAGAAGAATACGATTTCGAAATAGAGTATATAACAGGGAAAAATAACTATGCAGATAGTCTTTCAAGAATAACATTACATCAACTAAAGAACCTATACATAGACAATACCCATATATTAGCTATAACACGAGCTCAAGCAAGAGAAAAGAAGAAGGAAGCAAGGCAAACGAAGGCAGAAAGTGAACTCGCACTACAGCCAGAAGCTCACAAACAGATAGTAAGAAAGGTACTAAATAATTTAGAGGCGCATAGACTACCAATTTTGTCTTTTGGAGCAGAACTAATCTCACCAAGACTGAGCATTAGGGTCAAAAACAAAATAAAGTGCAGCAAGAGCATAGCCACAGGATTCAATCATTTTGATTTAAACCAAATGTTGGCACAGCTTGATAAGCTAGCGGTAGAGAATGCAGTACGTAAAGTAAAAATATACGTAAACGATATTATTTTTAAAGTGTGCACAATTGAGGAATTTATTATTAAACAAGGAAACGAAATATTGAAGAATGTAGAAATATACATATGTGAAGTACCAGAAACAATAGAAGATGACAAAGAAAAACACAGGTTAATAGAAGAATATCATAATCATCCGATGTTTGGAGGACACGTAGGAAATAACAGACTCATAAAGAAGCTAAAAGCAAGATTTAGATGGAAAAATTTGGAAAAAGACGTAAGAAAATATGTTAAACAATGTCATAAATGTCAAATTAACGAACCAAAAAGAACACATGTCGAGGAATTCGTGATATCGGACACTTCTTCCAAACCATGGGACATAGTATACATAGATACGATAGGTCCATTCACTAAAAGTAACGAAGGTAATAGATACTGTATAACAATGTTATGTGAGCTTACGAAATACGCGGTCAGTATACCCGTGTGCAATAAAGCACTTGTGTTGAAGAACAATTTAGTGTTGAAGGAACACTTTAAATTGTGGATGACGGGTTAGGCCTTTTTGGACCAAATATACTCTACGACCTCCTTAACTTTGGAACCGTTCGTTTTAGGATTATGCATAGAACCTATTTGGTTTAAAATTTAATGTAGAACATTTTTTTTATAAAATATTGTTCACGATAAACTGCACAGTTTTAGAAACACGTTTATTGACAAAAAACGTAAAAACCTACTAATTTGCCGACTTCTTTCTCACCTCCCTCCAACCCCGACGCTCAAAATGGTGTAACTTTTTACTGAAAAATATGTGGACCATATAAAACAAATTTGGTGTTAGAGGAAAACTTTCACTTTGGATGTCTGGGTCATGCCTTTTTTTGGATCAATTGTATCATACTATATCTAGGTATTTTTGAAAAATTTAAACGCAGAATGAAAGATTACATTATTACCGAGAGTTGAAAGTTCCTGAAAACTTCTATAATATTTATTTTAATAAGTTACAGGGAAGAAAAAAAGGAATTCTTCTAAGGAACTTTCGGCCCTCGGTAATAATCTAATCTTTCATTAAGCGTTAAATAGCGTTTTCAAAAATAATTTTATTAAACAAAATTTACATAATAATTTTGATTTACATTTATTCTGTGTGGAGTATGAAGGGAACCAGTCTCGTTGGAATTTACCGCGCTGAGCAGATGTGACGTGAATTGTAAATTGTAGAATTCCCTCATCTTCCTTAGTCTCAGCATCCGTATGGCTTGCAAATTGTAGAAGCCTCGGAGGTGTAACCAGAGAAGGTTCCCATTGTTTTCATTCTGGTGGGATATGTTATATGCCATTAGAGTGAAAACTTAGTCTTTTTATAATTTTATTAGTTTCCTCAGGATTCGAAAGAAATTAATGCATTTAAATAGCATTGGACCAAGATGTAGTGATAATGTCTCTTTTTTCTAATAATATATACATTTTTTCTAATAGGTTTTATTACAGTAGAACTATTTTCTAATCATTACATTTATTATACATTTATAGTAAAGTGAACATTGGACTAGGCAAAGATAAAAGACGTATAATGAGAATGGTATCTAGGCGAAAGAAAAGAGAATACAACGAAAAAATAATACAAGAAATAGAGGAAAATTTTCAGGAAAAATAAATACAGTCGTTTTATCAAGAAGTTAAAAAAACTGAAAGGGGATATCAGAATTACTACTCATACATGAAAAAAGAAGATGGAACACTCACGAGTGAAACAGAATCAGTGATGGGTGTATGGGAGAGACATTTTAGTGAACTACTGAATGGGCAAAATATAGATGAGAATGAAAATTTCCTTATAGAGGATGCTGGCATAATAATAGAACTGCCTAGTGAAGGAGAGATTAAAAGTTTATTTAATGGGCTCAAAAATAACAAAAGACTAGGACAAAACGAAATAGCTGCGGAAGTTATAAAGAATGGAGGGAAGAGCTACAAAAAGGACACGTATTATAGCCTTATCCAGAAGATATGAGAAGAGGAAAATATGCCCAAAGATTAGACCAACGCTCTATTATGCCGCATATACAAAAAGAAAGATAGATTGGCATGTGACAATTACAGAGGTGTTGCTCTCTTTGATACTTGTTACAAGGTATTAGCCAGTATACTAAGAAAAAGACTCAACATATTTGCTAGGTAAATATCAGGCCGGTTTTAGAGTTAATCGATAAGTGACATATCAGATTATTAAAACTTATATGGTATCCCTTCATGCGTTGTTCCTAGATTTTAAACAAGCCTATCGTAGGGGAGGAAAGTATGCTAAATTTGCAGTTCCTCGAGCCCTTTGGGAACCTATTGGGTTGTGAAAAGTAGGTCTTAAAACCAAAAAAAGTTAAGTTAAGTTTTTCACAAAGTGGGGGACTTTTCATTTTTAATTTAATTTTCCATTTCCAACAATCGTTTTTTTCCGATTATAGCACCATCTATCCATAATTCGAAAAAATGTTTCAAATAAAAGTTGCTTATTTTTACGTAAAGAATCAAAATTGACAATAAAAATTGGGGCTCCTATTTAAGATTTTAAAGTAACCCCTATCCCACGTCCGGTGGGGGGTCATGTTTGGTGTCATTCGATAGATTTTTGAAAAATATTGAACACACATTTTTTAGTTTTCCAATCTAACGTCGATTTCGCGAAATGTTCGCTTTTTTTCTGTGAAACTTTGTGACTCGTCAGTTTCCTTACGTTCCGCTCAAATCGTCAGATTTTTGAAATATACTCTATTTTGCAGATGGCAGATAACATTGCAGATGAACAACAAGGCTTCCGGAAGAACCGCAGCACAATAGATGCAATTTTTATTATCAGGCAAATAGTAGAAAAGTCCATTGAATATGGAAAACCAGCATACATGTGCTTTGTAGATTTAAAAAGTGCTTTTGACAGTGTGAGGCGAAATGACATCTTAAATTTATTACAAGCTGAACAAATAGACCGCCAGATAATAAGGCTAATTAATGAAATTAACAAGAACAACAAGACCAGAGTTATAATGTCAACAGGAGAAACAGAACGCATAAAACTAAAAGGAGGAATCCGCCAAGGAGACTCGCTCAGTCCATTGTTATTCAATATGGTGATGAATCAAATAATTCACGAAGTAAGAAAACGACATGGATACCACACGGGAGCGCATAAAATCATGATACTATGCTATGCCGATGATGCAGTACTAATTGCTGATAACGAGGATGACCTACAAAGGCAGCTCCACACTTTCAATATCACAGCAAATAAACTTAATATGAGAATATTAGTAGAAAAAAACTAAATGTATAGTGATAAGTAAAGAGCCGCGTAGATGCAAGTTAGAAATAGACGGCAAAATTGTAGAACAAGTAATGAAATTCAATTACCTAGGAGTAGGGATCACTAGTGACAGAATATAAGAACAGAGACCACAACAAAAGCAACAAAAGTGGCAAGAGTAAGTGGTTGTCTCCGAGAAACCATATGGAGAAACAAACATCTGACCACGGAAAGCAAAATAAAAGTATACAAGACAACATTAAGACCTATCCAGTGGCGTAGCTGACAGGCCCGCAGGGCCTGCAAGGCCTTCAAGCCTTCAAGCTTAATACTTCTACTTTCTTTAAATTGGGGACCAAAACATATTTTCCTAATAAGCATCAAAATAGGGAATTTGGAAGAAAGTAATGAAGTGGGAAATTGACGTAACTCTTACCTAATCTTTTCGGGTGAAATTTAGCGTTTTGTGGACATGTTGGTAGCTTAGATAAAAGTGAATCCCAACATTCCGAACAAGGTAATTTTTGGTCGTTGGTCCTTTTACTAGCTAATTCTGTTTTAGCTAAATTAATCGATAAAAACAATAACTTGAGCGCCCAAATATAAAACGTAGTTATAAATTTGCTGGCTCAAAAAACTGAAAACAAATTTATTAATTTAATTAAAAAAAGTTGTTTTTATTCAATAATCCTTAATACCACTCAAGATATATCAAAACACGATCAGAATAGTTTTATTTTCCGGTATGTAAAAATAACATGCGATTAAAATAATTTACCTTCCAAAGCAGAATTTGTTGAAAGTTTTTTGGGATTTATTCGCATATTAGACCAAAGTGCAAAAGGTCCTGTAAATAAAATTTTAAAATTTATACAATCAAAGCACCTCCAACTGTGGAGGAAAGAGGTATGATGGGGCAAGCGTTATGAGTGGTGTATATTCAGGCGTACAAAGGCGCATAACTGACATCCAAAAAACAGTTTCCTATGTTCATGTGCATCCCATAATCTTAACCTAGGGTTGAATGATGCCGTTGCTGGTGTATAGGAGTTGTTTTTTTGCGACTAAATTAAGAGATTATATGTTTTTTTAGTGCAAGTATTAAAGGATGGGATGTACTATGTACTATTATTATTATATTATCACTTTGGATTCATCGCGTTTGCCAACACTTAAAAAGGTTATGTGAAACCCGGTGGTCATCCAGACATGATGCTGTTATGACTTTACGTCGAGCTTTCCGACAAAAGTAATGAAATCTTCGAAAGTAACGAAAATTTCATTGCTATCAAAAAACTATGAAAAATTAGAAGCTAATGCATTATTAGAGCATATGAATAATTTTGAATTTGCCGTTAACATTACTATTCAATCTAAAATACTTAACTTTATTCAACTAAAATCAAAACTTCTACAATCTGAAACGGCAGAGTTTACGATTTTTCAACTTTTTGGAAAAACTTGTGATAATCTTCGAGAAATGAGAAATTCGTTATCCGAAATTATAGCAGAAGCAGCAGGAATAGCAGAATAGTGGGATTTATACCGGAATTTAAAAATAAACGGAAAAAACGCATAAAAAAAATTACGATGAGCTCAGCTGCGACGAAAAAATAACTTGTTCCCAAAAAAGTCTTGAAGTTAATATTTTCAATGTAAATTTAGATATAATATTGCAACAACTTACTAATAGGTCTAGTTTATCGGATTAAGAGACATGAAGGTACAATATGTTTTCATGTTTATTCCCAAAAAATCTATTAAGTAACACGAACCGATGAAGACATTAAATAAAGGCCAAATATTGTCATTTACACATGTTTTATAATACGGGGGCCCACAAAAATTGTCAGCGGGGGGCCCCCAATCTTCAGCTACGCCACTGCACCTATCCTAACATATACAATGGAGACAAGGACCGATACAAGAAAGACGAAACAACAAAATACAGACAAAGCAACAGAAGTATACGAGAACGATACAAAATTCAAAATATTAACAGGTGGATAAAAACAAGAAATAAAAACTGGAACGAACATGTACCGAATGGAACCAGATAGTTTAGCGAACATCTGTAAAAACAACAAGCCGTATAGCAGAAGACCCGTTGGAGGGCCGCCGAAAAGGTGGAAAGACAATGTACAGTCAACTAGTGATGTAACGAATTTCATTTTTTTAACATTCGCGAATACGAATGCGAATGCGAATATCTGCTACTGACATTCGCGAATGCGGATGCGAATGCGAATGTCCAGTTTTTTTAATTTGTTTCTATTTTTGTAATGTTTCCTAAGTTTTTAATGAAAAGTTAATTGATATTTAGTGTAAATCAATCTGAATCTTAAGCTTTATTACATAATACCAAATAATAAAAAAAAAGTGAAGGCTGATAATGTGATTATACACGGTTAAGTTCTATCTATCTATTGCCCTTCATTTGTCCAAAGTTGAACGTAGGACTCCCCCTTACTTTTCCACTCTTCTCGGTTCAGTGCTAATGCTGTCGATCTGGTCGCTGCGTATCTCTTTAGGTCATTCGACCATCTCGTCTGTGGTCTGCCCCTTCCTCTTTTGTAGTCCCAAGGTCTCCAGTGAGTTATCGCTTCATTCCATCTTCCGTCTCTTTGTCTGCTGTTGTGTCCTGCATATTTCCATTTGAGAGTAGCTGCATGTTTGAGGTTAAGTTACCTTTTCTTAATAAAAAAAGATGAGAAGTGAATAGATTTTGATTTTATTAACCTAAATTATCTTAAAATTATTTGGTTTTCACATTCGCAAAACATTCGCACAAATTTCGCGAATGCGGATGCGAATGCGAATATGCAAAAACATGCGAATATTCGCGAATGCGAATACGAATATTCGTTACATCACTACAGTCAACAACAACTGAAACAGAATAAGAGGCAGACAAACAGGAGTAATCCTAGTCGCACGAAGAAGAAGAAGAGAAGACTCTATTTTGTATGTATTTAACTTACCTTATCTTAATCTGACAATTTCAAGGTTGTCAAAGGATAGATTTTTTTGTCCCCCCTTAACGAACTCTCCTGTAGTAAGAGCCAATATATGGTAGAGGTTCATTTACAGTGTACAAGGTGTCTCTCCATATGATAATCTGACGCGCTCGAGTAACTGCAAAAATCCTTGCTTGGGCTGCCCTACTACTATGATAGAATACGAAGGAATAAAATGTATGAAGCACTGAGCTCGTTAGGCATACCCGCCAAACTGATTAGGTTAGTAAGAATGACTTTGAATAGCACACGAAATCATGTAGTATGGACAGGGAGAGGATTCTCATCGGATAAATATGAAGTGAGCAGAGGTCTTAGGTCTTAGGTCTTAGGTCAAGAAGATCCGTTATCCACGGTACTTTTTAGCTTAGTATTGGAAACAATAATCTGGTTAAAACGATCGGATCCATCTTCAACAATGACCACGAATGGCTGGCCTTCGCTGATGATCTTACTGTTCTAACGAAAACAAGAAAAAAATTAAGAACTGTTATGAAAAGATTAGAAAATGAAGAAAAATATTTTTCCACCTACCTCTGCCGAAAGTATACTTTTCCGGACCTGATTGTAGGGAGCAAAGTTGTACTTTTCCTCCCTAGGGAGGAAAAGTAAAAGTGACGTAATGATATTTCATTCATGAAATATAACTTATTGACGCCCAGTACAATATCTATTTTCTATTACGTAAGTATCTATACATTTTAACGTTTATTTAAAAACACTCTGTATTTTGCAGAATGGTAAAAAACAGTAAATTGTTATTCTAATTTAACAATGTTTACATTAATAATTTGACTTATATTTGACAGTTGACAGTTATATTGTATCTAACAATAAAACACTGAAAACGTTTGTTTTCTATACTTCCACAAAATTTATTATAACTAAGTGACTACAGCTGTTTCGGCGGAGTGCCTTTCTCAAGTGATATAGTTTACAATGTGTTTGCCTTTTTAAGTCTTCAACTGAAGAGGTTGAGGAGTGGGGAGCTGTTTGTCTCGAGTTGGTCATTCAGAATTATATCTGTATTTTTCAGTTTATTAATTTCCATAGATTCTAAAAAAGGAATCTATGGAAATTAATAAACTGAAAAATACAGATATAATTCTGAATGACCAACTCGAGACAAACAGCTCCCCACTCCTCAACCTCTTCAGTTGAAGACTTAAAAAGGCAAACACATTGTAAACTATATCACTTGAGAAAGGCACTCCGCCGAAACAGCTGTAGTCACTTAGTTATAATAAATTTTGTGGAAGTATAGAAAACAAACGTTTTCAGTGTTTTATTGTTAGATAAAATGAACTTCCATCAAGTAACGGTCGAATCCATCAATTAGTTATATTGTACCTACTTGTTAGTTTTAGTTCTAATACATTTTGTTGGTTAGTTACATAAATAAATTAAGTAAAAATGAAAAAATTACTTGTTATTTGAGGAAGGTGGAAAAGCCATATGTATAACATGGGAGTAAAGTGCCTTTTCCTCCCTTGAACGATTACTGCCCGACGCGTAGCGGAGGAAAAGTAGCACTTTCCTCCCTTGTTATACAAATAGCTATTGAGCTATAAATACCTATACCAGGAAAGTCAAAGTACATGATACTCGGAACTGCTTATTGCTCGAAGCAAGGGAATATAATTTCGAGAGAGTGGTCCATTTTACATAACTAGGAGTTATTATGGATGAGACAGGTCAGGAAGAATGGGAACTGAATGCCATATTGGCAAAGGGAAATAAAAATATCCACAAGGAAAAATTTCCTGTAACTGACTGTATACCGTTAATTACAAGTAAATTTAACGCAAAACATTTCTTGGTAAAAGGTATATTTATTTAAGAACCCTTAAAAGGACCACAAATATAACAACAAAACGTTTTTGCTCTCTAAAAAGAGCATCATCAGTGTTACCTAAAATAAGTATAAACGTATTAGTTAAGACAAAAGTTTAAAGTTAAAATGTTGACCAAGGTAAAAAAAACAAAGTTTGGTTATACTTACAAGCCTAACATGCTGAGTCACCCAAAAATATAAAGGTTAAAATCCTTTAAAAGACGACTAAATGTTTTACATAATTAAATAAATTATGGTATCCAAAGGATGGATATAATCCCTATGGATAAGGCCCTAGGGCAACATATGACTCCCACGTGGTACGTGAGTTGCTAGGTAATAATTAGGTTATCAGATTGAGAGAGGTGAAAGGCAACTAAGGTGAAAGGTGAAAGTTTGAAAGCATATCTGTCTGATGTCAGAACCAAAATTGTCAATGCAACTTAAACTTTTATGAAATGATATAAAGTTACACCAGCCACTAAATTTTAAAGTTGTTTAATTAAAAAAAACAATAATAACAACAGACATCAGTGTGTTGGATTATAAACATGCAAAAATTAGTAAGAATAAATTAGTAAGTAATTAGTAAGTACACATGAATTGATGGAGTATAGATAGGCAAACAATACATGCCCGAAATTGAGAAATGAAGGATATTATATTGTTATAGTTATAGAAAAATAATACTAATATATGTACATCTATGTTAAAATGCATCAGGGACAAGAAAAATAAATGTGAATTTTTCTAAACTATTAAGTTTTAATAGAAGCAAAGTATAGGTTGTATACTCCGTCCCAAACCGATTTTTTTTCGTGCGTCATTAATTTTGACGTCATATATAATTTTAAGAATGTCGCAGATCATTACATGACATTTTAGTTAAATCTGACACTGACAGTTGTCAGAATATTTATATTTATATAAACATCAATATTTATACAAATATTTGCCAAAATAAAATTAAATAAATATAATATTAAATTTCACTATGCCATGCCCGAATATACCAATGACATAAAATATTTATATTTACGTAGTTGACAAATTTCTAACCTAGAAATTACAATTGTCATTTTACCATAATATGATCGATTATTTTTGTGTCAAATTATCTTAATCGCTTCATTGATTGGTTATCTATTTTTAGAGTATTGTAATCGGCAACCAATTATACATCTATAAGTATAAATCCGTTTTAATATGCAAGTACCCGTCAATGAATACATAATTTTCTAAGTTCAATGTAGAATAATCACAGAGGTACGTTTTTTTTGTCGCTTCCAACTGTAATGCGTTAGAGAGAATTCGATAATCTGTGACGCACTGAAAAAAGAGTTTGGGACGGAGTATAGTTGAAAATTTCTCTTGTAAGATAATTTATTATTTGTGACGAAACACAAATGATGACTGATAAGACTGGTTAAAATAAAGAAAGTGTGTAATCATAATTGCTATAAAAATCCACAAGGAAAAAGTTTTGCTGTAGTTGGCTGTATACCATGTATACAAAAAACAGTAAATCCTTTATAAAAGGTATATATTATTTAAAATCCCTAAAAAGGGCTACATCACAATCACATAACTAGTGATAATTGTTATGACTAGTAATAACACGGAGAGACAAAGCTCTAGAGGTCTGATATCAAGAACTATGAAAAAGCAAATCTTGATGTAGAGGATAAATTAATGTGAAATGTTGTAAGAGCAAAAATTTATAAGTTTATGGGATATTGATGGATTCCTCAACATTAATTTAAAAGAATGAAAAAGTTATTTTTTAAAATAGTTTAGAAATATTAGTTTGTCCATTTATGTTAAAAAGCATCTAGAACAAGGAAAAATAAATAAAAAATAAATTAGAGTTTCTAAGCTATTACCTAAAGTGAAACAAGATGGAGATAGGTATTGAGTGTAATTGCTATAATTTTTTAATTGGAAAGAAGAAACAAAATTAATGAAAGGTGAAGAAGCTTGGACTCTAAAAGCTCAGTATGTAACAAAATTGGAGGCATTCGAAATGTGACTGTACAGGCGTATTCTGAAAATTCCTTGGACTGCAAAAGTCTCAAACGAAGAAGTGTTAAGAAGAATTAGACATGGCAGAAAGCTTATGAACACAATTAAAATAAGAAACACATCATATCTGGGCCACATACTTCGTAACGATAAATACTCTCTGCTACACGTCATCATGCAAGGAAGGGTAGAGGGAAAAAAGGCTTGGGAAGAAAGAAGAAATCTTGGCTGAGGAATATCAGAGATTGGACTAACCTCAGTGTTGAACAGATATTTCACGTTGCAAAAGACAGGGAAGCTTTTAAAAAACTGATCGCCAACCTTCGTTAGAAGGCGGCACAAGAAGAAGAAGAAGAATAAATAAATGAAATTGTGGGATAGATTAATATTTGATATCAGAAAATTGAGACTAATGATGAAGATTGAGAGACTGAGAACTCCAGAGTCCTGACAGCCAAAGATATTAGATAATGAAAGTATTAGCTGGCAGAATAAAATAAATTGGTGTAGTGAATAAATTGAACTAGTGGAAAGCAATGCTAGATGAAGGAAATGAAATTAGTGAAATGGGTTTGTGAAGTATGACTGGACGCTAAACGAATAATGGTAGGGGAGCAAAGTATGCTAAATGTGCAGTCACTCGAGCGCCTTGGTGACTTATTGGGTTGTGAAGAGTAGGTCCTAAAACCAAAAAAAGTTAAGTAACGTTTTCCATTTTAGTGGGTGCTTGCCATTTTTCAATTTAATTTTCCATTTCCAACAATGGTTTTTTCCGATTATAACGCTATCTATGCATAATTCGAAAAAATGTTTCGAATAAAAGTTACTTATTTTTTCGTAAGGAATCCAAATCTGTAATAAAAAATGGGGCTCCTATTTAAGATTTTAAAATAATCCCCCACCCCACCTCCGTGGGGGGTCGTGTTTGGTGCCATTCGATAGATTTTTCAAAACTATTAAATAAGTATATTTTACGGTTTTTCGATCTGATGTTCATTTCGCGAGATATTGCGGGATTCGTATTTAAAATATTAAATTTACCCCCCACCCCTCTCCGTGGGAAGTCGTCTTTGGTATCATTCGATAGATTTTTAAAAAATATTGAGCACGTATTTTTTAGTTTTTCGATCTGTCATTCATGTCGCGAAATATTCGCTTTTTTCTCGTGAAATTTTGAGACTTACCCATTTCCTTACGCTCGGCTCAAATCGTCAGATTTTTGAAATATACACTCTTTTGCATGTACTTAACTTACCTTATCTTAATCTGACAATTTCGAGTTTTTTTAAGGATAGATTTTTTTTTCGGGCCCCCCTTAACGAACTCCCCTGTGTTAAGAGCCAATATATGGTAGAGGTGCATCTGCAAGGTACAAGGTTTCTCCCCATATGATAATCTGACGCGCTCGAGTAACTGCAAAAATCCCCGCTTGGGCTCCCCTACCATAATGAGAGATATAGATTAAGATATGATTGTGTATAATGTTCAAAAAAATATGTATCGACAAAACTACAGCAAAGAATATATAAAACGATAATAAGGCCCGCATTGACGTGTAGTTAGCGAATGATGGACAATGAAAAAAGCAAATACGGAGAAATTGGTAAAATGGGAAAGGAAAATGCTCAGAGCTACATATTGAGAGAAAAACACGTTAAATCGTTGGGTGCGACGAATACACAGCGAGCTAGAGGAATTGTATAACGAACCAAGCATCAGTCGATTCATAAATGTACAGATAGTGAGATGGATGGGACATGTTGTGAAAATGGAAAGGAAGAGGATGCCAAAGATGATCCTAAAATGGTACCCAGTCACGAAAAGAAGGAAAGGTAGACAAATATGGTTTAACAGAGTACAGGAAGATCTCAGGAATGAGGGAATGATTTGTTGGAAAGAAAGAGCAACAAATGAGGATGAATAAACGAGAATAATAAGCCAATTTAGTAGGCAAGGAGCAAGATTGGACAAGAAGCCCAAGACACTTGATACAAGTTTTGTAATATATATAAGTGTAGGATTCGTTAAAGACAATCGTAATAAAAGTTTGTCTGATTTTTAACAGTTTTAAATAATAAAATAGATAACTAAATTATTAATACTATTAAATTGATGAAATGTAAAAGTGTTTGTGTAATTGCGACTAAAATTTTACGAGTTCTTGTTCTTACAAAAAGAAATGTATTTAGAGATAAGTAATTGCGTCTAAACAATATTATAACCAGCTTGTCATAATATAAGTACGTCTTAAAGCCTCTTTTTACGTCTTATCCCCAATAACACGACTGTCACGGTTCCCATCTTAAAATTGACTGCCTGTTTCGATTCCCACACTAACCAAAACCGTCTCCTGTCTTCCCTTCTTCATGCTTAAATCCGCAAATATTAAAATTCTACTGCAATAAATTTCGATCCCTATTAGTAATAAAATTTGGTTCACAGTGGCGAATGTTATTCTTACTTATAAAGTTAAAAGTGGTCCGCTACCGTAGTAATCCAATCCGTTCCGCCAACGTAGGTCCATATGTGTGAGACTCTGATTTCGTTTTCGTAATAATAATTAAGAAAAATTATATACAAGGGAATTTAAAAATATAAGGTAAAATATTTACAATTCTACATTCGGCCATCCTGCTCGAATTCGACCCGAATTCCGTGTAGTTCTGTATCCATGTCTTCATATATACTCAGTACCCGTTTATTACCACCACTATCGGGTATAAACTTAACTTCTCTACGTGCAATCCTTGTTCTCTTTCTGTGTTTCAGCTCGTATCGATAATCTTCCAGTATTAATGACCATCTGACAACTCTGCTAGTTAACTCCTGTCTACACCTCGTCTCCGTAAATGCGAAGCAATCTGTATATTTTTTAAATTTGATTCCGAGTAGAAAAAACGAAATTTTTTCTCCGCTTGAATTATAGCTAACACTTCTAGCTCATAACTCATATATTTTTCCTCGGCTGGAGTTGTTTTCTTGCTAATGTAATAAACTGGGTGAAGTTTATTATGGTTTTCCGATCTTTGTAAAAGACACGCTCCATATCCATAACTGCTGGCGTCTGTATGCAATTCTGTTTCTATCTCTTCTTGATAAATCTCTAACATAGGTTGATTAATCGGCAGTTCTCTATATATAATGCTCCTAATAAACCCTTGAAACACCGTAGGCCTATAACTCAATCCAAACTTACATCGACTCTCGTTTCTCAGCAACTCTCTATCTTCATCAAATTGTTTAATTATCTCCTGTTCTATGATCTCCTTCATCCTCAGATCTTCTTTGTTCTTCATCTGCGTTCCGAACAGTACTTCAAACGGCGTCGAATTTATGCTTCTTTGATAAGTTGCATTAAAGAACTGTTGTGACTTATGAATGTGTTAATACCACTTCGTCGGTTCCTCTATACTGAGTTTAGTTAATACTGGGATTAACGTTCTATTGATGCGTTCTACTTGTCCATTGCCTCTTGGTACGCCTGTTGTAATTTTTACACGTTATATATCTTCACTTTCGCAATAGTCTTCAAATTCTTCTATATCCGTCTTTATCTTTGTATCTTCTGTATGGTTCAGCTGAAAATCATTATTGACTGTTGTCTCGCTAATTACTGTAATCCTCCTTATAAAAGTACTTTCTCTTTCTTTAAATAAAATTATTCCGTCTTCGGTTATTGTAACTTCTGCTTCTGCTTGTCTCAGTATATTGTTTCCGAGAATAATTTCAACGTCTAGTGCTCCTTTTGGAATAACATGAAACAAAATATTAAAATCCTCTCCTTGAATTTCCACCATTTTGTTAAATGAACCTAAAGTTTTAACTCTCATACCTCCTAATCCAATTAAATCTAATACGTTTTGTGAAAGAATCACGTCATCAAAATATTTTTCAAAAATATCCTCTCTTACTGAACTGATGTCACTTCCTGTGTCAAATAATGCACGTAGTGATATTTTTCCACACTTCAATGTCAAATCAAAGAGTTTTGATGTACAACGTCGATAATATTTACATGTCCAGAAGTTGATGCTTTCTCTTCTCTGCCAGTGCATCTAGAAGAGATGTGTCCAAACTGGTGGCATCGAAAACATTTCACTCCCTTGGCTTTGTCAGGACAATCTTTCGATCTGTGTCCCTGACTTCCACAATTGAAACATTTTTCTTCCTTTTTATTCCTACTTTGAGGCGCTCTTCTTTCATCTCGTCTTACTTCCTCGTTCGTCCACGTCTTTTTATGCGTCCCGGTTTTAACTAATCTTTACGTCGTCTGTTTTTAATTAATTCGTACAGTTTAATCTTCCCTTTAAAGTAACCAAAATTTTTGGCACCATAAAGTATTACTTTATTAGTAGGGTCGTCCATAATTCCCTCAATTATATACAGCATTATGACTTCATTTTCGATGTTTCCTCTGCTACCGATTTCTCTCATTTTTAGTACACACTCCTGTACGCTTTCACCTTGTTTCTTCTTTCTATTCATTAGCATTCTGTGTATTTCGGCACTACTTATTTTGTTCTCAAACTCTGTTGTCAGTCTTTTCTTCAGGAGCTTCCAGCTATTAACTCCTTTCTCTGACTGTATATACAGTTTAGCTATTCCTTTTAGAGATCGTTTAGCAAAAATTAGCATTTGCAAATCATTTCATCCCATCAGATTGGAAATTTCTTCAAAATCAGCGATCCATTTTCCTATGGGATAATCGTCTTTTCCGTCGAAAGTTCTTATACTGTCTTCTACGTCTCTAAAAGTTAAGGCAAATGAATCATTCAGTCTACCTCTCGTCATTTTGTTTAATTTTGATCTATTCCTCGTATATAAATCCGTCGTCCTTTCATCTTCCATATCGTCATCATTATTATCGACGTCGGTAACGTCTTTACTTTCTTCCTCGTGATAAGCGTCTTTATCACTATTTGCGTCGTTATCCTCATTATAGCCATCGTCTTCGGTAACGTCTTTACCGTTTTCCTTGTGATAAACGTCTTTATCACCGTCATCGTCGCTAGCGTCTTCGTCTTCATCGTCATTCTCGTCTTCAAAATTGAAATCGTTCAAAAATGAACAAATAAGTTGTCCTCTGAACCAGTGTAGTTCAGATCCAAAACATTGCAAACTGCTACCTACTAGGTTCGGCATACTTAGTTTGTTCTTCACGTCGTCCATTTTTGTGGAATATTCCTCGGATTCTTCATCCCACGCAAAATTTGTAAAATTCCGCAAGTTCTTCCTTGTTTGTCGCGGCAACCCTTTATCACCGTAAGCAACAACATGCAAGGCCTTAACAGCATTTAATGCCGAATTTTTAAGATTTAAACTAATTTTTGGAAAATCGTTAAGAGTTTGTTTAGACTGCATTTTAAAAAAGTATACCGGGCGTCCACTTATATTTTCCCCCATTTTAACTGCCTATAACTTCTAAACGGCTTAAGATAGAAATATGCGGTTTTCGATGAAATGTTTTATTTTAGTAAAAGTTTTGTCTGAATGGATTGAATTTTTTATATCCCTTTCAAATACGAAAAGAAAAATGGCGGATTTTTGAAAAAAACGTTGTTGACTTTTTTTTAATGGAACACCCAGTATATTTTTTTTGTAAATTGAAAGAAAGGTCATTCCCCTATCTAGCGATATAAAGTTTTTCAAAATCGGTTGTCAAATCACTGAGTAATTAATTTTTAAAATGAGCGCTGCAACGTGAATATCACATACCTAAATAACATAACTAAGCAAAATGATATTATGTTATGTGATTTCCACATTGCATCTTTCATTTTAAAAATTATTTGCTCAGTCATTTGACAACCGATTTTAAAAAATTTAATATCGCTGGATAGGTAAATGACCGTTGTTTTGAAGCTACAAAATAATATACTGGGTGTTTCAATAAAAAAAGTCAACAACGTTTTTTCTTCAAAAATCCGCCATTTTTTATTTAAAAGCGATATATTATAAATGCTCATTTACCTAAAAACTTGAAAAATCGGTCATTTCCCTATCCAACGATATAATTTTTTTGTAAATCGGTGATCAAATAACTGAGCAATTAATTTTTAAAATGAGAGATGCAAAGTGGAAATCACATATTATGTTATTTAGGTATGTGATATCCACGTTGCACCTCTCATTTTAAAAATTAATTACTCAGTGATTTGACAACCGATTTTGAAAAACTTTATATCGCTGGATAGGTGAATGACCTTTTCTTTCAATTTACAAAAAAATATACTAAGTGTTCCATTAAAAAAAAGTCAACAACGTTTTTTTCAAAAATCCCCCATTTTTCTTTTCGTATTTGAAAGCGATATAAAAAATTCAGGCCATTCAGACAAAACTTTTACTAAAATAAAACATTTCAGCGAAAACCGCATATTTCTATCTTGAGCCGTTTAGAAGTTATAGGCAGTTAAAATGGGGGAAAATATAAGTGGACACCCGGTATAATAAAAAATAAAAAAAAAATAAAAAGTTAGATTATCTTTTAACTAAAAAGTTAGATTATTTTTCCCGTATGCAAATTATTTTAATGTGAACTGTAGAATTGTAGTCGCTTTTACTTCAAAATTATCAATATTTATTACAAATAGTAACAAAGTTATGATTTATTAAAATAAATGAACAAAAAAACAATGAAAAAACAAAAAAAAGTTAATCGTTAAATAATTTATGATAGTTCTTTCTCAACATTCACTGTTTATCGTCAAAGTTCCAGTTCACAGTTCCTCGAAAAAAATAATCTTTGGGCAGGTTTCTACTTTGAAGACATCAGAATAAAGTGTCTTGGCTACTTTTAAAATATTGGAACAAACACCTGATTTCTCCTTGGTAATACTGCTCGCTATGATTGCGTCTCGTCGTTGTCGTTGTCACTGCCCAAACAGCCGTCGTATTTGCTTAAAAGCGTCGTCTACACTGTACTAGCCTGCTACTCCACCAACACAACAATTCACCAACAGTTTACAAAGTCTGAAAGTCACCAATATAGGTCTGGATCCCGCGTATGAAAAAAAAGTTGATTAATAGCAAGCTGAAAATTTCTTAATAGCTTTAGGGTGTCTAGTCGGACAAACTTTGATATATGTGAACACTGGAACAGGGGAAGTTTTAATTGTGGAAAAGGTTAAAAATTTGGAACGGTCAGACCACGAAAACGGCACATGTATTTTGTGCGACAGAACAGACTTAAACTCTCCGAACAGAGATTAAACTCTCATGCAAAAACCAGACTGCTATTTATCACCAAATGGGCGTTTTAATGAGTGGAACATGTAGAATATGTCAAATGACAGGAGATAAATAGCAGTCTGATTTTTGCATGAGAGTTTAATCTCTGTTCGGAGAGTTTAAGTCTATTCTGTCGGACAAAATAAATGTGCCGTTTTCGTGGTCTGACCGTTCCAAATTTTTAACCTGTTCCACAATTAAAACTGTCCCTGTTCCAGTGTTCCCATATATCAAAGTTTATCCGACTAGACACCCTTAAGCTATTAACAAATTTTCAGCTTGCTATTAATCAATTTTTTTTTCATACGCGGAATCCAGACATAATAGTTTAAAAAAGTCCGAAAGTCACCAACAGTTTTTACGAACAGTCATAAACAGTTTCCAAAAATTACGTCACGTCACTTGAGCCGATTTTTTAAATTACACGTCCCTTTTCGGTATTTCGCGAACTTTACGACGAAATTGTCTTTCTTAGATCCGCGATTGAGCCCCCAAAGTGTAGGATTCGTTAAAGACAATCGTAATAAAAGTCCGTGCGATGTTTAACAGTTGTAATTAATAAAATAGGTAACTATATTATTGATACTACTAAATTGACGAAATGTAAAAGTGTAATTGCGACTAAAATTTTACGAGTTTTTGTTCTTACAAAAAGAAATGTATTTAGAGATAAGTAATGCGTCTAAACAATATTATAACCGGCTTGTCATAATATAAGTACGTCTTAAAGCGTCTTTTTACGTCTTATCCCCAATACCACGACTGTCGCGGTTCTCATCTTAAAATCGACTGCCTGTCTCGATTCCCACACTAACCAAAACCGCCTCCTGTCTTCCTCTCTTCATGCTTAAATCCGCAACTATTAAAATTCTACTGCAATAAATTTCGATCCCTATTAGTAATAAAATTTGGTTCACAGTGGCGAATGTTATTCTTACTTATAAAGTTAAAAGTAGTCCGCTACCGTAGTAATCCAATCCGTTCCACCCATCTGGGCCAACGCAACGTAGGTCCATATGTGTGAGACTCTGATTTCGTTTTCGTAATAATAATTACGAAAAATTATACACAGGTGAATTTAAAAATATGAGGTAAAATATTTACAATTCTACATAAGTATTACCTATCTTATTCTTTTATATTAATTGTATTTTTAACCCTTCAAGGCCTGTTGAGATAATAAAATAATCTTGTTTTAATCATAGGGGTATTTTACTTTACTGTAAATGTACCCAAGCCTTCCAATAATTTACAGAGGACACTGGATTCGAATTGTTACAGTAGTAGATAGAAACCTAATATTTACTATTGCATTTTGGGCACCTTCTACAAAACTTCTTCCTTTTATTTGGTTTCATTTTTTTTTTCACTGAGGTACTCTTTTTTTCAATCATATTTTTTAACAGCTTCACAATATTTTCAGAATTTAAATGTTTAAACTTTAATAAACTGAGATAAATAGATTACTGAGATAAAAAGACTAAAATTTTTTTATAAAATTCTCCTGTCACAATGACAGTGGTCAAACTCCTCCGATACGTCTAAATTTGGGAAAATATCAATATAATGTAAATTTATAGATTTCTATTGCTCACCTCTACTACTTTCATCTCTTTTTATTTCACAACGTATTATGTTTTTTGTCTTTTGCGTTATTTTGCATGTTATTAGCGCACTGTACTAGGGCAGTCCGATAAGTACTTAGCCTCTCCGCCCGATGGCACCACTATCGCAAATGAAGTGTACTGTCATTTAAGGCGTTCTCGTAGACGGCTTATGTCAAAATTTCAGCCAAATCGAAATTATAGTATTGTTGTGATTGCGTGTGAAAGTCGGCGTGTCCGCGGATTTTAATAAAATGGAGAAAGAGCAATATCGGTCGGTGATTCGATTCTTGTTTTTGGAAAATCACGCAGCGAAACCAAAGAGCACTTGGATGCTGTATACGGTGACTGTTCTCCTTCGATGGCAACTGTCAAAAATTGGTTTAATGAGCTTCAACGTGGCCAAACGTCGGTTTTTGATGAGCCACGCGTAGGTGCCCCGAAAATGGCTACCACGGAGAATAACGTGACAAAAATCCACGATCTTGTATTGGCAGACCGCTCACTGAAGGTGCGCGAGATAGCTGACATAGTAGGCACCTCAAAATACTGCGTTGGTAATATCCTGCATGAAATTTTGGGCATGAACAAGCTGTCGGCGCGATGGCTACCGCGTTTGCTCACTTCAGACAATAAGCGCAACCGTGAGACCACTTCAGAGCAGTGTTTGATGCTATTTAAGTGTGATCCAAAGGAGTTTTTACGTCATTTCATAACCGTCGACGTAACATGGATTCACTGGTATACAACAAAAACCAAGGAAGAGTCGAAAGAATGGACAGCACCCGGCGAACTTGCTCCGAAGAAGGCGAAGACTGTCCAATCGCCGGAAAGGTGATGGCCAGCATTTTCTTGGATTCACAAGGTGTGATCTACATCGACTATTTGGAGAAGGGCAAAACGATCACAGGGCCCTATTATGCCGAATTATTGGGCCGATTTGACGCCGAATTGAAGAAAAAGTGGCCCTATTTGGCACAGAAAAAAGTGCTCTTCCACCATGACAACGCACCGGCTCACACCTCCGCCGTCGCCATGGCCAAATTGGTCGAATTGGGCTACGAACTGTTGCCACATCCACTGTATTCTCCAGATTTGGCACAGTGCGACTACTATTTGTTTCCAAACATAAAAAAGGCACTCGCTTGGCAGAAATTTAAGTTGAATGAGGAGGTCATCGCCGCCACGGAAGCCTATTTTGCAGACCTCGAGAAAAGGTATTTTTCAGACGGGTTAAAGAAGTTGGAGCATCGCTGGGTCAAGTGTATCGAGCAAAAAGGAGACTATGTAGAGAAATAAATTGCCACTTTTCCAAAATTTTCCTTTTTCTTTTGTAAGCTAAGTACTTATCGGACTACCCACGTATATGCATTGGTATTTATATTTTATATTGGTTACTGTTGCAAATTAGGAGTCTAGGTTTTTTATTATTATTTATATATTTTATATTATTATTTCTTCTTAAAACTGAGAAACTCGATGAATTTCTAGTTCCGTTAGGAGAAGGTAAAGGAGATGATTCTCGATTCTTGTGTATAAAATGTACCATACTGCCTTTAGGGTACCTTACCAACTACTACCTGTGGGTGTTTAAAAAAATGTAATAAAAGATACAATAATTAACAGCGTGGGTAAAACGACGATAATAATCGCAAACGCTAACGGCAACCTATTAATATACATAGTCAACCATGAAAATACTTTATTTATGCAGCAATTAAACTAGTTCTGCTGTGTTGTGTTCCAGTTATAAACATATTTTAAATTAACTTTATAGGGAACCAAATTATGATTTCGTGCTGTTCTATTATTGTGTAATCTTTTAAAAATTATAAAGCAAAAAATTCAAGCAAATCATAAGCGGAAGGAAATAAAACCAGAAAACCATAAGAATCGAACGAACCTAATGAAACAGTCCAACAAAGAATGATACTGAATATGAGACTCAAGTTCAAGTATATAAAAAACCAAGACACACCAACAAATATCTGAATTACAAATCAAATCTCATTAATGTTAATTAAATCCTTATACGATAGAGCCAAAATTACTAACGAAAATTTATTCTTGGAAAAAACACAATTATTGTTTAGATCTGTTTTATTAAAAAATGAACATCCTTTGTCATTTATAAATAAGGAATGATCAAGAATGCCTATTGTCTATTTACCAATCCCGTCCGCCGAGTTAGTAAAGAAATCTATATTATATTCCTTAAAAAAACTATCATCTCCCTTTACAACTTAAACCTGCAACATCTTTCCCCAAGTTCCGTAAAATGGCAAAAGCCCATCTATCTAAAAGGCCATATTATTCAGTAGAAGAGTTTCTTTCTAGAAAGATTTAGAAGATTTCTCTTTGTTATAGAAGCCACCTGGCTCTCGTTTAAACATTTTTTTGAAAGATATCCAGAAAAAAGATAAGAAAAACGACAGTAACAAATGCATAGATGTAGGTAAATAAAATGAACAAAAGTTTAAACTAAAAGAAAAGAAAAAATGGTTCAGATTTGATTACAGTACAGACCCTCTACTATGTGCTTATAGGTATTTCGGAATAACCGTTTCCTCATCGGAGCACCTGGGTAGAGGCACTGAACTGCAATCAAATCCTTTCATCTTTTCGGAGTAATTATCAAAAGTGAATAAAGATAAACTAAAAGAAAAGAGATGGTTGAGATTTGATTACAGTACAGAGCCTCTAATATGTGCTTATACGTATTTCGGAATAACCGTTTCCTCATCGGAGCACCTGGGTAGAGGCACTGAACTGCAATGAAATCCGTTCATCCTTTCGGGGTAATTATCAAAATAATTACCCCGAATATCAAAGTAGCTTCTTTGGTAATTATTTTGATAATCACCCCGAAACGATGAACGATTTGATTGAAGTTCAGTGCCTCTACCGAGGTGCTCCGATGAGGAAACGGTTATTCCGAAACACGTATAAGCACATATAGTCTGGGCTGATTATCGGAGAATAGGCCATTTTTGGGAAAAGTTATTTACCAGCAATTTTATTGCTGGAATCGAATCTTATTTTTGTATGTATTAATAATATAGATATGCAAAGTCCGCAGATAGTGTGCTACTTTTTTTATAAACAAAATGGCGCCCGAAAATCTTGTTTTTTTCAATTTTTGCTCTATAACTCCAAAGATTTTAACTTTAGACCAAAAACATCCAAATAAAAATTCACCGCAATTAAATTCTGCATAGAGACTTGTTTTTTCCGATTTACTTCGACGAAAACTTTCCCCGGAAAAAGCGGTTTTTTCCAACAAAATCTTTAATTTTCAACTAAACTTTTAGATAAGTAGTTGTTAATCAATAATTAAATAACTTGGTAACGTAAAAGCCCTTTCCGAATATATTATAATTCCAGAAGCCGATGGAAATTTAATGAACAGTTTAGCAACAATTGAAATGTTAATTAAAAATTTACGGTCGCTATAATAACGACAATAATTACTATGCATAAAAATAACTATGATTTTTTCATAAAAAGACACCATACCTATCTAATGTACTTTACAGAATTGAAATTGGACTATTTAAGCGGCCTCAGAAGTATTTTAAAATTATAAACAATTTTTTGGCTTATAAACAAATAGAATATCTCGGGTAATATTAAACTAAATTAAATTGTGAAAACGTTATTCGAAAGACAGCGGTAGGACGCTTCTTTTAAAAGAAAAAAGTTTAATTATGACAACTGGTTCCTGAGACACAGTCGGTCAAAGTTGACCGAAATTTACGGCAAAGATATAAACAATAGGATCATAATTTTCAAACCATCACCTTTTTATTTTAGACCTCTTTCTCCACACCAATTTTCATATCTTTAAAATCCTCATAACATATATTATTATAATAAAAACTATCGATAATACGTGTGAAAATTGCCAAAAATAGCAAAATTCCAATCAAAAATTAGGTGGGAGAAAATGTAACCCTCAAAGTTCATAATCGGTATACGTTAAAAAAATGCATTTTCTCGGCTTCCCATGGAGCAATTTCCTTCATTCTTTTTTTGTTCCCAAGCAACTCGAGTAGAGCCATGGAACTAACGCATTATTAAATGTCAAACTTGCTTTTTTTTGTTATAATAAATTAATTTATTTATTATAACACAATATTTTAATTTGTTTAAATAAAAATTGTTTCAATAATTCTACAGCTTTCAAATGAGAATATTTATGTTTTTAACTTTAAAAGGTACACTTGTAGTAAGTTTATCTAAAAAAAAGCCTACAACTGGAAAAATATGTAATTTTCTGTTCTTATAAATAAATTAATCTATTATAACAAAACAAAAGCAAGTTTGACATTTAGTAATGCGTTAGTTCGATAGCTCTACTCGAGTTATTAGGGAACAGAAAAAGAATGAAGGAAATTGCTCCATAGGAAGCCGAGAAAATGCATTTTGTTAACGTATTAGTCCAAGTAATGAAGCTTAAAATAGGACAAAACCTCGCAATTTTTACAGAATGGATCGATTTGCTTGAAAATTTGAGAATAAGTAGTGGATAGTCCAAGGATCAAAATCTATATGATGCCAAAAGACGCTTTTACCATGGGGGTGGTTGCCACCCCATGTCGGGGGTGAAAATTTTTTATTATGTTTTAACCGCAAAAGTTGGTAAAAACAGTCATTCTAAGCAAAAAATGTTCTGTATATTTTTTTGATAAAATTAATAGTTTTCTATTTATTCGCTATCGAAAGTGTTAGTTTTATATTAAAAAAATTAATGTTTTTAATCAGTTTTCTGCAAATAACTCAAAAAGTTTTTGCTTTATCAAAACAACTTTTCTTAACAAAATTGTACCTTTTGAAAAAATCAACAAAACCGTTTTTTTAAATTTTCTTTAAGACCAATAGTAATCGAGCTATACTTTATTATATGTTAGGTCTTCTTCGGCAAATGGTAAATATTGTAGTTTCAAAGTCAAAAGACGGGAAAACTATGCATTTTTCGAGGATCTCTTGTTTAAACTAATTTGAAGTATTTAAAAATATCTATCTTCTGAAATAAAAAAAGTCTTTAGCTCAAAAATTAGGTGGCTTATAATGAAAAGAATGTCAGACCCTATATTTTTTAGCGAAAAAGTGATCGAAAGCAAACCCCTAATCACCACCCTGATTAAAATTAGTCATTGGCCTTATTTCGTCTTCTTTACTTATTTATTATTAATAGGTTCTAGAAGTTTAGCTAGTTTAGAATGATTAGTTTTAAAAAAAATGGAGTCAAAAGCAAATATCGAATTTTTGAAGTTTGGTAAAAAATTCCCTTTTCTTCAGAATAGAAAGATTATCATCAAAGATACAAAAAAATATTTAAATATTAAATTTTAGCTTATTTAATTCCCAAGAACATGGTTTGCAAAAATTTTCTCTACGTTAAAAATTGAGTGAGCTATTGACAATTAAAACTTGTAATAACATGCAAAAATCACCTTTACCAACCCATTCAAAGTCACCACTTTTTGCGACTGAGTACTTTAAAAGGATTTGGTATTAACAGTCTTATAGATCTTGTAAAAACCTACAAAATTATTTTTTAAGAAACTTTCTAAGATAAAAATTAAAAAGGCTACGGTTAAAAATCAATATATTTTTTTCGAAAAAAAAAAAAGAAATCCAATTGGAAGCATAATAATGTAAGGTAGTTTTGCTTTTAGTCATTGGCCTTATTAAATCTTCTTTATTTATGTATTATTAATATATTTTAAAAGTTTGACTGGCCCAGAATGATTAGTTTTTAAAAAACTAGAGTTAAAAGCGAATAACGACTTTTTTTAGTTTGGTAAAAAATGCCATTTTCTTCAAAATAGAAAGATTAGCATCAGATATACGAAAAAATGTTTTTATATGAAATTGTTGGTTATTTAATTCTCAAGAACTTGGTTTGAAAAAATTTTTTCTACGGTAAAAATTGAGTGAATGGTAAATGAGTATATATCGAAAAATATTGATTTTTTCTATATAAAACTAACATTTTCGATAGCGAATAAATCGAAAAGTATTAATTTTATCAAAAAAATGTATAGAATATTTTTTGCTTAGAATGAATGTTTTTATCAACTTTCGCAGCCAAAATAATAAAAAATATCCACCCCTAAGATGGGGTGGCAACCGACCCCATGGTAAAAGCGCCTTTCGGCATCATATAGATTTTGATCCTTGAACTATCCACTACTTATTCTTAAATTTTCAAGCAAATCGATCCATTCTGTAAAAATTGCGAGGTGAAATGCTTCGGTTCCTGGACTATATACTGATTTTGAACTTTGAGGGTTACATTTTCTCCAACCTAATTTTTGATTGGAATTTTGCTATTTTTGGCAATTTTCACACGTATTATCGATAGTTTTTATTATAATAATATATGTTATGAGAACTTTAAAGATATGAAAATTGGTGTGGAGGAAGAGGACAAAAATAAAAAGGTGATGGTTTGAAAATTATGATCCTATTGTTTATATCTTTGCCGTAAATTCCGGTCAACTTTCACCGGTTGTATCTCAGGAACCACTCGTCATAATTAAACGTTTTTTCATTTAAAAGAAGCGTCCTGTCGCTGTATTTCGAACACCGTTTACACAATTTAATTTAGTTTAATATTTCCCGAGATATTGTATTTGTTTATAAACCAAAAAATTGTTTATAATTTTAAAATATTCCAGAGGCCGCTTAAATAGACCAATTTCAATTCTGTAAAGTATATTAGATAGGTATAGTGTCTTTTTATGAAAAAATCATAGTTATTCTTATGCATCATAATTATTGTCGTTATTATAGCGACCGTAAATTTTTAATTAACATTTTAATTGTTGCTACACTGTTCATTCAATTTCCATCGACTTCTGGAATAATAATATATACGGAAAGGGATTTTACGTTACCAAGTTATTTAATTATTGATTAACAACTACTTATCTAAAAGTTTAGTTGAAAATTAAAGATTTTGTTGGAAAACCCCGCTTTTTCCGGGGAAAGTTTTCGTCGAAGTAAATCGGAAAAACACGTCTCTATGCAGAATTTAATTGCGGTGAATTTTGATTTGGGTATTTTTGGTCTAAAGTTAAAATCTTTGGAGTTATAGAGCAAAAATTGAAAAAAATACGATTTTCGGGCGCCATTTTGTTTATAAAAAAAGTAGCACACTATCTGCGGACTTTGCATATCTATATTATTAATAGATACAAAAATAAGATTCTATTCCAGCAATAAAATTGCTGGTAAATAACTTTTCCTTGTATTTTGCTAATTAGCCCAGAGTAATAGTAGAGGTCCAGGACCTCGATTTTGGACCCTTCGCTTCGTTATCGATCATTCCCTATCTGTATACTAAACAGATACGAAGCGAATACGTTCGATAACGGAGCGAAGGGTCAAACATCGTGGTCCAGGGCCTTGATTTTTGACCCTTCGCTTCGTTATCGAACGTATGCGCTACGTATACTAAACAGATACGAAGCGAATACGTTCGATAACGAAGCGAAGGCTTAACCGTTTCCTCATCGGAGCACCTGGGCAGACGCACTGAACTGCAATCAAATCTTTCATCCTTTCGGGGTAATTATCAAAATAATTACCAAAGATGCTACTTTGATATTCGGGGTAATTATTTTGATTATTTCATTCATATAAGATTCTGACCAATAGAAAGCTACAGAAATCTAAATTAAATCGATTATTTTTTGATGATTTTAACTTCCAATCGTATAGTAAGATATTTGATCACGTGTTTAATTCTGTCCAATCAGATTAAAATTATACTGAGAATTATCTACTGTAGAAAATTACCGATAGAATTATTTTAAGTAGATTGTGTCTGTTTAATGGCAACCAGTTTCCTAGTTTTGACAGTTGTCACATTTAAGAAAATATTCATATTATACGTATTAAAAAATAATCTTACGAATATCACTCGACAGTAAGAACAAATAAGAAAATAATGCTTCAATTTTACTCAAATTTGTTGTCATTGGGCAATAGCCACACGAGCTCTGCGGGCTCTCGTGTCTATTGCCAGACAAAAATTTTTCGAAAAACTGTCGCATTATTTTCAATTTATTCTCACTCTCTTGTGATATTATACCCGATAATTTTTGATAATTTCCCGTCGTCAAGTATATTACGTCAAATGCCCTTCGTTGCTACGAAAAAATACATTCAGTGACATTAATGACAATTAATGTTTTAAAAATTATAAAAGTGATGACTTTCAACCGTCAAATTAATATTTATAACAACTGTTTGTTTAATTGTACTAATTTGTACTTACATAAATAAATTACAATAAAATTTTGGTTTTGAACAGTTTTATTCATGAAATAATCGCAACAAATTGCACTCGATCTCTAAAATTAATATAGAATTTTAGAACTCTTGTGCAATTACTACTGATAATTACCCCGAAAGGATGAAAGGATTCGATTGCAGTTCAGTGCCTCTACCCAGGTGCTCCGATGAGACGTTGGGCGCCAATGAAACGAAAAAGAGGCGATAGACTACCCCAGCTAATTGAAATACCATTCGAAAATAATATTTCAATCAACCAAGATAGTTATCGTTCACCCTAGCTTAGCTCAGTCTCTCAGGGTGTGTGTTCGTCTTGTCCTGATCTTAGATACGAACTCTGAAAATTTAGAATGGAAGCAAACAAAACAGTATTTTTAACTAATCATGTTTATTGTTCAATAAAGATATAATAAAAATATGACCTATTAAATGCATTAACAAATATATTCAAATTCTGGCCAAAAGCTAACAATTCTGGATTATACTTATGTATGGCTTGTGGCACTGGTTCGGTGGTAACTTCTTGATGTCGAATGGTACTGCTGTTAGTTCTGCAATGGGCTCTGGGGTTGTAGGTGTTCAGGGTCACCAGGCCTACAGGTGTTGGTTGGTTGCAGTCTAGATGAAGTTCATTGTTGAAGTCTAGATGAGTTTGTACTCGTTGTTCTATCGCCGGCGATTGAGGGTTCTTGATACTCCCGGAGGGAGAACGGTGATCTTTTATCCCAAAAACTAGAAAATAAGACACATATCAAACATCAAGGGGTGAAAACCAATATGTGCCAAGTCTGCCATTCTTTTAAGAAATAATCGTCAGAAAGAGTAGCAGATTACAAGAATAAATTAAATGGAATTAATATGAGGGGAATAGTTAAATCATTTGATTACTCACATGCATATTATTATGTAAGTTAAAAAGATATATTTAAAACTAAAATATCAGAACACATACTTTGACATTGGAGGTTAGGTATAAAAAATATTAGAAAGACAGAACACATGCTTTGACATTGGAGTTTAGGCATAAAAAATATTAGAAAGACTGTTAGATTTAGAAATGTAATTAAAATATGATAATATTCTTACACCAAGAAAGATGATTGTTGAAATAGGTTTTAATTTTGAAGCTTCTTTGGCTTTTATACCGAAATTAATTTTCCACCACCATATTGAGAATTGAGAGATGAACAGTGGGACGTAGGAGGTGGCAGGCATGTTTCGTATTTAAAGACAGATATCTACAGAGTTTTTATTTATTTATTTATTTATTTATTTATAGTACTATACAATTGACCTGGCCTCTTGTGACTAATCCAGGTCGTTTCCTAATGGTATTACAGTAGTTTATTACAATATTATTACTTTAAGAATTTTTTCTATTTGACTAATTAACAATAGCCCTAATCTACTACTAATTATGAAAACTACAAATTGTAAACAATTCTAATAAACAATTCTAATGAACAAATAATAACAAATAAACAAAAACTAATAAACAAAAGATAAATTATTACTTTTTTTTTTAACATATAATTTTTATAAAAGTGCTCCCATTTCTCATTCTCAGATGAGAAATGCCAGCAATATTCATCTAAAAATAGTCACGAATAATTTTAAGTGCAGGTCTAATCGACTTTATGATATTCTCAATGGTATTTCGGTGAGCCTCAGACCATTGAGTTTTAAAATTTCAGGTTTTTAGTTTAATTTTTTTTTATTAATATTTTTTTTTTTTGATTTTTGATTTATTTTATTTTATTTTATATTTGATATTAATTTTTAATTATTTATTATATAAATATTTATTTAATTATTCCAATATATTATTTTATATTTTTATATGTAATTTTAATTTTTTTTTGTATAATTTCTTATTCAAATTCATAGAGGTTGGATATTATTTACTTGATTTCTTCTTCGTCTAATATTATATAATTCTAATTGTTTCTTTGATATTATGTCCGCTAAATTATTTAGTGTATTAAATAATTCTTCATTTTGTATTATATTTTCTATATTTATGCCAACAAGGTCTCTTCTCATTCTTTGTAGTTCTTGTGTATTTGTTTGTCTTTCGCAAATAAATACTATGTGTTCTGGTGTGCCTATTTCTCCACATTCACAATATTGATTGTCTTTTAAGTTAAATCTATGTAGGTATGTAGGGTACGGACCGTGCCCTGTAAGAAAATGGATTAATCCTTTTTTTGGGTTAAAATAATTTGGTATATTAATTAAATTTGGAATAAAATTATAGAGACGTCTTGCTTTAGGGGAATTATCCCATTCGTTTTGCCATTTTCTATTTAATATTTCTTCTAATTCTCTTTTTGTTCTGATTTCTATTCCCATTAATTGTATTATTTTTTCATAATTTTCTTTTCTTTGCCAATATCTACATGCACGTTTTTGTGTTTCCAAGTGCATGGGCATTACACCAGTCAATACTGTTAAAACTGATGTTGCTGTAGTACTAAAGGCTCCTGTCATTCTAACAAGGAAACCTCTTTGTGCTTTATTCAGTTTTTCAATATTTGTATTATTTGTTAGTCTGTGTGCCCATACACTTGCACCGTACCCTACAATTGAGGCAAGTATCGTACTCAGGTATACGCGCATATGCTGGAACGGAATTCTATACTCCCTTTGTGCTAGGCTTGCAATGCAATGCATGACTTTCGCTGCCTTCTCACAGACGCTATTTATATGGTTTGTAAAGAATATTGGTTCATCGATTATGATACCAAGATATCTAGTTATTTTTGTTCTTTTTATTGCTTTCCCACTTATTTGTATACTTGGATTTCTTTCAAGTCTTCCCTTTATAAGGCTATATGTTGTTTTTTTTTTCTGATATAGTTAGTTTAACTTTTTTCATCCATTCATTTATATTTTCAAGTACTCCATTTGATTTTATTTCTAGTTCTCTTCTTGAATTAGCATCTATGATAAGCAGCAAATCATCCGCATACGCTATGCTCCCTAGAACTTCAGGATCCACAGCTAACCGTTCCAGCAGTTCTTCTAACATTATGTCCCAAAAAATAGGTCCACACACTGAACCTTGTAGACAACCGTTAGTTATATGTCTCGTCTTTTTATCCATTGGACAACTTAAGCTGGCATATCGGTCTTGACAATAGTTTCTGAAACTTCCGTACAAGTTTCTGGGGCACTGCATCTGTCGAAGTCTTTCGAATAATGCCGGCCACCATAAATTGTCAAAAGCTCCAGAAACATCTATAAAGATCATCAAAACATACTTCTTTGTGCTCCCGCCAATTATATTAAAAACTTTATTAATAGCATCTTCTGTTGATTTTCCTTCCCTAAAGCCATATTGATTTGGATGAAGTCCAGTTTCGTGTCTTATTTGATTTAGTCTTTTACAAAGTAATTTTTCATGTAATTTCCCAATTGTGTTTAGTAAGCATATTGGTCTATAAGATTTAGGTAAAGTTGGATCTTTATCTTCTCCTTTACTTATAATTATAACTTCAGCTTGTTTAAAGTTGTTGGGAAACTTTTGTTGTCTTAGACATTCATTATATAAAGAAGTGAGTATAGGTATTAAGTACTCTGAAAGTGCCTGAAGAATTTCTACATGAATGCTATCTGGCCCAGGAGCCTTTTTTCTTTTCATGTTTTTCATACATTCATATATTTCTTCTTCAGTAAATTCTTCTAACTGTCTTTCTTCTGGTATCTCATACTCTTGTATCATCAGTGTTCTAATATTTTTTTGTTCTATTGTTTCATTTTCTAAGTCGTCAGGAGGTAGTAATACATATCTAGTAGTGTATCAGCTGAATTCTCCCACCTTTTTGTAAATGAACCATCTGCTTTTTGTAAAGTAGAAAGCATTGTTGGACATTTAAGTTTTTTAGATACAATTTTATATGGGATACCCCACATATCTAATTCTAAATGTCTTGAAACAAAAGCTTCCCAACTTCTCGCTTTCGTTATATTTATTTCTTCTTTATATTCGTTTTTTAATCTTCTATACTCTCCTAGAAGTATTTGCCTCTCGAGAAAGGTACTACTTAACTGCGACTTCGTTTGCTGCTGCGACATTCGATAGAGTTATATCTATGTTACTAGATGCACCTGCTCTATTCTGGAAAGTTGGTGGATTTCCTGGTTTATTATGAACTATTAGTTGAAGTTCATTTATCATCTCTTCAACTAATGTACCTTTCTGATCTGTTTGATTTGAATTCCATAATACTGATTTAGCATTAGCATCCGCCACAATCACAACTCGTTCGTTTCGGTATGCTATGAATATAGCTCTCATCTGTTCCACGTAATCGTCTATGTCTTCACTGAACTGACAATACAAGTTCGCGATAATTATTTTCCCTGCCTTACTTAGAAGTTCTAAACATATACAATGTCGATTACTATATTGACTTAGGCTAATTGACTAATATTTACTATATTGACTTATATTAATAGAATTTTCATATCTTTGTTAAAAATTATGGTTACAGCCATAGGATTATCTCCTACGCTCGCACATTGTGCTCTATTAATATAATTTTCATTAATCTTATTTTGATTTTTATATATACTTTAGTGATTCAAAGATATTTATATTCCTGACTCCGTACTCCACATCCAATACAATGTATTATATAAAGAGCAGTTCAAGTATGCTTTGCTATCTCTTCGATTTTGTTTTTGACCAATGTATTACAGAGACTTTTATATATTAGGTTATTTAGATATAAATTATTATATACATATATTTGAATGTCAAAATATATATACATTATGATATTTAGATTTTGTGTTATTTTAGATTTTGATATAATATTTATTTGATTTTTATATATTTTCATAATTATTGTGTGCCAAAGTCTGTTTTCTGAACTAAACGTTCTAGAAGCAGTTTATATGTTGGACATTCTTTTTTATCTTTGTTACATAACTTACCTCTATTTTTACAAGGTACGCAAATTTTGGGTTGGTTAGTTTTGTTGCAATTTCTATTTTCATGTTCATCACCACAGTGACCACACATTGTCTGTTTGGTGCAGTGCATTACATCTTAAACATTTTGGTACTACTAAGTAGTCTTTTGAGTTTATACTTGTAAATCCTACATAAATTTTATTTGAGATCAATCTTTGTCTGATTTGAGGTGAAGCCTCTATTACATAATGAACAGTAGGTTTATTTCTTTGTCCAGTTTTAAATTTTATATTAAAATTCTGATCAAATTCCTCTCTTGAAATATCATCAAAATTTTGTGCATATATGCATTCTTTGATGTTTTCTTCTTTTTCATTACTAGATATATCATACATAATTATTAAGGGTTTTCTTTCTCTTTGTAATTCACATTTAAAATTTTGTTTTATTTTATCATTATTTTTTATAAATTCTAAATCGTCTTTTGTTGGAGTTTCTATTATTAAAATTTTTCCAGTGGTTCTCATTTTATTAATTTTTATTTTTGTTTTTCTTGGATCTAAGACTTTTGTGAATTCTTCCTGCACCTTCCTTCCAGTCTGTGCAGTCTCACTGGTGATGAACAGAGTATTTATCTTTTTGTTTGTTTCAATTAATTGTTTATTATCAGCTTTGTAATTTATAGGTTTTGCAGTTATATCTGCATACGATAGCTTTTCTCCCTGCATTTTTGTTATTTTATTTCTTAAGTCTTCATTTTCAATTCTTTGTCTAGTATTTTCTTCTTTTAAAATTTTAATTTGACCTTCCATATTGGCTAATTCTATAGTTAAGGACATAAGTTTTGTTTTGAGTGTATCTTTTCCTGTTTTGTTTATTCTCTTACCGAGGTCCATTTCCCCTTCAATTAAGTCAAATAAGTCTTTTATTTTATTTTCTGTTATAACCTTTTCAGTTAGACCTACACTTAAATCAATTCCTCCACTTAATTCTATTGTGACACTATTTAGTCCGCTCACGAATTGGCCTATTTCTTCCCGAAGCTTCTCGGCGTTACGAGACAATACCATTCCTATCCACGGCGTTCGGAGACGACCGCTGCCGAAGTATATATAGAACCGAGATTCGAGCACAGGCCAGTCATTCCTTCATCGAAGCGCGTCGCGTAATTTAATGTATTCGAATCGGATGTATTGAAATGTATTTATTAGTTATTATTATGTTTAGTTAATTAAATCATAAATTTGAGTTTGTAAAAAAATTAGATGTGTTAGTTGGTGTTATTTGTAATTATTAAATAAATAAGCGATGTAAATAAAATAATATAAGTAAGTCTTCCTTTATTTAAATTAGTGCCTAAAAATATAAATAAATAAAATAGTAGAGTCAACCGCGTAAAAAAGACAATTACATCACATTGGTGCAGAAGTGAGGATACTTGAAATAAATGAAATCAACGTAAAAATTTTCGGTTTAAATCGAGTGTGGAACCTTTAAAAATAAATAAAATATAAATCGTAATAAATAAAGTGTGTGATCATGCCTTCCTTGTGTAAGCTAACAATTGCAGACCTGAGACTTGAATTGGAAGAAAGGGACCTGAGTTCTACTGGCAAAAAGGCTGATCTAGTTGAACGTCTGAAGAACGCACTAAAAGAAGAGGGTCATGATCCAGAAACTTACGTGTTTGCAGACAAGCATGCTGCTTTAATTTCGTCAATAACATCGTTAGAGAGCAAAGTTTCTAGTGAAATCTCCCAAGTTTCGACAGACATTACATCGTTAGAGAACAAAGTTTCTAGTGAAATCTCCCAAGTTTCCTCGGATGTTTCGAAAGTTTCCTCCGATGTTTCTAAAGTTTCGACAGACATTACATCGTTAGAAAAAAAAGTTTCTAGTGAAATCTCCCAAGTTTCCTCGGATGTTTTGAAAGTTTCGACAGACATTATATCGTTAGAGAACAAAGTTTCTAGTGAAATTTCGAAAGTTTCGGGTGATATTTCATCCCTTGAAAGCAAGATGACTAACGAGATCTCTAAAGTCACTTCGGATTTTGACGACAAGATATCGTCCATAAAATCTACTTTTGAAGAAAAGATCAAGGAAATAGAAAAGAAAATGGAGGAAACGGAAAAAGTAGACAAAGGTATGGAACCCATCTTAACAGACATTAAAAATGATGAAACCAAATACAAATTGGAGCCACGGTCGATAGTTGAAGGGAGTGTAGGTCATGCTCGTGTTAAGGTGCCAAATTTCGACGGAAAGTCATCATGGAACAACTACATGAAACAGTTCGAATCGGCGGCCAGAGCGAACGGATGGTCCGAAAAAGAAAAAGCTGTAAACCTCACTATTGCTCTTCGAGGCGACGCTTTGGATGTCCTCCAGACCATAGCCGTAGAGGAGACAGATGACTTCGAGCAGCTGAAAAAGAGACTGAATATGCGATACGGGCACGAACATTTAGAGCAACATTTATCAGTTGCAGTTTAAAAATCGAAGACAAAAGAAAAATGAAGCTCTTCAAGAATACGAGGTCGATATTGCCAGGGTGGTACGATATGCATATCCAACAGCTCCCGAAGACATGATGGAAAAGTTGGCGGTTCAAACATTTATTGATGGCCTTCGTGATCATGAAATGCAAAGAACACTGCGATTAGCTCGTCACAAGACGCTGGTCGATGTCTTATCTGCCGCTCTCGAATACGAATCAGCTACCCAGGCCTCTGGTGGGTACAGTAAAGTGAGGACTGTGAAAGAGGAACAGGATGAGGACAAACTTGACCAGCTTGTTAATATGATGAAAGACATTGTATCCAGGAAAACGA
Source organism: Diabrotica virgifera virgifera (assembly GCF_917563875.1). Classification (NCBI taxonomy): domain Eukaryota; kingdom Metazoa; phylum Arthropoda; class Insecta; order Coleoptera; family Chrysomelidae; genus Diabrotica; species Diabrotica virgifera. The sequence goes on along the minus strand of NC_065450.1, from coordinate 99,077,948 downwards.
AGACCATAAGGTGCTGGAACTGTGGTGAAATGGGACATGTACGGAGTTCGTGTAAGTACCCTAGGTACAATAACAATCAAGAGACTCACCAGCAGGAAAACTAGAACAAGACGGCCTTAGGGGGGCAGCTTCGACCCGCAACTTTTCCAAAGACCCTCTCATACTAATAGCTTCTTTGAAATGTCGTGAAGATAGTGTATATGTGGATGGAGAAATAAATGGTAAAAAGTATACATTGTTGGTGGATACCGGAGCGACCAGGACCATTATGCGACCGTCAGTTTTAAACAGCCGTAAGAAGCTCTTACCAACGAGGTTGCGACTGCGGACTGCCACAGGTGAAAATGCCAACATCCACGAAGAAATCCAGATACAATTAGGGATTGGAGCAGAAAAGTTCGTCCATACTGTCATAGTTGCAGACATCGAAGAAGATGTTATATTAGGAATGGACGTAATGAATTTGCATGGATTTCAATTGGATTTTAAGAACAGGGTAATCAAAGTTGGCAACAAGGAGGTATTTCTTCATCCACATGATGACAGCACTGTGCTAGCAGCCATTAAAGAAGATACAGTTGTGCCTGCGAGGAGTGAAACGATCATCGTAGCGCGGCTACAGGGAATTGTAGAAGAAGGAACACCTGTTATGATGGAGCCATGGAACCACGACGAGGAGGTTGGCCGAGGAATCATAATTGGAAAGGAATTGGTTACTTCTGCTAAAGAAATTCCCGTGAGATTGATTAATGTCAATGACTACCCGGTGACCATCAAGAAGGAGACAAAAGTAGGAACTTGTGTACCCGTGACGTCCATAATCCGTCAGACAACAACATCAGATAATTCCAACGACAAGTTCGACCAAATGGTTGCAGTTGCAGGCCAATCTCTAAATCAAGTGGAGAAAAGGGAATTAAAGGAATTTCTTCGGCAATATCGTGACATATTCGTACCGAAAGGAGGAAAGACAGGAAGAACGACAGTTGTCAAACATAAAATTGACACTGGTACCGCTAGGCCAATTCGCCAAACCGCTCGACGATTACCACAGGCGAAGAGAGAGGAAGCTGAAAGGATTGTTCAAGAAATGAGGAAAGACGGGGTGATAGAACTTTCTACGAGCCCATGGGTCTCTCCGGTGGTCCTGGTCAAGAAGAAAGATGGAACTACGAGGTTCTGTGTGGACTACCGTTTGTTGAATAATGTTACCAAGAAAGATAGTTATCCTCTGCCTCGGATCGACGACACGTTGGACACATTGGCTGGAAGTAAATTGTTTTCTACGTTGGACTTGAAGTCTGGATATTGGCAGGTAGAAATGGATCCAGTGGACAAGGAGAAGACGGCCTTCACGACAGGATCTGGATTATGGGAATTCAACGTTATGCCGTTTGGACTCTGTAATGCTCCTGCGACATTTGAGAGGCTTATGGAAAATGTGTTGAGAGGGTTATCTTGGAAAACATGCCTGGTGTATTTAGACGACATAATCGTTTTGGGGGAGACGTTTGAAGACCACCTGAAGAATTTAGAAGACGTTTTTAATCGACTTATAGCTGCCCAGTTAATGTTAAATCCCAAGAAATGCCAGTTATTTCAAAGTAAAGTGAATTATTTAGGTCATATAGTCAGCAAAGAAGGAGTGGCCGTGGATAAAGGAAAAATCGATTCCATTAAGGAATGGCCTGAACCAACTGATAAACATCAAGTGAGAAGTTTTCTGAGACTATGTACATACTACCGGAGATTCATTAAGAAGTTTGCAGATATTGCTAAGCCATTAACGCGACTTACAGAGGAAGCAAGGGATTATTGCTGGGATGGAGACTGCCAAACGGCCTTTGAAACTTTGAAGAGGCATTTAATTACAGCGCCAATATTAGGGTATCCACTGCCAGAAGGAGAGTTCATCTTAGATACGGATGCAAGCAATGTGGGAATTGGAGGAGTGCTGTCGCAGATCCAAGGAGGACAGGAATGAGTCCTTGGATATTTTAGTAAAGTGCTTTCAAAACCTGAACGAAATTATTGCGTCACGAGAAGAGAACTTCTAGCAGTAATAAAATCAGTGGAACACTTCTATCAATACCTCTACGGAAGGAAGTTTCTAATCCGAACCGACCATGCCGCCCTTAAATGGTTAATGCAGTTTAAGAATCCAGAGGGTCAGATAGCCAGATGGATTGAACGACTTCAAGAATATGATTTCAAGATCGAGCATCGGGCCGGAGTTAGCCACAGGAACGCTGATTCTCTATCTAGAAGACCGTGTCCAGCAGAATGTTCCCATTGCAACAAAACAGAGTCAAAGGAAGCAGCAGTACTAAGAACAACAGTGGTCAACGACGAGTGGACGCCTACCAAGATCAAGGAAGAACAAGAAAAAGATCCAGTTTTACAGAAGATTCGAAAATGGAAAGAAGAAAATCGTCGACCATCTTGGCAAGAAATATCAAGCTTAGGCTCAGTAGTTAAGACGTATTGGGCCAAGTGGGACTCATTTATCTTGGAAAACAGCTTGCTTAAACGAGTAATAGAAAAGATGATGGTTCAGTGAGGAGAACACAGTTGGTGATTCCAAAGAGCAGAGTAGCCGAAGTACTTCGTCAGTTACACGGCAGTCCATCAGGAGGGCATTTTGGTGTAAAGAAGACGAGTGTAAAGTAACGATTTTATTGGATGAATAGTTCCGACGATGTGAAGGAATGGTGTAAGAAATGTACTACCTGTGCTACAAGTAACGGACCCTACCGGAAAAGAAAGGCTCCTATGAGACAGTACAATGTTGGAAGTCCGTTTGAAAGAATAGCTTTGGATATTGCCGGGCCATTTCCAGAAAGTGACAATGGATGCAAATACATGTTGGTGGTAATGGATTACTTCACGAAGTGGGTGGAGATCTACGCAATTCCAGACCAGAAGGCCGCCACTCTTGCAGATGTGTTAATCAAAGACTGCATCAGCCGATTTGGAGTACCTCTGGAGATCCATAGTGACCAAGGAAGGAACTTTGAGAGTGATCTATTTCAAGGAATCTGTGATAAACTAGGCATGAAGAAGACAAGAACCACGGCCTATCACCCGCAATCGGATGGAATGGTGGAGCGTATGAATAGGACAGTCGGCAAGTATTTGACAAAGATGGTGTCCAATCATCAACGAGACTGGGACCAGTACCTTCCGTTCTTCGCAATGGCCTATAGATCTGCTGTTAATGAATCAACGGGCCAAACACCAGCAAAAGTCCTATTTGGACGTGAGATGCGTCTACCCTGTGATGTAGAGTTTGGATGTCGACCTGGAGAAGATGTTGCTCGTGAGGATTACGTGAATGAATTGCGAAGAAAAATGGACGATATACATGAGTTGGTCCATTCTAATCTTCAAATCGCTAACGACCGAATGAAGAAACGATACGATACCCAAGCCGAGAAGGGATGTTTCAGGGAGAACGACAAAGTCTGGCTTTATAATCCAAAGAAGCGAACAGGTTGTTCTCCCAAGTTGCAGCAGTTCTGGGAAGGTCCGTATCTCATTGTCAAGAAAATTAATGACGTTATCTACCGAATAAGCAAGATTCCTAGGGGAAAGCCGATGATAGTCCACCATAACCGGTTGGCGCCGTACGAGGGAGACCACGACGTAGATGAAGAAGTGGAAGTAAACCAAGTTCGAGAAATACCTGACCTCACGTTCGAGGAGTTCATGGGGGCATATGGAGGTACCGGTAAAGCGAGACATGGTGTTACCAATGAAGAAAAGCGAGATCTACTCGCACTTCCCGATGACTATTCACTGGCCCATACCATCCCGGCCAGTATCAAAGACGCACGAGGGTTGGCATCCGCCTTTCGAAGGAAGTTTGGTCGAGTTGCAGAACTTCAATGCCAACTGCTAGCTCCTGGAAAAGCATTGAAACTGCAAGATGCATCACGTTACCTATTCTATCTGGTAACAAAAGACACTGTCCATGACCAACCTACCTACCAAGATGTATGGGATGCATTATTTCAATTGAGAGAGCACGTGTTGGAGTCCGACGTGCAAAAGTTAGCCATGCCAAAGTTAGAATGCCGCCAATTAGACTGGAGAGTTATCCGAAATATGGTAGAAGAAATTTTTAAAGACACCGAGGTCCGGGTGTTAGTCTGTTGCAATCCGCATAGTTACTGGTGCGGAGCGAAGACCGTCCCCTGCCACTTTTATACAACTGGGAGTTGTAAAAGAGGGTCCAGTTGCAGATACCAGCATCCAGTTCCAGTCCCGACAAGGTTCCAGGAGGAACCATCTTTTAAGGAGGGGGCAATGTGACACTATTTAGTCCGCTCACGAATTGGCCTATTTCTTCCCGAAGCTTCTCGGCGTTACGAGACAATACCATTCCTATCCACGGCGTTCGGAGACGACCGCTGCCGAAGTATATATAGAACCGAGATTCGAGCACAGGCCAGTCATTCCTTCATCGAAGCGCGTCGCGTAATTTAATGTATTCGAATCGGATGTATTGAAATGTATTTATTAGTTATTATTATGTTTAGTTAATTAAATCATAAATTTGAGTTTGTAAATAAATTAGATTTGTTAGTTGGTGTTATTTGTAATTATTAAATAAATAAGCGATGTAAATAAAATAATATAAGTAAGTCTTCCTTTATTTAAATTAGTGCCTAAAAATATAAATAAATAAAATAGTAGAGTCAACCGCGTAAAAAAGACAATTACATCACACTATGCTATTCCTAACATTATAATTTGACCCCTCGTCTACTTGTGACGAAAGAAAAGTGTCAAAGCCTCCACTAGTAGTTATACTACTAATGGAAGATTTCTTTGTATTGCTGTCGCCCATTATGCCAAGTTTGTTTAAGAAACCATATATAAAATATACAATCTCTCAAAACAACATACTGTATTTTATAGAGCTAAGTGTCATATTATCATAAGTTAATAAAGTCCTTTACCTTGTGGATCACTTACAAGGCAACAATACCCGAGAAGGTCCTCCACACAAGAATAGAACTTCCGCTTCTATGGGCTAGGACAAATCACCCATCTACAATCCATCTAGATATTGCTCATACCTAGTTTCTTATTAGGTGTTCTCCAAAATGTATATTATTTCACCAATAAAATAACAATTCTCTTGAATTATTCTTCAATTGACTGTATATGACGTTTATAGGTATGACATAAATATAAAATATTTTTATATGCTAAGAATCTAAATTTTATATTTTAAATGATATGTGATGTTCTTTACCTTGTCGTTTACTTGTAAGGTAACAACACTTGAAATGGTTTTCTATAGAAGAACAGTCCTTCTGTTTTTATGGTCTAGGACAAATCACTTATCTGTAATCCACTTGGATGTTGTTTAAACTTAATTTTTTTATGTGTTCGTGTTCGGAACGTGCTAATGGACTGAATGTTCAAACTAGAATTTCTCAAATGTGTTATTTTCACCAATAAAATAATAATTTTCAGGAACTATTTTTCAGTTGAATGTTGACAGTTTTGACATATATATTTAATTAATCTACAGAGTAAGGATATACGGGGTACGTTCAGTATGTTCAGTTGATGATTTAAAAAAAGAGATATAGTAAATATAGAAGATAATAAAAGAGGGCGCCAATGAGTGTTTAACGAAGAAAACTAGAACAAATACAGAACATAATTATTAATGAAATATTAAAGAAAATAAAGTAAAATAATTATTTAAAAATAAAATATCAAAGATGTGACGTTTGCAACGTTACAAACGGTTATTCCGAAATACCAAATAATCAAATCTGAACCATCTTTTCTTTTAGTTTATACTTTATTCACTTTTGTGGATATTAAAGGAAATAATTCGCTAAAATTATTATCATGGTGAATGACAGGACGTGAAATGCAATTTTAGATTTCCCCTTGTCGAGTATTTTGCCACTCTGTTACGCTTTATTTTTCCAACTTAAAAAGCTCAGAGGTTAAATAATAATTTCGAATTTTATTTCCTGACTTATTTGACTTTTGAACACAAGTTGTTTAGAAATTCCAAAATTTCTTGGAAAGTGTTACCTCTAGCGTTGTCGTAGAAGTATATACAGGGTGTTTGGTAAAACTTTGGAAGCCTTAGGTACATTTACAGTAAATTAAAAGTACCCTATGATTAAAACAAGATTATTTTATTATAACTTGAATTTTATTTTATTACTAGATTATCCTGTAGCGCATAGCGCATAGCACGCCAGAAGTACCAAAAATTGAAATTGATGATACGGAAAATCCAAATAACGGTGAAGAATTATATCTCTTCGTCATATCGAGGAAATTTTGGTGGCAGCGTCACCGAGTTGGATCAAAAAATGTCTTTTAAATTCGATCGATCAATTTAAACCACATGGACCGTTTCCAAAGAATTCACAAAAAGCGAGCTTTTTCAATTTAATATTATTCCTAATTTATTAAGAATAAAAATTTTAAGGCCATTGCTGTGTTATTATAATATTTTGAACAAACCATATTGTCATTTCTGTTGGTTGTTAGCAGATTGCTAAAGCAAATTATACTGTTCGGCATAGGTTAACAGTGGCCGGTGGCAAATATATGGCCGAATTTTTTTGCCGAAATCCTCCAGATGACTATTCACTGGCCCATATTATCCTGGCCAGTATTAAAGACGTAAAGGGGTTGACATCACTCTTTCGAATGAAGTTTAGTTGAGGGGCAACTTCAATGCCAACTGCTAGCTTAAGGAAAGTTCCGAAACTGCAAGATGAATCACGTTACCATTTCAATCGGACGGGGTCGAGTTCGCTCCCAATGGTAAGAATTTTACCTGAACTAAAAAAGGTAAAGTCCGAATTGGCTTCCATAGACAAAATTTATTTTACCTAAACATGTCGAAAATATCACCCCGCGTTGTCACTTCTTTCAAATTTTCTCTTTTTGTTAGAAACAGGTACCTTCCTAGAAATATCTATGGGAAAGGAGGAAGACCTAACCTTTCGGTCCTAACTTAACTTTCGGGTATTAGAGTGTAGAGCGCAAACCGGCCGATTTCAGGTAAGAGCGCAAAACGGTCGAGCGCATACCGGCCGACACCGATAATTTGTGTTAAAATTGCCACATATGCCAATGTTGAACTAAAACAAACTCTAAAAGTATTTGTCTAAAAGTATAATTTTCCTATAAAAAGTCTATATCACTATGTAAGTTTCCTAAGCAGTTTAAATATTACACGATTTGGCAACAATGTCTAATGTTTCCGCGATTATATGAGAGCCTACCCGCATTCATGCGGGAGCCAATTCGTACCCTTCTAAAATATACCTGAACGAAGCGGAGCGAACTCGACTTCACCCTTTCAATCTGGTAACAAAAGACACTACCCATGATGAACCCCCCTACCAGGATGTATGGTAAATCTTACTTCATTTAAGGAACCATATGCTGGAGTCCAACGTGCAAAAATTAGCTGTGCCAAAGCTAGAATGCCGCCAATTAGATTGGAGGACTGTCCGAAATATGGTGGAAGAAATCTTTAAAGACTTCTATTAATACCAAATACTTCTATTAAATACAATTAAAGTCAGAAAACTGCAATATCTGGGACATGTTATGAGGGGCGAGCGTTATAACTTGTTACAATTGATAATGCAAGGAAGAATACAGGGTAGAAGGAGTCGCGGAAGAAGACGCATCTCCTGGTTAAACAATTTGAGAGCTTGGTTTAATTGCACTTCTGCTGATCTCTTTAGAGCAGCGGTATCGAAAGTGCGAATTGCCGTGATGGTTGCCAACCTTCTTAGAGGAGATGGCACATGAAGAAGAAGATTAATACCAAAGTTCAGGTAGTGTTTGTCACTCTGAGATGTCAGTACGGCTTGTATAGGGCAATGCTTTTCAAATGAGAAGTAAAGGAACCGTGTTGCCACATAATCGTTACGGACACCAGAGGTGGCAGAAGTGGTACGAGAATTTAACCCGGTCCGCTTCACTAGACGCTTACTGTTTATAAAATATTCGCTGAATATTCGCAATACATCATTACCTGCAGCTGTCTGTCGTGTGTCAGAAATGACTGGTGTTCGTGAACGTATTGTTTGTTTATCGCATCAAAGACGAACACCAGAGGAAGAAGAGTGTGCAGTCACCAAAAAAGAGAACCTAACGAGTTAGTCAGTCAAACTCACGCGAGTTCACGTATGATGAAGGCATGAGAAGTTGTTTGAGAAGGATAATTCGTTTGGATTTTTTTTTTTTTGAAAAATATTCCCCGAATCTAAAAAGGGTACATTCCTTAATAGCTGATAAAGAAATCTTAAGTAATTTTGCTATGTCAACGTTATAGGGACTTATAAAAGGTTTGGGTTTTCTCTATGAAAAGAGGGGAAGAAATTCTGTTAAGCTTCAGCGTAGTGATAATGTAAGTTGGAGACATAAGTACATAAGAGAAATTCGAAAGCATCGCAAGGAAGGTTGCAATTTAATGTAATTGGATGAATCTTGAGTAAATGTTGGTCATTCTGTTAATTATATTTGGAAAGATACATCCATTAAAAACTATAGGAATGATACATCAAAGGTTTGACTGCCGGTTTGAAAGGTCTCTTAAAAAAAAGGGCCTCGATATGTTCTGTTACACGCAGGATGGGAAGGTGGCTTTATTGAGGGAGCAAAACGTATTTTGGTAGCCAAAAATAATGATGGAGATTGTCTCGACGAGATGGACGGAGAATATTTTGAAGAGTGATTCGAAAATTCCTTAATTCCAAGCCTTCCAAAAAATGGTCGTAAGAACGTTGTCGTGATGCATAGCGCATCGTATCATTCCCGCAAATTTGATTTTCCTCGAACATCTAAGAATAAATTCCAAATCAGTGAATAGTTAAGAGAAAAGAATATATACTTTAAAGAAGATTATTTAAAATCAAAGTTATTGGAAGTTGCTAATGCATGATATATGTAATAATATTATAATGCATGATATATATCATGGAAATACATGATCAGTATATAAAATCGAAGACATTGCTACAAAGTATGATATAAACATTTTGAGATTATCATTGTGAGCTAAACCCCATAGAAATGATATGGAATCAAATAAAGCACTAATATAATGTAGCCACCAATAACACTGACTTTAATAGTGATAAAGTTAAGGTTCTAATCGATGAGCTTTCGAGAATGTATCAACACAGATTTGGAAAAATTGTGTAAATCATGCAGCCAATAAAACAGAAACTGCAATGTGGAAGATTGATAATTTTCTGGATGACGCAATTCAATTAATATTCCAGGTAAACACTGGAGAAAGCAGTGATTCTGAAGACGAAGTAATTTCCGATTAGGAATTGTTATCTTAATAACCAATAATTATTGTAATTCAAATTTTCAATTAATTCCAATTTTATTAAACATTTATTTATGTTTATTTATTATGCCATACGCATAGAAGCAGTTTTAATGTTAAGAGGTCTGTCCAAGATTGCGGCTGTAATTTTAAATATTTTGTTGAGATATTTGGCACACATATTCGTAATATAATAAAGAATGGCGGTACAGAGCCCAATTTGACAAATATGGGAGTATGTGAAAATTACTCTATAACTAAATACAATATTGCAAAAAGGAGCCTGTACCGCCATTACGGAAAACAAAAAATACGCTTTCTTCAAATAAAATTTTGTATCACAATGTCTAGATTTTGTGTCGCATTGGAACTACTAAAAATCGATTTTCTTTAACAAGAAATCGAACGTGACTGACTCGGCCACATTTAGCGCGACTATTGGCTTGATTACACGTAACGAGTGCAGTGTTCTCGGCCGAGTGCTCGTTTGGTATAAACATATTAACGACTACTTGGCCGAGCACTCGACTCAGTCATATGGCGAGAGAGTCACTCGGATCTTGTTCTATTTGCTAGGCCGAGTCTTCGACCTCCCACCCTTCAATCGTATACTCGCCAATCCACTCTAGAGATACGAAACAATCGATAGTAGACACCATCGATAATTATCGATGTTTTGACCATCGATAACTATCGATTGTTTTCGATAGTGGTTTCGTATTCACACACAGATGTCACCGATGAGTGATGATCAGTGATGATAGATATGATTTATTTTGACAAATGATATTAAATTTTTTTGTAAATATAAAAATAACCTATAAAATTCTATTTGTTGATACAAATTAATATGAATTAAATTAAGATCATTGAAAAGAGTAAAACGTTAAATTTAATTATGTTTTCATTTAAAGAACAACTTAACCCATAATATAATACTCATCGTACAATATGGAAGTGCAATTAGAAATCCTATTTTATAAGTTGTTAAAAACTTTTGCATATTATGGGCACATGGGTGTGTAAAATGGGGAATTTCTGGAGAATGAATTATTAGGGAATAGTGCAGAGGCGGTTCTAGACCAAAAAACTGGGGGGCAAGTCACAATAGATTTTGAGTTACCGGTGGTTTCGTTTGGTTCTCAAAAACCCCAATCATTGAGATGGGATGTAAACATTCGAAAAATCAATTCTACAAAAAGATAGTTATTAATTGAATAATGTATTGTGAAATGAAAATTTAATATAACTGGTGAATAAACAAGATAACGTGCCTTTTTAACGAAGATTATAGTACAAAAGTCCTGTAAAAACTGGGGGGCGTCTGTTCCCGCCCCCGGGCTAGAACCGTCACTGGAATACTGTATATCCAATCCTCAACTTCCTAATGACACCATTGCATGTAAGATGAGCGTGAGCGGAACGGAAGCACTTCACTATCGAAAACTATCGATTGTTTCACAAGACTATCGATAGTTTTCGATTATTCGAACTATCGATAGTAATCGATAGTCCCATCGATTATTTCGTATCTCTTCGGTATGTGTAAACAACACTCGCTGTGTAACTGTGCATAATACCACTTCATTAGAGGAGACAACTTGTGTTAATCAATGTGATGTGTGATTCTCAAAAATAGCTAACAAATGGAACTCAGAAAGGACAATAAAGTTTAGTTCAATTCTATAGATAAGTCACACGCAGTGCTTATGAAATTTCGAATCTTTGGAAACAAAAACGCGATGCAGCATATGTATCGATTGTAGAAGAAATAAATATTGTTGGTTTTAAAACTCAAGAAGTCAAATAAAATAAAAAATTTAAATTTGACATATAGATAAGAAATAAAAAAATCAATGAATCGAAGAAATCGGGAGCAGCGAGATTTGGTCTTCTTAAAATCCATTGTCTATAGTCCAAAGACTTATCTCCTTCTCATAATATATCCGTCAATTCGTGTATAAGTAGTGCTATAAGCCCTTTGATATATTTTTAATGTTAGCTTTACGATCCATAAGTACACTACTCCTTGTCTTTGTGAATCGAAACTGAACTGACTCGCCTCCAAATTCAAAAATTGCCAAATACGTATAAACCATCTCTCGCCTTCACCACTGTCTCGGCCTAGTAACAGTTTACTGTCTCGCCACTGTACTCGTTACGTGTAATCAAGCCATTAGAGTATAAAAATTATTGTTTTTGATAGTATAATGTCACTGGCAATTACCGACGCACGTTGCCTCACTGTTGAAAGTTCGCAGAGCTTTCGAAAAACAAAAATATTGATGACGCGCTACTGTTTACTCTTGAGCAAATGATTTTATTTATTTATTTAAATATTAATTCAGCTTTATTAAATTTTTGTTTATATTTGTAATTAGCGCTTTTAGGTAGGTACTATAATAGGGCAGTCAATGAGGGTATTTGGCTCCGAATTCCATCCTACTATATCGATTTACTTGATATTTTCACAGTAACTAGGGAATAGCTCAAGAAACAAAGTATACCCTATGCCGATCTGCGCTTTTATCTTGGGGGGTGGTTCCCACCCCTTCTCGGGGGTGAAAAATGTTTGGGTTAAAATAGCCACGGGAGATGCTAGAGAACCTAATTTTAAGTAAAAACTGTTCTATAACTATTTTTTAAAAATACTTTTTGAGTTATTCGTGGTTGAAAATTGGCCATTTTTATTGAAAAATTACACCTTTTCGGACGGATTTTTGCCAATATGTACCTTAAAAACTATGCATCTAACAAAAAAACTATATAAAATATTTCTGTATGTTATAAAAAAAACAAAGAGATTCGTTCCTTCATAAATCTTCTAGTTAAAATACAAAGAGGGATGGTAGGTAAGAAGATTTTGTTTTTTTTGCTGCATGCTCAAATCGGTGTAAACTTGAAATAACAGAGAAACTGTCGATTTTAGGTGTATAATGATACTAATGACTTTTGTAGTGCTTGAAAAAGACCTTTAAAATGAGCAATATTAAATGTCGATTACATTTAAACTAAGCGAGATATTCTGCAAAAAAGTTGATGACTAATGTATTATTTTAAGAAGAAATGAGAAGTTTATTTAAACCCTCATCCATCAGAATTTAAATACATCGTTTTCCTTCTACAATACTTTTTATTACAGTGTTATTTCTATGTTTAAGTTGGACTGGATTAAATTAAATGGTTTTTGAAAAAAAAAAGATCAAATTATAGATCGCATTTTTAAATTTTCTTAAAAATCTTCCTTTTCCTCAATGTAACTCGAAAAAGATAAGAGATACGAAAAAAAGATACCACACAAAAATGTAGGGCTTTTTCAGATAAAAATTTTTCTTTTACTTTTCATTACTGTATCTCTTATCATTTTCAAGTTACATGGAGAAAATGGAAGATTTTTAAGAAAATTTAAAAATGTGCTCTATAATTTGATCTTTTTTTTTTCAAAGCCCATTCATTTTAAACCCGTCCAACTTTTTGAACATAGAAATAACACTATAATAAAAGGTATTGTGAAAGGAAAACGATGCAGTTACATTTTGGTGGATGGGGGTGAAAATTTTCTTATAATACATTAGTTATCAATTTTGTTTGCAGCATATCTCGCTTAATTTTAATGTAATGGACCTTTAATGTAGCTCATTTTAAAGGTCTTTTCAAGCGCTACAAAAGGTATTAGTAGCATTATATATCTAAAATCGACCTTTTCTCTGTTATTTCCAGTAGAATACGCCAATTTGAGAATGTACCAAAAAAACAAACAATTTTCACCTACCATATCTCTTTTTGTATTATAACTAGAAGATTTATGAAGGCAGGTGTCTCTTTGTTTTTTTATAATCTACAAAAATGTTTAATATAGTTTTTTTAGTTAGATGCATAGTTTTTAAGATATTCGCAAATAACCGTTCGAAATGATTCAACGAAAATGGCGAATTTCCAACCACGAATATCTCAAAAATTATTGGGTTTTCAAAAAAAAATTATAGAACAGTTTTTGCTTAAAATTAGGTTCTCTAGCGAATTCCCTAGTAATTTTAACCAAAAAATATTCCAACCCTAAGAAGGGGTGGGAACCACCCCCAAGATAAAAGCACACATCGGCATAGGGTAGCCTTTAAATTAGGAGATAAGTAGAGGCTAGGCCCAAAATTTCATTAAAATCCATGCAGTAGGATAGAATTCGGAGGTAATATCCTATTCTTTCTCCCATTGACTGGCGTATAAATAAAGTATAATTTTGTGTACAAAAAGTTTTATTTCATCATTTATTATTAATTGTATTGTATTGTCATTTTCATTACCGAGTCATCGCAATATTTAAAATTTTCTATCTGTAAAAAGATTATTTTCATTAAAAATATCTAAATTAAAAATTTCATTAATTAGTACAAATAAAACTTGCTTCGAAAAGCACGAAGCCAATAACAAGATTTTATCACCAGTTCGGCTTTTTAACCTTCCGATGACCAACCTTTTTTTGTTACACGGATGACCAACGGGGGTAAAAAATGACCCCAAGGACAATTGCAAAAAAAATGAAGTTGTTTTAAGAAATGTAATAATGAATTCGTAATTTTAATGTTACTATTGTATCAATAAATAAATTATAAATAAGCATTAGTAAAACACATTTTTAATTACAACTGAATAAAAACCGGAATCATTATTCTGAACTTAGAACTAAAGAAATTTTCAAATATACACTAATTACGTCGCCACAGGTTTAGCAAACAATTTTTTTTGTCAATATTGAAATGTTTCTTACATACAATTCCACATAATAGACGGTATTTGCTTAATATAAAATTGGAATATGGAAGGCCAAGGGAGTTCGTCTTTGACCCCAAATTCAGAAACTATTTTTTGTTTTTTTCGTAAAATATAGGGAATTTATTTCATTACAAAATATGAGGGTGTCTAGAATGATAATAAAGTCAAATAAAAAAATAATCAGTTTAAAATTGAAAACATTTATGAATTTATTAAATAAAACTTGCATTGGGGTCCAAATTTACCCCCCTTGGTCCTCCGAAGGTTAAATAATAAATGCACCACCGATGCCATGTTTTCTGTACTACATGAGGTTTATCAAGCATTAAACAATAATCTGCACACTGCCACTCTTTTTTGTGATTATGCCAAAGCTTGTGATTGTGTAAATCACGACATTTTGATAAAAAAAACTAGATTTCTATGGAATTCGAGGTATTTCTTTGAACTGGTTTCAATCTTACTTGGATAATAGGAAACAACTGGTTAGAGCAAATGATACAGACTCTAGTCTTAAAAATGTTGTATGTGGGGTACCACAAGGTTCAGTATTGGTACTCTACTTTTCCTTATGTTTATTAATGACATCACTAGTTTAAAAATCGATGAAAAAGTTTTTCTTTTTGCAGACGATACCAATATCACTTGGAGCAACTCAAATATCGCAACTCTTCATGCTACTATAACTTCTGATCTACTTACAATAAAATCCTGGTCAGATTCTAATTTACTCTCTTTTAACGTAGATAAAACAGTAGCATTATCCTATGAAGGAACTCTTCAACCCTTACCTCTTCATAACAGCCAGATCAGTATCGTTGATTCTATAAAGTTTCTTGGTATTTTTTTAGATAGCAACCTTAAATGGTCCCTTCATATCGATGTGTTACGCAAGAAACTATCCTCAGCTTGCTTTGCAATAAGATCTGTTTCGAAGGAAATGAATTTAGCCTCTTCCAAAATAACATATTTTTCTTTGTTCGAGTCCCATCTTCGATATGGTCTTCCTTTTTGGGGTTCTGGTACAGCTGCCCAATCCGATGTTATTTTTAAATTACAAAAAAGAGCAATAAGATATCTGTTTGGCCTCAGAAGAACAACACATCGCAGAAGCTACTTCAAAGATCACAGGATTCTAACACTACCTTCTTTATATATTTTAGAAACTGTTTGCTTAATTCGTAAACATCTGCATGTCTTTCCAGCAAGACCTAGACATGACTATTCCACCAGAAATTCTACCTTTGACATCTATTTACCGATCCTGTCCAGTGAGTTAGTAAAGAAATCTATATTATATTCTGCAAAAAACTATACAACCATCTCCCTCTACAACTTAAATCTGCAACATCTTTCCCCAAGTTCCGTAAAATGAAAAAAGCCTATTTATCTGAAAGACCATAATTATTCAATAGCAGAGTTTCTTAACCAATAACTAGGAAATTACAGTATTCTTATGTATAAGTAGAATCTTAATATATAATTGATTGTCATAGGCAGCAGCTTAACTTATTAAATTTCTTAAGGTAGATTACGCAATTTGCAATTTTTTTTTTTAATTTTGCAACAAATTGATACTAATTTTTATTTCACTTTATTATGTTTTATTTATATTGACGATTTATATAATTTTAGTAAATTGTATTTGTGATTGTTTTTATTTATGATTCTTGTAAGCTTTGTCTATAACATTGTTAAATTTTTCGTGACAATAAAGCATATTTCTATTCTATTCTGTTCTATTCTATTTTATTCTATTCTATTCTATTCTATTCTATTCTATTCTATTCTATTCTATTCTATTCTATTCTATTCTATTCTATTCCATTCTATTCTATTCTATTCTATTCTATTCTATTCTATTCTATTCTATTCTATTCTATTCTATTCTATTCTATTCTATTCTATTCTATTCTATTCTATTCTATTCTATTCTATTCTATTCTATTCTATTCTATTCTATTCTATTCTATTCTATTCTATTCTATTCTATTCTATTCTATTCTATTCTATTCTATTCTATTCTATTCTATTCTATTCTATTCTATTCTATTCTATTCTATTCTATTCTATTCTATTCTATTCTATTCTATTCTATTCTATTCTATTCTATTCTATTCTATTCTATTCTATT
Source organism: Diabrotica virgifera virgifera (assembly GCF_917563875.1). NCBI lineage: Eukaryota > Metazoa > Arthropoda > Insecta > Coleoptera > Chrysomelidae > Diabrotica > Diabrotica virgifera. The sequence continues at coordinate 99,061,698 of NC_065450.1, read as the reverse complement.
CTATTCTATTCTATTCTATTCTATTCTATTCTATTCTATTCTATTCTATTCTATTCTATTCTATTCTATTCTATTCTATTCTATTCTATTCTATTCTATTCGATTCTATTCTATTCTATTCTATTCTATTCTATTCTATTCTATTCTATTCTATTCTATTCTATTCTATTCTATTCTATTCTATACACGATGTTCAAAGCTCGCTGAGCCTGCGAACTGGCATCGTTGGGCTTCGTAAGAACCTGTAATAACTTCTTGGAGTAACAAACGCTATTAGAATAGTATGATGCAATTCGATTGGTTACTCAGGCATATTCAGGCCTGATTTGAAAATCGATTAGGGCACCACGTTGGAATTCTATTACCCAGGATTCCCACGTGAAGAGCATTTGGCTGATAGTTGTGCCCCTATCGTGCATCAGCGTGCTATAAGGGGGAAAGGGATGGACTGGAGCATTGGAGCGCGGTGGAGTGACTCCTGTTTTTACTCGGGTTAGTACACCTCGCTCCAATGAATTGGTACACCCGAACGTACTTTATCAGGGGTAAACAAGTCTCACGGGTCGGGTTGAATCAAATTGTTTGCTGCTTGCTTGCATGGTTACTAGTGTGAAGCGAAAAGTGGCTCCTGGCGACTTTTATACAACTGAAAGTTGTAAAAGAAGTTGAGTAAAACATCTCTTAAGCAAGGTGCAATGTTACTATAGCAATCCGCACATGTTTTTACTTAGGCCAAATCTGACCACCCATATCCAATGGTAATATATCTGCTCTCTAGAACACACGAGTAGATGAGTATCTTCCCCTGCAAACCTGTTCTACACTTCTCTAGACTCCCGCTATGCATCTACTAAAATGAAAATTTCGAGCCGCCATGCCACCACCAAAATTAACACTCTGTATTAGGTTACGTCTGGCATACCGTTCACGATATGGAAGTATGATTTACAAAACCTTGTCTACAGAAGAGTTGGCAAACAGTAATATTAACCTGATACAGAGTCTTAGTTTTGGTGGTGGTGGCGGCATAGTGCTACGGAGCGGTATTGCTTTGAAAGGACATACCGAACATTTGAATCTGATTAGGCAAATTCCAACTGATAATAATATGTACATTGATGAAAACATTTTAGAAGATCATGTTTTCCCATTTGAAAGACATATTGTATATGATATATTGGTGCAAATGCATGTCTTCATGTCGCTAGCATAGTGAATACTTACCTTGATGAGATTGAATTTAAAAATTATCTTCTTCTTTTGCCCTTTAATTCGTCCAATTTTTAACATAGGCTTCTCCCAGTTTCCTCTATTCGCTTCTGTTTAGTGCTTTCTGTTTCCAGTGCGTTTCTCCTATCTTTTTAATGGCGTCTCCCCATCTCATCTGGGGTCGTCCTCTTGCTCTCTTTCCTGTCCATGGTCTCCATTGTTGTATCGTGCTATTCCACCTATTGTCCGTTTGTCTAGCGTTATGACCTGCGAAGCTCCATTTTAGCCTGGCTATATGTTGACTTGCGTCTTTGACTTTTGTTTTATTTCTGACCCAGTTGTTTTGCCTTTTGTCTGCCAATTTTACTCCTAACATTGCTCTCTCCATGGCTCTTTGTGTCTTCATTATCTTATCCATGTTTGCCTTGGTCAAGGTCCATGTTTGGCATGGGTATGTGAGATTTTGAAGTATGCACTGGTCAAACACTCTTGTTTTTAAGTATTGTTGTATTTTTTATTCTTTAGGACCCATTTTAATTTTCCAAATCCTGCCCAGGCTCATCTGACCCTTCTTTTTACCTCCGCTGTTTAAGTTTTCCTTATTTATTTTTATCATCTGTCCCAAATATATATAATCATTAATAGCTTCTATTGTGGTGTCGTTTAGTATTACGTTTCTATTATCTTGTGTGTTTGTCATTGTTTTTGTTTTGGCAAAATTCATTTTTAGACCTATTTGTTCGGATTCATTTGCTAGTTCGGTTAGCATGGTTTGTAGTTCTTCAAAACTTGATGCTATGACTACTACATCGTCACCATATCTTAGGTGGTTTAGTTTCTTTCCATTTATGTCTATTCCCATGTTTGTCCATTCCATTGTTTTGAAAACATCTTCCAGTGCTAATGTAAATAGTTTAGGAGAAATAACATCTCCCTGTCGTACTCCTCTGTTAATTGGTATGAGTTTTGCGGTTTCTTTCAATTGTACTGTCATTGTTGCTTTCTTATATATATATATATATATATATATATATATATATATATATATATATATATATATATATATATATATATATATATATATATATTGAAAAACAAAAAAACAAAAGATGTAAATCTTTGAAACACACTCAGTGATCAAAAGATCTAAGTTATTGGTTTACCGACCAAACGTAACTAAATCAAACAAATGAAATAGAGAATGTGGAAAAATCCCCTTACGAACAATTCACACATCCACCATTTCAGGTTGGGAAAAATTTCTTGAATAGAATCAAAGATCCAAACACCTGTTCTTAGAAATGTGTTTCGCCCTCTTCAACCTCTCTGGGCTTATCAATAAAGATGAGAGGTTGAATATCTTTAGACACATTCCATCAAAAAACAACATTCGAGACCCAGACATAGCAGGAGCGTATATCTACGCCGCATAATCTGACCATGACAGCCTCACGTTTTAATTCCCTAATTACTATAAGTAAAATATATGTTTGAAAAACAAAAAAACAAAAGATGTAAATCTTTGAAACACACTCAGTGATCAAAAGATCTAAGTTATTGGTTTACCGACCAAACGTAACTAAATCAAACAAATGAAAACTTTGTTTGGATCTTTGATTCTATTCAAGAAATTTTTCCCAACCTGAAATGGTGGATGTGTGAATTGTTCGTAAGGGGATTTTTCCACATTCTCTATTTCATTTGTTTGATATATATATATATATATATATATATATATATATATATATATATATATATATATATATATATATATATATATATATATATTATGTATTAGCATTCTGTATCTGGAATCTATTCTACAGTTGTTTATAGTTTTTTCTATTGCCCACATTTCCACGCTGTCAAATGCTTTTTCGTAGTCAACAAACGCTAAGTGCAGATCCATATGGTATTCGTTAGCTTTTTCTATTAGTGTCCTAATTGTTAGAAGATGGTCAGTGGTGCCATATCCCTTTCGGAATCCTGCCTGCTCTACTGGTTGATACGAGTCCAATTTGTATGTTAGCCTGTGTGATAATCCTCATGAATAGTTTATACGTTTGCGACAGCAGTGAGATGGGTATGTAATTTTTATGTCCTTTCTGTCGCCTTTCTTAAATAGCAGGATTGTAAGACTTTCGTTCCATTCGTCGGGTATTTCTCCTTTATGTAGACACTGATTAAATAGATTTCTTAATGTTTGTAAGATTTCTTCTTTCCCTTCTTTCAACATTTCAGCAAGGATGCCATCTGGTCCTGGTGCTTTGTTTTTTTTTTAATCATACTGGCCAGAATATAGCCCAGATCAGATTTAAATCCAATTATAGCATTTATGTGATACTTTAAAACATCGCAATCGGAACAGAAATCCTATTCCTATGAAACAGTGGGGCTAAGGATAGCATCACAAAAAATTTCGTTCCACCTGCATATGCAATATTTTTGTCCGTGAGTATATATACGGCTATTTACCATTTTCAATAACCACTCTAATTAATAACTATATAAACATTACATTATAATATAAACACACTAAATGTACATCTGCACTTTTCTCGCATCGGCTTTTTGTGTTGGAATGCTAGCTTATTTGATTTTTGAAAGCATGTGGCAGAATTCAAAATATCGCCGGGCCTGTATTAAGGGCCGTAATTAAAACATCTGTTAATTGTACATAATTATAAAAGCGAGAACGTGCGAAGTAAGACAAAGGTGGAAGATGTAACTGGAAGAATTGCGCAGATGAAATGAAACTCGGTAGGACACGTGGCATGACAAAACATCGAAAGGTGGACGAGAACCATTGTATATTGGACACCACGTGAGCACAGTCGTAGTAGAGGAAGACCACAAAAACGATGGCTAGACGACATCAAAGCAACAATGGGAAGAAACGGGCAACAAATAGCACAAATCAGAATCAGAGAAAAATGAAGAACTCATGCTGAGGCCTTTGTCCAGGAGTGGATTCAAACAGGCTGAAGAAGAAGATATATAGGAGAGATACTTGATGTCTGTCAATGTGAATGTTATTTATACACTTTTGATCTTTCTGCATATGAATAATCTCCAATATACATATTTTATTATAGTTGTGTACTTTTTCTAAAATCTGTAAATTTTCAACATCAAAAGCATTGTTATTTTCTATAGAATGCTTGGCTAAGGCTGTATTGTTTAATTTGTTAGTTTGTACACTATGTTTGTGTGCAACAACTTTTCTATGTAGATATTGGTGTGCTTTAATACGTCCGACTGCTGATCTTTAATAACGATTGGTTTAGCATCATACAACAAAGAGATAGAGAAAGCGATGATGAGTACGAGTTCGGCAGGAGTAAGAGAAGAGAATCCAAAGAACGCCGCCAAAACATACAAATTAGCCAGAAGAGAAACTTGACAATATATTAAAAATGATGCAAGAGATGAAAACGGACTTAGGAAACTAAATAAAATAAATCAGAGTAATTACATATTTTTTATGGGAAATAAGCCACAATTTTACTAAAAAATGAATTTATTAACGTTTTATTTATTTTTATTAAAATTTATTAAAGTTATTACAAAATAAATTTTTTTAAATTTATTTAATAGTATTTTGTATTTTGACAACGAAACCCGATTTGGGCTTCGAAACGTTAATAAATTCATTTTTTAGTAAAATTGTGGCTTATTTCCCATAAAAAATACGTAATTATAAAAATGCCACAAGGAAATAGCTTCAGAACAACATTAAATCAGAGTAAACTAGAAATTATACGCAGAGGAAAAATGTAAAAATAATGCCGTTCTGAGCGAACTGACACTGGATACAGCAGACAATACAAACCTAAAAAACCAATGGAAAACTTCATAAAAACCAACCTGAACTAAAATTTTTTGATTGAATTAAAAACGAACAGGTAAAATAAGAAATCATGGAAAATAGTCCAATCAACAGCCATTTTCTCGTGGAATTTTGAGAAACAAGGTCGATTTTCTTGAAAATTTGGATTTAGGTAGTAATTATAACCTTTGTCAAAATCTACCTACGCCGAAGCGGCCTTTCGCCCTGGGGGTGAAAACAACCCCAACTATGGGATGAAAATTTTTTCAATCAAAATAACTATGGAAGTCGATAGACTGACCAATTCTGAGTAAATTCTGTTATATAAAACTTCCTTGCAGAGTTGCTACTTTCTAAGTTATTAGCGATTGAAACTATGCCTTTTTCATTGAAAAACTCAGGTTTTATAACCGTTTTTCATGAATAACTTAAAAAACTTTAATTTTATAGAAAAAATCATTAAGAATAAAGTTGTAGCTAATAAAAAAAAGAGAGTTGGGTCAGAAATACCTACGTAAACGTAATAACGACTGAGTTATTGCTCTTTAAAGAATGGTTATTTTCGAAGAACCTCGAAATGGAGAACCTTCAATTTCAAATAGGTAACTCGAATGTGGTGCAATTTTTTGGGAAAAATTTAACAGACATCTTTTAAAATTCATTAAAAAAGCTTTCAAATAAAAGTTTTTTGCATAAGAACTGACTGACATGACGAAAATAAAGTAGCTCCCTGCTTTTTTTTGAAATGTAACAATTAAACCTTCTACACTACAATCCTGCAATAGAAATGCAAAGCTTCTTAGCTTCTCGCTTGAAATTAACTTTATTTAGGTATAATTGATATGATCCATATGATTTGACCGGTTTGGAATGCTTAGTTTAGAAAAAAATAGTTGATAAAATCGAAAATGGCATTTTTATAATTAAAAAGAAAGTTCATTTTTCTGAAATAAACCTAAAAGTATTCGTGATACAAAAACAAACAAAAAATCAAAATTTTCAGTAAAAATATCCTACAATTAATATTTGAAACATTGTTTCATATTATGAATAATTTTTGGGTTTATTTAAGAAAAATGCATTTTTTTGTAAAAATTATAAAATAGTTATTATCCTAACTAGTGCGGAGAGTGATACTTTCACGCACGACACTGCCGTTGACCCGAACGACGCAATAGCGGAGTTCGGGCAAGCAGTCGAGTGCGGGGAAGACACTTTCCGCATGAGTTAGGAACAATATTTTTTCTAGGGCCGTAGGTACGTTTGGAAAAAAGCCACAAAAAATAGAGTTATATCAATTTTTATTTAGAAGTAAAAATACACAAATTAATTCTTTGACAAGGTTGTCAAAACCAAACTTTCAATATAATGGGTTACCCCGACGACGATATTGGTTTCCATGACGACGATTCAAAACCGTTGTAATTAGGTTTGTTCTAGCAAACAGTCAAACTAGTCAGAAACCGTCAGCAAACAGTTGGTCAGTGAGAGAACATAATACAGTCACCAGTGCTATCCCCTCTACTCGCGCTGGTCCGCTGTTCGCTGACGGTTTCAAACCGTTTGAAACTGATGCTAGGTCAAACCTATTGTCTACTGATCTGACTTTTAAGTAGTATGTCAAAATAGTTTTATTTCATCGAATTATCGCGCGCTAATTTCATTAAAACATGAACACAATAATAGGTCTGGATCCCGCGTATGAAAAAAAAGTTGATTATTAGCAAGCTGAAAATTTGTTAATAGCTTAAGGGTGTCTAGTCGGACAAACTTTGATATATGAGAACACTGGAACAGGGGCAGTTTTAATTGTGGAACCGGTTAAAAATTTGGAACGGTCAGACCACGAAAATGGCACATATATTTTGTCCGACAGAACAGACTTAAACTCTCCGAACAGAGATTAAACTCTTATGCAAAAATTAGACTGCTATTTATCACCAAATGGGCGTTTTAATGAGTGGAACATGTAGAATATGTCAAATGATAGGAATTATGACCGGTGATAAATAGCAGTCTGATTTTTGCATGAGAGTTTAATCTCTGTTCGGGAAGTTTAAGTCTGCTCTGTCGGACAAAATAAATGTGCCGTTTCGTGGTCTGACCGTTCCAAATTTTTAACCTGTTCCACAATTAAAACTGCCCCTGTTACAGTGTTCCCTATATCAAAGTTTATCCGACTAGACACCCTTAAGCTATTAACAAATTTTCAGCTTGCTATTAATCAACTTTTTTTCATACGCGGGATCCAGACCTATAAGATACATTTGAAATAAATTAGTAAATAATATCTAAATATTAGTTTATTGCATGTATTATAATATATTATAATGCTATATTACAAGAAATTTTACTTTCCCGCACGCCGTGCGGGAAAGTGCAAATTTCGGAAACGAAATGCGTGCGTGAAAGTAGCTCTTTTAGCACGGCCGTAGAAAAATGTCATTTACGATTTAATCAACTATTTTTTCTAAACTAAGCATTTATTTCAAACCGGTCAAATCACATTGATCGTATTAATTATATCTATCTAAATAAAGTTAATTTCAAGTGGGAAGCTAATAGGTCTGAATCCCGCGTATGAAAAAAAGTTGATTAATAGCAAGCTGAAAATTTGTTAATAGCTTAAGGGTGTCTAGTTGGATAAACTTTGATATATGGGAACACTGGAACAGGGGCGGTTTTAATTGTGGAACAGGTTAAAAATTTGGAACGGTCACACCACGAAATCGGCACATTTATTTTGTCCGACAGAACAGACTTAAACTCTCCTAACAGAGATTAAACTGTCATGCAAAAATCAGACTGCTATTTATCACCTGTCATAATTCCTGTCATTTGACATATTCTACATGCTCCACTCATTAAAACGCCCATTTGGTGATAAATAGCAGTCTGATTTTTGCATGAGAATTTAATCTCTGTTCGGAGAGGTTAAGTCTGTTCTGTCGGACAAAATAAATCTGCCTTTTTCGTGGTGTGACCGTTCCAAATTTTTAACCTGTTCCACAATTAAAACTGCCCATGTTCCAGTGTTCCCATATATCAAATTTTGTCCAACTAGACACCCTTAAGCTATTAACAAATTTTCAGCTTGCTATTAATCAACTTTTTTTTCATACGTGGGATCCAGACCTATAATCATTTCTATTTTAATTGTAACGACGAAGGTTTAATTTGTTGCATTTAAAAAAAAAGCAGGGAGCGACTTTATTTTCGTCATAAGTCAGTCAGTTCTTATATTATGCAAAAAACTTTTATCTCATTTCAAAGGTTTTTTAATTAACTTTAAAAGATGTCTCTTAAGTTTTACCAAAAAATTGCACAACATTCGAGTTATTTGAGATTAAAGGTTCTCCATTTCGAGGTTCTTCGAAAATAACCATCCTTTAACGAGCAATAACTCAGTCGTTATTACGTTTACATATGTATTTCTGACTCAGCTCTCTTTGTTTTTTTATTAGCTACATGTTACAGTTATTCATGAAAAACAGTTATAAAACGTGAGTCTTTTCAATGAAAAATTCATAGCTTCAATTCATAGCTAATAACTTAGAAAGTATCAACTGTGCAAGAAAATTTTATAGAACAGAATTTACTCAGAATTGTTCGGTCTATCAACTTCCATAGTTATTTTGATTTAAAAAATTTTCATCCCCTAGTTGGGGTTGTTTTCACCCCCAGAGCAAAAGCCTGGTTCGGCATAGGGTATATTTTGAAGAAGGGGGTCAAGCGAGCTTAAATTCAAATTTTCATTAAAATCGGTCTTGATTCTCAAAATTCCACGGCTTTACAGTTTTTTTTTTGCCGCAGTGGTCTAAAATAAACAAAGACTAAGAGACATCCCAAATGAGAGAATATATTTAAATAACGACTCAACGAAAGAAGAAAGTATAAAAAAAGAACTCAAAAAGCTTGCCAAGTCCGAAAATAAAAAAGAGAAGGAAACGAAAATAGGGTACAATAAGGTAACTATAAATGGAGAAGAATGGAGATGGGATAAACAAAGGAGAAATCTGTAAAAACAAGCCCAGAAGCTGAGTCAGACGAAGGAGGGGCATAGGTAACGACAAGGCAAACTAAAAGGACTCAGATATTGGAATAGAAAGGAAATAAAACTCTGATCACAACGGAAATTTGCAAAGGCAGAACAACGGTAACATAAAAGGTAGAAGCAAAAAAAAAACAAACACACAAGAATAGCCACATGAAATATTAAAGCACTACTAAAATAGTAAAAATGACAGACGTAGTATGGTATAGTTAGACCCAAACCCAGACATCCAAAGTGAAAGTTATGCTCCAACACCAAATTGTTCTATATGGTCCACATAATGTTCAGAAAAGAAAACAGTCACACTATTTTGAGCGTCGGGTTTGGGGGGGAGAAATCTTCAAATTCGTAGTTTTTTACGTTTTTCGTCAATATTTCTAAAACTATGCGGTTTAGCATGAACAACCTTCTATACAAAATTGTTCTACATTAAATTTGAAATAAAAAAAGGCCCTATGCATAACCCTTCTAAAATGAACGGTTCCAAAGTTACGGAGGTAGTATAGTATAATTGGTCCAAAAAAAGGCCTAACCCAGACATCCAAAGTAAAAGTTTTCCTTCAACACCAAATTGTTCTATATGGTCCACATATTGTACAGTAAAAAGTTACACCATTTTGAGCGTCCGGTTTGGGGTGAGATGGGGGAGAAGTCGGTAAATTAGTAGTTTTTTTTTAATTTTTCATCAATATTTCTAAAACTATGCTTTAGCGTAAACAATGTTCTATACAAAAATGTTCCACATGAAATTTAAAACAAAAACTGTGTTATACATAATTGTTATAAAATCAACGGTTCCAGAGTTACAGAGGGTGAAAAGTGGAGGTTTTCGATGCTTTTTATATTTTTTGGGCAATGTGTGGCATAACTAGACCACAAACCCAGACATCCAAAATGAAAGTTATCTTCAAACACCAAATTGTTCTATATGGTCCACATAATGTTCAGAAAAAAGTCACACCATTTTAAGCGTACGGTTTGGATGGAGAGGGGGGAGAAATCGGTAAATTCGTAGTTTTTTACGTTTTTCGTCAATATTTCTAAAACTATGCGGTTTAGCATGAACAACCTTCTATACAAAATTGTTCTACATTAAATTTTAATAAAAAAGGCCCTATGCATAATCCTTCTAAAATGAACGGTTCCAAAGTTAAAGAAGTAGTATTGCATAATTGTTCCAAAAAAGGCCTAACCCAGACATCCAAAGTAAAAGTTTTCCTTCAACACCAAATTGTTCTATATGGTCCACATATAATTCAGTAAAAAGCTACACCATTTTGAGCGTCCGGTTTGGGGGGAGATGGGGGAGAAGTCGGTAAATTAGACACAATTGTTATACAATCAACGGTTCCAGAGTTACGGGGGGTGAAAAGTGGAGGTTTTCGATACTTTTTATATTTTTTGGGCAATTGATGATGATTTTGAGTGGTAAGGTTGACATTTCTTCAAGGGCTTATCACTAACATACCATCGGCCACTGAAATAGCAAACTTTATTTACAAAACACAAGAAAAGAAAATTTCTTGTTAAAGAAAATTTTTTTCATTAGCAATAATATTATAAATTGCCAAAAAAATATAAAAAGTATGGAAAACCTCCACTTTCACCTTCCGTAACTCTAGAAACGTTGATTTTATAACAATTATGTATACGACCTTTTTTGTTTTAAATTTGATGTAGAACATTTTTGTATAGAACGCTGTTTACGCTAAAGCATAGTTTTAGAAATACTGGCGAAAAACGTAAAAACTACTAATTTACCGACTTCTCTCCCCCCCCCCCCCAAACAGGACGCTCAAAATGGTGTTACTTTTTACTGAAAAATATGTGGACCATACAGAATAATTTGGTGTTGGAGGAAAACTTTTACTTTGGATGTTTGGGTTAGGCCTTTGTTTGGACCAGCCATACTATACTACCTCCGTAACTTTGGAACCGTTCATTTTAGAAGGATTATGCATAGGACCTTTTTTATTTCAAATTTACTGTTGAACATTTTTGTATAGAATGTTGTTCATGCTAAACCGCATAGTTTTAGAAATATTGACGAAAAAACTAAAAAACTACAAATTTACCGACTTCTCCCCCTCTCCCGCCCCCAAACCCGACGCTCAAAATGGTGTGACTTTTTTCTGGACATTGTGTTGATCATATAGAAAAATTTGGTGTTGAAGGATAACTTTCACTTTGGATGTCTGGGTTATTCCATCTTTTGGATCAATTATACTATACTAACGTGGCAAAAGAGATAATAAGGTATAACATAGACCTCGCAGCAATACAGGAACTAAGCTGGGAAGAGTCGGGGAAAATCAAAAAAGACCACTACTCATTCTTTTATAGTGAATAAGAGCAGACATGGAAGAACGGTGTAGGATTCTATGTACAAAATAAATTATTACCTATCATCACAAATTCAACCCAGTAAATATAAGAATCGCTACATTAAAGATAAAAAATGGAAATATAACATTACAGTTTTGTAAATATATATGCACCCACTGAACCCTCAAATGCCAAGGAAAAGAACCAGTGAACTAGAAAACACTTGCGAGAAAATTCCATAAAAGAACGAAATAATTGTCTTGGGGGAACTGAACGCACAATTAGCGGAGGAGGAGTACCTACAGGAGGTGATAGGTAAAAGTAATTGAAAAATACACAAAATATCAAACGATAATGGACATCTTATCTGCTAACTAGAAGAATCACTAAACACGGTAGGTATCTTTAACAACCAGATTTTAGCACCCTAGAAAGCATAAGATTACGTGGAGACATACAAATGGGGCTATTGCACTCCTTAATATAGCCTACAAGATCGTAGTCAATCTAGTAAACCATCAACCAAAAGCACAGGCAGAGAGTATAATAGGAGATTATCAGAACAGATGTCGGTCCAGGAAGATCAACGAAAAACGCAATAAACATAGTAGAACAAACAATACAGAAATACAATGAATGTAATAAGAACCTACACTTCTTTTATTCACTTCAGAAGTACATTTGATTACATAAATGGAACCAAAATGGGAAGGACATTAAAGAAGATAGGAATCCCAAACAAACTGATAACACTAGAGCAGATGTGCTTGCAGAACTCCAAAGAAAAATCAAATTTCAGAGAACAATATCAGACGAAGTTAATATCTTAGAGGTGCGAAGCAAGGAGACCCAATCTGTCCCCTCTTCTTTAACCTAATTTTGGAGCATGTCTTGGGAAAAACAAAACTAAACGAAAAGAATATAATACTGAATAGAACACAAGTTATCGCTTATGCGGATGATTTAATAGTTGTAGCAGAGATAAGAGAAGACTTAATAAAATCCATAAAAAACAAGCTAGACGTAGAAGCAAAAAGGTGGGATTAGTAATTAATGAAAACAAAATCAAATACATGAAATTGAACGGGGAAGCTGGAGAGGGACTCTGTATCTCTGTATCTGTAGGGTAGGGAGGGTGAGTCAAGACCCACAGCACTTAGGCCACAATTGACCCATTGTGCATCCACCCAGGTGTTGTCGTCCTTAGCTCATTTCCGTGGAAGTGCCATGAAAATGGCCATTTCCAAGAAAAGTGGACAAATCAGGTCACAAATGAGGAGATTCTTCATCAAATCTCGAAAGTTGGAATAATTTGGCCATATTATGCGAAATTAATCCAGATATGCCCTTCTACAAGCCATCCTGCAAGGAAAAATATTTGGAAAGCGAGGTACAGGAAGAAGAATAACATCCTGGTTAAAGAACCTCAGAACCTGGTTCAACAAAACATATGTGCAGCTTTTCCGCGTTGCTGTGAAGATTGCCATGATGATCGCCAATATTCGTCACGGATAGGCACATCAAGAAGAAGGACAAATCGACAGGGGACATCTTTCCTATGTCGGCAGGTGTAGGCCAAGGCTCGCCGAACGCATACTCTCGTATTGACGATAACTCCGGACATGCTCGACAGTTTCGTCATCTTGTTCACACTTCTAGTACAGAGGTGTGTCTACTAGCCCCAGTATGTGGAATTGCTTGCTTAGTTGACAATGGCCAGTTAAAAAATTTACTGTCAAGGGTGAGTTTTTCCTGGTCATTCGCAAGTACTTTTCTGATGCTAACTTCTGATGCTGAGACCTGTCAGTTCTGAATTTTATTAGATACTTCTACTGTTGCTAGAATGATATCTGTGACTCTTTGGTTACGATCATTGATAAATGTAGGCTCTGTGCCTCTATTGAAGATATACAAATCTTTTCTAATAATATCGTCATAAAGAGACTTACCTCGAGCGTTGTTATTTTTGCTGCCCCAGCCTAGATGGTGAGAATTCGAATCGCAGCCGATAATAAGTTCTACCTTCTAGCTGAGACAATGGTCTACCAGATCTTCCATCTCCTTTGTTGGTGGTAGGGTGGCAGCATCTGAGAGTAGGTAGACCGATGCTAGTATCAACTCTCTGTTTTTGCCTTTTCCCCATGGGCATTTTACTTTAACGGCAGTTACGTCTGAAGTGCAAAACTGCACCAGAGGGGGGGCTTTGATTTTCCTGGGAAGATATATTGCTGTTCTCGGTTGTTGATTGCTTGGTAAGCTAAAGAGTTGGCCATTTAGACTGCCAAAACCAGTTATTTTGTGATAATTATCCAACGTTCTTTGATTACTTAATGGGCGATGGACGGTTTAAACGTGGGTGCTTTTGCTTAGCTGTTGGAGGTGGACAAGATTGCTCTGTCCAATTCCTCCATCAGGCTGTATCTGGTAAGATTTTCCTGGTCGGTAGTGACCTTGCCGTACGGTTTACCTTATTTATGATAGCTACACTAAGGTGTGGCACGGCGACTTCCGCGAAACTTTGGGTGAAGACGCTTCACACCGGAGGCTGTCGGTTTCTGTCCTCTTTTGGAGTTGGAACTGTTGACAGCCTCTGACGCGGTCACCTTCTCCTTTGTTTTGGGAAGGGCTGGATAGGGATAGGGCGGCTCCCGTAGGTGTCTACCCCGTCGCCTCTCTGTCCTTCCTCCTTCTTTTTAGCTCAGCGCCACTAAGTCTGTGGCGCTTTAATCGATTCCCAGAGGTAATCCTAGTCCGGCCTCTGCTTGGACCGAAGTTTGAGGTGACTATTGCTGTCCATCCTCCACTCCGGCTTCAGACTAAACAGAACAAAACCAAATACATGAAATTGAACGGGGAAGCTGGAAAGGGACTAATAATAACGGGAAAATATAAATTTGAAGTAACCAAGTTCAACTACTTAGGAATAACAACAGGAAAAGTAGCAAAGTCATAATACAAGAGAGAATCCAGAGGGGTAATCAAGCTTTTGGAAGGAATAAGCAAGAATTCAGATCCAAAAACATCAGCAGACAAACAAAAATCAGAATATATAAGACACTGATCAGACCAGATATCCCATATGGAATAGAAATTACGACGCTGACAAAAACATATAAAGAAGATCTAAGAATAGTAGAAAGAAAAATATAATGAGAAAAACACCCACAGATATGATAAAAAGTATCACGAACTGGACACCCCTGGGACCAAGAAAAAGAGGAAGATCCAAGATAAGATGATGTAAACGGAGGAGGAAGACATAAAAATAATGAATATAAAAGACTGGAAAGCAAGATGCAAAAACAGGCAAAATTGCAAATAAATAACCAACGCTGCCAATAAATGTATATGTCTATAAGAAATAAACCAAACAGGAATAATATACCTGAATAAAAGGATTACTATGTGCCCCGGCATTTCTATAATCCACTATAGACGGAGAGGCAGCGCTGAAAAATCTATTTCAATTTACTAAAGCTAGATTTTTCACAGTTAATTACTGTGAGTGTGTAGAGAAACATACTGCGGTCGGTCAAGCGAAACGTAGAACAGGGGTTACTGAGAGGGTATCAAAGTTGCATTCCTACGAAGGTAATTATTTCCATTTACTAAGGCTGAAAATCAGTATACACATTCTAAATTAAATATAAATAACAGTTATTATAGTCGGTCAGCTGTATGACGGGACAGAGCCGGTCGGTCGGCCCCAATAGTCGATTGAGGAAATGAAGCATTTTCACTCGCAATTTTTTCGCTAAGCATGGATTTACTTGAAATTTTCACAGAAGGTAGCGAATAGTCCAAGGATCATTTTATATATCATGCCGCTATCATATGCTAAAACCTTGGGGTGGTTGCCACCCCATATCGGGGGTGGGAATTTTTTATTACCTTTTAACCATGTAATTCGATGGAAAAAGTGATTCTAAGAAAAAAATGTTTTTTGCATTTTCTTCGTAAAATTTTTCGAGTTATTCGCGCTTGAAGATAACAGTTTTTCGACGAAAAAATCGACTTTTTTAGAAGGTTTTTTCAGAATACCTCGAAAAATATGCATTTATTAAAAAAAACTGTAGATATCAAAATTGTACCTTTTAGTAACACAAACCATATTATTTTTTAGTAATATATTTAAGACCAATACAAACCGAGATACGGTATAATAAAAATTAGCTTTTTTCGTCAAATGAAGAATTTGAAATATTTAAAGCCAAAAGCCAAAAGGAAAACTTAAATAATCTTTTTTCAAGTAAACAATTAGACCTTTCAAAAAATAATAATAAAAAGATTCTAGCATGAAAATTAAGCGACTTATAATCAAAAAAATGTCGGTACCTGCTTTTCTCCACGAAAAAATCAGTGAGACCAACCCCCTAACTACCTTCCTAATTCAAAATTGGTCTTTACCTTTCTGTAGTTCCTTTTATATTTATATTATCAATAGACTCAAGGAGTTTGATCTATTTAAATGGCCTAATTTTGGAAAAATTGGAGTTTAAAAGAAAAATTGAGTTTTTGAAATTTGGTATTTTTCACCTTTTACTTCATAATATCTCCGAAAATACTGAAGATACGGAAAAAATTATAAACTACTAAATTGTAGCTTTTTTAATGACTAAAATTACCCTGTACAAAATCATTTTTGAAGAAACTTTTTATCGCCAAAAATATATAGAATATTTTTCGAGGTATTCTCAAAAAACCCTCTAAAAAAATCGATTTTTTCGTCGAAAAACTGTTATTTTCATGCGCGAATAACTCGAAAAATATTAGTTTTACGAAGAAAATGTAAAATACATTTTTTTCTTAGAATCACTTTTTCCACCGAATTACATGGTTAAAATGTAATAAAAAATTCCTACCCCCGAGATGGGGTGGCAACCACCCCCAAGGTTTTAGCGTCTGATAGAGGCATGATATATAAAATGATCCTTGGACTATTCGCTACCTTCTGTGAAAATTTCAAGTAAATCCATGCTTGGCGAAAAAATTGCGAGCCAAAATGCTTCATTTCCTCAATCGACTATTGGGGCCGACCGACCGGCTCTGTCCCGTCATACAGCTGACCGACTATAATAACTTTTATTTATATTTAATTTAGAATGTGTATACTGATTTTCAGCCTTAGTAAATGGAAATAATTACCTTCGTAGGAATGCAACTTTGATACCCTCTCAGTAATCCCTGTTCTACGTTCCGCTTGACCGACCGCAGTATGTTTCTCTACACACTCACAGTAATCAACTGTGAAAAATCTAGCTTTAGTAAATTGAAATAGATTTTTCAGCGCTGCCTCTTGGTCTACTAGGATTGAACGGCTGTGGTGATGATGATAATACAGTTTAAATTTGATTTTCACCAGAGAGTTTTTTTTCTCCTTCATAATTATAAATTGTAAATAGAAGGGTCGTAGCTAAAATTTTTTTCAAAGAAAATTTTTTTAGGAGAGACCGTGTGACGATAATGTATCTACTTTTTTCATCTTAGTACACCTATGCATTAAGCAAAATGTGTTCTTATACCGTCTCTGATAGTATAAAAGGCCGAACGGAATCCATTGGGGCATTCTCTGTGTGTTTAACGTAGAATAACTAACCAGAGATAGGTGCGCTGAACGTGTCCCGAAACCTTTCGAACTCAGTCCATTTGGCGAGTTGAGCGAAATCGACGAATCCCGATTCTATCCAAAGGCTATGTGTGCTGAAGGTAGCTATCATTTTATTTCTTTTCATCTAGCGTGCTGAGCCAGATACCTCCTTATTTATACGTTTATTTCGCGTTGGAAAATAAATGCGACTCCTAGTTAATTCCCTCGATCGTCGCGTCGGTTATTAATCATATCGAGGGGTTCGAGCGAAAACCCGATAACTAACAAAAACATTGTTTCGAGATAATCGCGATTAAAGATTTTAGGAAGTTTGAATAAGATTTCAAATCATCATAGGAAGTTTAATCAAACATTTGTTATAGCCAAATGGTAGAGAATTTAATGTTTAGTTAGAATAATTTATTGTAAGTTTAATTTATAAAAACGTATTTACAAAAAATAATAAAACGTGATATTTATCGGGTTTTACCTCGTTGAATGAGTATAACGTTTGGTTTTATTGGTTTTTATTTTTAATTTTTTTAATTATAAAATAAGATTTAACTGTATATTACTCCAACAAAAAAAAATGAATCTACATTCTTTTTAGAAAATAAAAAGGTAAAATTTCTTCTTCTTCCAATTGTTCTCCCATCACTAAGTCTGGAATTCGATCTACGATCTTATTACCGGTTTTTAAATTTGATATCCAATAAATTTGATTTGTTTTTTTCTTTTATGGCGCAGAGTAGTTTTTTTTTAATGAAAACCAATATCTTCTCGTATTGACAGTTATATTGTACAAATTAAAACATTTTGTAGAGTATACTACTACTAGGCTCCAGTAATTTCTACAGAGTTTGTGTCTATAGTCTTCAGACAACTTTTTAGTACAATTAAATTTAAATTTACTACTATTGATTTGCTGTGGTACCTTGGAAGCTCTGATTTGTTTTTCGTTATAAATATGGGCCCCATTCTAACCGTCTTTTTGTTCTTAATAATAAATTTCCAATTTACGCCATGTTTTATTGGGTTTTCGCAGGAAAAAAGTGTTCTGAAATTTAATAAACTATCATAGTCTAAAATTATTTATTGGGTTTTCGCATGAATATAGTTTTTCAAAATTGACAATTTTGTAATCTTTGTCTCCGATAAAATTAATTATCAGTTTTTAACTCAGAAATATTTCTAATAAAATTAGTAACTTTACACAGGAAAAAGAAAATAAATTATTTTACCGGAATATCGTATTATAAATATGTTTACAACAAAGTATTTTTATTAGTAAAGTTATATATCGGTCTGCTGATATTTAAAAATACCAGTTAACGGTTTTTACCATGTTTGATTTGTATTAGTTATTGTGCTCAAAAATGTTAATATCAAATAATAACATTTATCAGTGGTAGGAGACGTGTTTTTAATACCGCAGAAATAAAAATACAGTGGAACCTCGATTATCCGTCTCTCTGTTAACCGTCAGGGCCCATACATAAGTTATATTGACTACATAAGTAAAAATTTAGTCATCAATTCATTTTGTTGGAGCATTGCGATAAGCCAAACGAAATTCGTTGAAATGTACACGTGCAGTTATGCCACCAACGCACAATGTACATGTTTCATTAAAAACGAAAAATGGATAATTTTTGACATATCGGGTTTTGCCTTAGTACCACAGAAATGATACCATGCTTTTAGAGTTCTATTTTTAGAATCGCAAGCCGAAAATAAAAACGCACGGCACAATAATTATTAGATTTGATGATTTTACGTCGATTAAGAAATTCAGCCGTTGCAAAATGTGAAGTAACAATAAAACAAAGATTTCGGAATATTTTAAATCAAATTGATTCGACTATACATAAATCCCTCTTATATTTTTAAATAAAACATAGAAATACAATTTGAGAGCTATATGTACTATGAATTTTAATTTTTTTTTCTAATGTTCTGTTAACCGTCTTTTCGATTATCCGTCATACCTTTGGTCCGGTGCGCTGACGGATAATCGAGGTTCCACTGTACCGGATTTCATAATTTTGGCATTTATCGGGTTTTCGCTCGAACCCCTCGAATATATCGAATGTCGTCACTCTAACCTGAGGTTAACGAAAGCCCCATATATGTAGAATATAACTACATTTAAATATTGAAATTAATAAGTATCAAATTAATGATAATGAACTTTTTTTGTATGTTGGGTTTAAAATAAATGTCTTAAGAAAAACGAATCTTCCGAGATTGTCACAGATTTCACAAAATTTTAACGTAGCCAAGTAATGCATTACATTTCTGATTTACGTTAGAGATCACTGTTAGAGTAAATTGGAATAATAATATTTGTAATATATTCCAATCTATAACTACGACACTGTAAATAACCAGACTAAAAAAACTAACAAGTACATAATATGCATTGAGTGCTACTGTTCAGTGTTCAGCCCTCAGATATGAGGCATGTCGTCCTTATTTAAAACGCAATTCCTTGTAGATTAACATCGTTGACGTGTAATAACTACTTTGTGATTTCATTCATTATTATTTATAAGGGTTTGAATTACATCTTTTATGGAGATTATAGTCAATAACAGAATAATTATTGCTGGGTTTTACTTTGTTTGATTTCGGTCTTTTAACTATTTTGTAAAACCAGATCGAAGTCCTAAATCACCAGATGCATATAGAGGTATCTCTTTGGGATCTTGTATTGCTAAAACTTTTGAAAGAATGGTTAAAATCAGATTGGAGAAGTGGCTAGAACTTAATAATAAAATGTCAATGACCCAATTCGGCTTCAGAAAAGGTTATTCTGGTACAGAAAATCTAAGTCATTTAATAACAGATAATAATTTAACCTTCACTAACAATAAATCAGTTACATCTCTATTTATAGATATTGAAAGTGCATACGATAATGTTAACCTCAACATATTGTATAATAAAATGATTGAAGTTGGATTCCCAGTCTTTTAACACAAAAATAATCAAGTTGTATACCTAGTAATAGAAAATTATATTTTCAAATTAACAACGAACGCTTAGGACCACAAATAGCTCAAGACGGATTACCACAAGGAGGAATATTAAGTCCAATTTTATACCTAATATATACATATGATTTGGAAAAATCGGTAACAGATGCTAAAATATTACAATTTGCAGACGATTTGGTAATTTATAGTGATCAAACAGAAATAAATACAGGTGTAGAAAAGGTAAAACAGAGCTGCACTGCAATTAGAAATTGAGCGTTTAAAAATGGTATGTCCCTTTCAAATAAAAAAACACAAGCATTTACCAAACGTAGGAAAGGCATTCCAAAGGAAATAGAAGTAATAGATGGCATTACATTTCCGGTTAAAAATCAACAAAATATCTTGGGGTGATTTTGGATCAGAAACTTTTATGGAAGGAACAAATAGAAAACACAGTTAAGAAAGCAGAAAGGGGAGTGAACGTATTGAGAACCATTTCACATTCTAAATGGGGAGCAGATCCTAATATTTCCTTACTGATGTATAGATCCTATATTAGATCAATAATAGACTACGGATCTATTTTCTATGCAGATGCAGCAAATGTTCATCTACAAAAAATTGAAAATATTGTCAATAAATGTTTAAGACTTTGCATAGGTGCTTTAAAATCTACTCCAATAAACAATCTACATGGGGAGTGCGCAGAGATGACATTAAGGTTAAGAAGAAATAAACTGTGTAGTCAATTCTTAGTAAAATTATCACATAAAGAATCAGAAATAATTAATAAAATTCATTGGCTTTCGATAAATGATTTAATAAAAAGTTATTGGAAAAAAAAGAAATCTCCCTGTATTGCTGAATGTTATAGAGAACTGGCAGAATATAAAGAAACTTTACATACAACCCCAATTAATTTAAATTATATTTTTAATATAGCACAATTAAAAAATTTAAAAAGAAACTTCCTAAGAGATTATTCCAATTACCCAACACGTATTAGAGATGTGGTGTTTAAAGCTGATATTAAAGAACTATCATCGAATGCTTATCAAATCTACACCGATGCTTCCAAAAGTACTAAAGGAACAGCATGTGCAATATACGATCATCAAACAAATGAGAGTAAGATGTTTAAATTAAGCGCAAATAGTAGCATATACTCAGCTAAACTAATCAGGCAGATTAGAAACCCTAAAATACTGCCAACATCTTCCAAACAAGAAAATTTATATTTTCTTTGGCAGTAAAAGTGCTTTGCAAAAAATTAAGCACCTTCAATCTACATCTAAAATAAATTATATCATCTTAGAAATATTACAAAAAGTTGAAGAATTAAATAAAGATTTCAAAACAATAGGTACACCTAATATGGGTCAAAAGCCATTGTGGAATACTGGGCAATGAAACAGTTGATGTCTTAGCTAAAAGGACCATACACGAAGGAAAAGGAACAAAATACAAATGTACAACAAATGAAATAAAAACAGTTATTAACAACGTTTGGAACTCAAAATGGGAAGAAGATACTAAAAACAATCAAAAAGGCAAACATTACAAAGAAATTCAAGAAACGATTCCCAAAAAACCATGGTTCATAAAGGGGAATCTTTCCAAAAATGCAATAAGAAAAATTTGTCGTTTGAGGTTTAATCACGTACCGGTTCCCAAATTTCTATTTAAAATTCGTTTAAAATCCGATCCATATTGCAATTGTGGAGAAATAGGAGACGCAGAGCATCAAATATTAAATTGCTCTCTAATACAAGCTCAAGTGAAAATCTTTTTGGATAAAATTTATAAGTTAAAGGATGTCATACATCCAATTAATTTAAAATTCTTATTAAATCAAAGTAATAATCCACAAGTGGACATTTTATTATGTGAGCATATTAAAAATATTGAACTGAAAATATGAGTAGCTATGGTTAACTATCTGTATTTAGAATTAGATAAATATTGTAAAAAAATGTAAAAACATTGTAATAAGTATAATAAAAAAAAAGAAAAAAAAACAGAAACCATTAAGAAGACGAATAACCTCCGAGAGGCTGTATCGGGTTTTAGTCTTACCGTAATTAAAAAAAAAACAAAAAAACAAAAAACAAAAAATAAAAAAAAAATTAAAAAAAATATATATAACAAAAAAAATAAAAAAGATACAAAAAAAAAGGAAAAAAAATATATATATAATTGAATAAAAAATGAATAATATAATGAAAAATAAAAGTAAAAAATGTGAATGTAAAATAATAATATGTAGTAATAATGATATGATGATATTGTAATGTATAAATAGGGAAGGATAATAAACATAGAGTAGTTGAAATTAATGTAAAAATGAGCAAAATCGGTTAGATAGGCGAATGGACCCTAAGGTCCGCAGTCATACAAACCCAAGAAAAAAAAACTATTTTGTATTTGGTAAAACTATTAAGCAGTATAGAATAGGAGAATACCAGTGTGGCTTTAGAAAAAGGAGAAGTACTATAGACATCTTTACTTTAAGAGAAATACAAGCTGAGAGTCATGAATATAATAAACCGACCATGGCACTATTCATAGATTTTAAGCAAGCTTTTGATAGAATAAAAAGAAAAGAAATATATAAAGCGCTAAAAATCTAAAAGTTTCACCAAAAATAATAAGAATGATAAGGCTAACACTTACGAAAACAGAAAATAGAGTGAAAGTAATTAACAAACTAACAGAAAAATTTGAAGTGAAAGACGGACTACGACAAGGGGATCCCAAAATTTACAATTATTTATTGTAACCAGTGTGGCGCACCTAGGGGGGATTGAGGATTAGAACCCCCTCCAGGGCATACGAAAAATATATAAAGCATAGTAAGAAAATGTAACTTGTCTTTCACAAACAATACGAAATAATTTCGGTCCCCAAGCCAACACCTGCCAGAAGAAAGTAGATACTAGGTGCGCTACTAGTTGTAACCAAACAAAAATAACTAAGAATTCTCACACATTCAACAGGAAAATAAAGTGAGTTAAAATAAGTAAATAAAAAAAAATCTTTAGCGTAACAACATAAAAAACTAAAGATATAGGTAAACATGAAACAGCTATTTTACAAAAAATTTAGTTTTCGCGCCTTCAGTTCGGAAAATCTTTTTGTAATAAGTATGGTGAATATCAATTTTCATTTAATACTGACGACTCTATAGAGATGATAGATAATTTTTTTATAAACGTTTATAAAAATTTTATAAAAATTTATAAAAATTTTTCACGAAAAGTACGTATAAAATAAACTATAAAATAAATAAACTTATAAAATAGGTTTTAATTTAGGAAAATATCGTTCAGCAGTGGAAGCAGATGTGGGCAGAGTGAGCAGAATGCGAAGAGCTCCTGTTAAATTTGGGTAAACTGCAGTAAATTCGCTTAAAAATATAAATTTTAAAATTTTACAAACATCATTATTTAATTCTTTTAACAAAGGCCGAAGCTGTATAATTTCTTCAAACAAATCGTCTCTCGCTATATCTAGATATCATTATATCTCATTTTGTTACAAATTCCTACAAAAAAGTTTTAATTGTGAACTTTCTGTATTATTGTTCAAATTATATAAAAATTTGAAAGAATCAACATGATTTTCCAATATGTAAAATCTTTTATTTGCTGATATTAATGCTTGGTCGAGAACACAATAAAAGCAATGAACTTTGTTTGACATTTTAGGATCCAAAATCAGTTCGTCTTTATGTTCGTAATCCAACTGTCTGCTTTTATTCCGACGCCGTAGCTGTGGCTGGTTGAAAACTGCGCTCCACATCCAAGTTCTCTACAGTTTCATTTGCTGTGGTAATCTTCTTTTTCTTACGGTGCCTTATCCTTAAGGACGTTGGCCATTACATATTACATTTGCACATTTAATCTTATTTTTCTGCCGCCCTGAATAGTTCTATGGAGGTCATATTCGTCCATTGTCGTAGGTTTTTAAGCCCCTTTCCTGGTCCCCTTTTCCTGTTGATTTTGCCTCCGATTATTAGTTGGAGCAGTTCATACTTTTGCTTTCTTACGATGTGACCAAAATATTGTGTTTTACGTTCTTTTATTATAAGCACAAACTCTCCTTACTTTTTGATCCTTCGTGAGACTTCCGCATTTGTCGTATGGCTCATTAGGATATTCTGAGCATTTTACGGTAGCACCAGAGTTCGAATGCTTGGATTCTATTTTGTGTTGCTTCTGTTATTGTCCAGGCTTCAACACCATAGAGCAAGGTGGAAAAAACATAGCACTTAAGTATTCTAGTTCTCAATGAGATACCCAGCTGGCGGTTGCATAGAACTTTTTGCATTTTGTAAAACACTGTACGTGCCTTTTCCAGACGTGTTCTTGACTCTAGTTGGTGGTCCCCATCAAATTTCATCAAGGTTACTTCCAAGATAGGTTATTCTTGTTACTCTTTCCAGGTCTGTTCCGTCGACATTGACCTTCACCCTTCTGCTTTGGTGGTTGCTTAAGACCATTGTTTTTATCTTGTTGGTATTCAATTTCATTCCAAATTCTCTACAGGCTGTAGTTACTCGGTCCATTAGGCTTTGCAGTGCTTCAGCATTATCTGCCAGAATGACCGTGTCATCAGCGTATCAGCTGTGGTAATACCAAAATTAAATTTGCTATCTGTCTTAAATCCGAGCAATAATTGTTTTAACTCTTGTAAAGCATTTAACGCAGGCTGCATATTCAATGTTTTTGATTGTAAAATTTTGCTAACGAAGTTAACTTTCATCAGAACTTCATACCATATAATATGTGGACTGAGCATATGAATGTAAATGTTGATATTTTATCTCCTAAACATCTAGCTTGATATTTTGAATCAAGATCAAAATCCGAATGTGTTAGTTCACAAAAAGCATCATAAATTTTTACCAAATTTTTATACAATGGCTTTAAGGCTTGCTGGCTGCATGGCTGTACATGATTTTTTGTTTAAAAAGATTGTATAAATCAATATGTAATGTACCTTTAAAGTTGAGTTATACAGGGTGGCAAGGTCGGTAAATGGGTAAGTGTTGGTTTTATCGGCGTAAAATGTTTGTAACAACTCTAGTGGCGCCCCTTAATTGCTGGCGCCTGTGTGTGCCGCACACATTGCACACGTGGACGGCGCGGCCCCGCTTGTCATCGCTGCTATTAATTTAATGTTGTATTGGAAATATTAGTACAGTAGAGCGTCGATAATCCGAACTAATTGGTACAGGGGGTAGTTCGGATTATCAAATTGTTCGGATTATCGAACATATGTTTAAAATACATACAAAGCTCATTAACATAGTACATAACATATGTACATACGTTGTAATTACAAGGAATAAAACACCTGCATAATAAACAAATATATTGTATGTATTTCTGCATAAACAAAACAAAAATCCGCGGTCATATTTTGCCCATATTGTCATATTAAATCCTAAAATTCGGTCTGCGATCATATTTTTTAATTTTATAATTTTTTTTGCGTTCGGATTAGCGATTGTTCGGATTACCAGGGTTCGGATTATCGACGCTCTACTGTATAATATAATATGTATGGATTACCGTCGAAGGCCGATATGATCAACCAAAAAAAAAAAAGATGTATTTGGTGATTTTTCTAGTGACTTTCTTGGGTGTGAATATGTCTTTTTAGTTTACTCCTCGTGGTTTAAAACAAACCATAGCAGTTAAAGAACGTGTCAAAAGATTATCACATCCTGACTATCTCCAACATGATCTGAACTGTCTGCGCAACATTTTTGTTGCAAATTCATATTCTCTAAGACTAATTAATAAATTAATTTTTAATGTTGAACACATGCTATGATTTTTTTGTGACGGATATTCTTGAGTTGGGGTTGATTTCACGTAATCGAATGAACTATCTTTCAGTAAAGTCGTCCGAGGAACGCAACTCATAAATATTGACAATATAATTTTAAAGTCTTCTACTTTAAAATGTATAATATTATATGTCTGAATTTCCGATATAAATGAGTAATATTATTACACTAGTCAACAAATAAACAAAAAAAAATTGCGACTGATGTTATGGTGGCTGTACTGGGGAGTTCAAAGCGCCCTGAATGCGAATTCAAACACTAAAATTTTCCACCACGTATATATTTTGAGTTATAGAATGCATCAAATATTGCTGTTTATTATAAAAATTCTTATATACTATAGACTATACTATTCTTCTTCTATATAATATTCTTATGTATTATGTATACATAAGTTCAAAACTAGGACCAAAAACTCTCGTAAATCTTTTGTACACAAATTTTTTGATAACTCCTTATTTCCTTTTATACTCTGTATCACTTTCTCTCATGAGGAACCAACAGTAATCTCCAATCATTGTTGCATATCCCAATTTTCCCATAACACTATTTGGATTAACACAAACACACATTTTATCCTGCATAGTAAAAAACAAGAATGGCTCCTGGTTACGGTTCCTAAATATTGTAAGTTGTACTGGCTAGTAAATTCCATTATTGTAATCTAGAGCCTAAGAGTTAAGCATGTCCTTTGGACAAAGTGAAGTTCTCGAATTAAATCATGTAATTCGGCTTGTTGGATGAAATAAGGTACTTTTTCGTCGCTTGGAGAAAATAAAAGAATCATTCCTTTCTGATACATCATCGGGTTCACTTATATCATCATACATTTCCATATCTGCCTTCCAATTTGACGGGGATCCTTGAACTGGTAAATCTTCCCCATGAATAATCGGTTTTATTGCTGAGGTAATATCTGGATATTCAATTTTATGCTTGCTCTTCCTTGAAAACCCAGATACTTTTGTTAGGCAGAAGTAACAGTCGTTAAAGTAGTCTAGAACTATATAGGTTTAAATGGGTAGGTTTACAAGGAGCACCTTCGGTTTACTCTTTATTAATGTGTTATTCGTAGACATTAGACAGTGTTGCCAAATTATGCACAATTTTTAGGAAAAACGTTAATTTGATAAGGTAAAGCTCCGATATAATATTAGACCAGTAAGGATCTGTGAAAAAACGTCTATTTTTGGATGTGAAAGGTGGCATCCGGATTTTTGCAGATAAAGTTAGGTGACACCTTCAGTAATAATAATTGACTTATGCTCCTTCTCAAATATGCCCGGAACATTAATAAAAAAATTAAAATATTTAAAAATTTCGAAAAACTTCGATTTTTTCTGCTTTCTTTGCTTATAACTTTAAAACGATTCATTTTGGAACAAAGTCGTAGAGAAATAAAATAAAGATAATTGAATTTTGTATGATATACGACTGGTCAAAAATGTCTTAACGTATTACCTTTTCTGCAATATAGCAATAAATACAAAATAAGGGGGCAAAATACGCCTGTTGTTATTCAATGTTTTTAACCACTTTGGTGGAACTTAGAACCTTAGTAATTCGCTTAGGAAATTCTTTGTAATATACTTAAACCGTGTACCAAATTTCATTAAAATCGACTTAATAGATTTTTCATAATAAATTTGCAATCTAAATGTTTTTAAAAAAGTTCAATTTTTTTAAAATCTTTCTGAACAAAAAGTAGACCATTTAGTAGTTGTCTAATTTTTTTACATATAAAGAGGTGCTCTATCTATACACTTTACAGAATTAAAATCGGATTATTTAAGGGGCCTCAGCAATGTTTTAAACTTATAAACAATTTTTTGGCTTATAAACAAATAGCTTTGTTTAATAATAAAAAAATTAATTTTTAGCAATGCAAATAATTAAAACCGGTATAATTTCACTTAAACTTTCAAATGCTATCAGCAGAATTGCTATTTTATTTTTTAATCAAAAGTTATTCGCGTTCAAAAATTGCATTTTTCGAATTTTTGAAAGTTCCACTGCGTTTATCTCGAAAACTATGCATCCTACGAAAAAACTTGTAAGAACATTTTTTGCTTAGAACTACCCAAGAAATACAAAAAAATGTTTTCTTTTGCGAAAAATCGATGTTATGTAATTCCTCAAGTTCTTTGTTTATAACAATCTTATCGACATCCGGATCAACTGTTACCCAAAAAATCGTGTTCTACGGGTCAAAAAATACATAAAAATCTTGGGTAAGTCCATCTAAATAAAGGAGCCCGTAGCACCCCCTCCTGGCCACAGGACTAATTTGTTTATAAGCCAAAAAATTGTTTATAACTTTAAAACATTGCTGAGGCTGCTCAAACAATCTGATTTCAATTCTGTAAAGTGCATTAGATAGATGGAGTACAGCTTTATATATAAAAAATTGACAAATCTTTGTATGTTCTAGTTTTTGATGTGCAAGATTTTAAAAAATTTTAATTTTTTAAAAAAAGTTTACGATTGCAAAATTACTATTCAAAATCTAGTAAGTCAATTTTAATGAAATTTTATATACGGTTTTAGCACATTACAAAAATTTTCTAAGCGAATTAGGAAGGTTCCAAGTGTAACCTAAGTGATGGAAAATCATTGAATAAAGACAGGCTTGTTTTGCCCCCTTATTTTATATTTATTGCTATTTTGCAGCAAGGGTGATAAATTAAGACATTTTTAACCAATCGCATCTGATACAAAATTAGTTATATTTGCTTTATTCCTATACGGCTTTGTTCCAAAATGAATCGTTTTAAAGTTATAAGCAAAAAAAGTAGAAAAAAAAACGAAATTTTTTGAAATTTTTAAATATTTTATTTTTTTTATTAATGTTCCGGGCATATTTGAGGAGGAGCATACAATTATTATTAACGAAGTTATCACCTAACTTTATCCGAAAAAATCTGAATGCTACCTCTCACATCCACCTAAAAACAGATCCTTACTGGTCTATATTACAAATGAATGTTTTAAAAAAAATTTAGTAAAATACTTTAAAAATAAAAAATATAACTCAAAAACCATTACTCATTTTTTTGAAAAAAATCATAGCTCAAAAATCTTACGTGTTAGGAACTTTTTAACATCATAATCGTATTCAGAGGGCAAAAATTAACAAAAAAACTGTATTTTGCATTCGAGTCGCAAATTGGTGGTAAACTAGTGTTATTAGAAGAATTTTTTACTAAGCAACAACATTTTTGTTTGAATTATTAATATTTTGTATTTTGATAACGGCATCTGATTTGGACGTCGAAACGTTAATAAAATCATTTTTTTAGTAAAATTGTGGCTTATTTCCTATTTAAAATAGTTGAATAAGTTGATATATACAGTATACAGTTTGTTGTTTATTTGGGTTTATATAACTGCGGACACTAAATCCATTTGCCAAGTATATGCCAATACAGTTGATTCTGTATATTATTTAGGATGGTGTGTTTTCTAATTTTTTTTCTTTTGGAGTTAAAATAATTCTATGCATATCTACTTTTAGAATTCTGTTGTATAATTATGGTGCTTTGAGGTATGATAATAGTTTAGCTACTAGCACTTGTTATTTTTCATCTTTTGTAAATCATATCCTCGGCAAGAATTTGAATATACATATATGTTATTGAATCAAATACATCATATTTTTATTATATTTTTAATAAAAATAAACCTGATTAGTTAACTTATTGTTTTGTTTGCCTCCAACTAACTTTTCAGCGTTCATATTTTTGATTAAGACAAGGCGTACTCACAACCTAAAAGAGCCACTGATAACTATCATAGTTGATTGAAATATTATTTTACAATAGTATTTTAATTATCTGTGGTAGTTTTAGGTCTTGGGCCCACATATACAAATATTATTTATGACCACACCGCTGAAACTTTTTGTACTTGTTATTTGAGTGGAGTCGGACAAATTTGGAGCTTGGCGCATTATGGTAGTGGGGCGTTTGTCTGTCAAGCGGTGACGAAGTTGTCAATTTTATGCAAGAAAAAAATTTATAACCACATTGGTCATTTTATTTTAATCAATGGTTTCTATCATATAAACAGCGAAAACAATTATATCGGACAAAAATATTGGGGCATATAACGCGTCAGACACGCGAAAGATGTCAAATTTATGAAAAAAATAAATTTATTACCACATGGATAATTTTAACGGTATCTACCATAAAACCTTTTTACAATAATGTGGTAACCTTGTCGGAAAATTTTCACGGGGCATATGCGCAGTCGGACGCGCCGGAGATGTCAATTTTCTAAATTTTTTTATTTACAACCATTTTTCCGACAACATTAGTAGGTTATAAGTAATTATATTCTTAATCAAAAAATCAAAGTGTCGGACAAAAATACTGGGGCAAATCGACAGTCGGACAAAAAATTCAATTTTTATTAGTAAACTATACTTTCAAATTATATTGGGTTCGTGCATCCCTTATCTTTACAACCATTTTTCCGACAAAAGTAGTAGGTTACAAGTAATTATATTCTTAAACAAAAAATGTAATTGTCTGACAAAAATGTTGGGGCAAACGAACAGAAAACTTAATTCGTTTAGGCTATCGACGAGGAGGTATTATCAAAAAAAAATTAAAACAGTGTTTCTCGGTTACTTTTGAATCGATTTAGCTGAAAATTGGTACACACACTAAGTAAAACATTTAAAAGGGTATGACGTAGATCTGAACCCAACATTTTCTTAAAAAATTTTCCGACAAAAGGGAAAATTTTAGAAAAATTGTGATGTGATAATTTGTGTACATACTTCTTAAACAACGACAAACACCGGTCTGTATTTTTTTTTCTCGATTTAAAAAAAAATTCCGACACATGTATCAGGTTATAAGTAGTTATATTCCAAATCAAAAAATCTAAGTGTCCGACAAAAATATCGGGGCAAATCCAAAGTCGGACAAAAAAAATTTAATTTTTATTAATAAACTATACTTTTAACCTATGCTGGGTTCGTGCATCCCTTATCTTTACAACCATTTCTCCGACAAAGGTAGTAAGTTACAAGTAATTAAATTCTTAAGCAAAAACTGTAATTGTCTGACAAAAATCTTGGGGCAAACGAACAGAAAACTTAATTCTTTTAGGCTATCGACGAGGAGGTATTCTCAAAAAAAATTTAAAACAATGTCTCTCGGTTACTTTTGAATCGATTTAGCTGAAAATTGGTACACACACTAAGTAAAACATTTAAAAGGGTATGACGTAGATCTGAACCCAAAATTTTCTTAAAAAATTTTCCGACAAGAGGGAAAATTTTAGAAAAAATGTGATTTAATAATTTGTGTACATACTCCTTAAACAACGACAAACATCGTTCTGTATTTTTTTTTCTCGAATTAAAAAAAAATGGCCGATATATGTATCAAGTTATAAGTAGTTATATTCCAAATAAAAAAATCTAAGTGTCCGACAAAAATATTGGGGCAAATCCAAAGTCGGAAAAAAAATTTAATTTTTATTAATAAACTATACTTTTAAACTATGCTGGGTTCGTGCATCCCTTATCTTTACAACGATTTTTCCGAAAAAGGTAGTAAGTTACAAGTCATTATATTCTTAAACAAAAAATGTAATTGTCTGACAAAAATGTTGGGGCAAACGAACAGGAAACTTAATCCTTTTAGGCTATCGACGAGGAGGTATTTTCAAAAAAAAAATTAAAACAGTTTTCTCGGATATTTTTGAATCCATTTAGCTGAAAATTGGTACACACACTAAATAAAACATTTAAAAGGGTATGACGTAGAGCTGTACCCAAAAATTTTCCCAAAAAATTTTCCGACAAGAGGGAAAATTTTAGAAAAATTGTGATCTGATAATTTGTGTACATATTCCACAAACAACGACAAACATGGTTCTGTAGTTTTTTTTTTTCGAAATAAAAAAATTTTTCGACACATGTATCAGGTTATAAGTAGTTATATTCCAAATCAAAAAAACTAAGTGTCCGACAAAATATTGGGGCAAATCCAAAGTCGGACAAAAAATTTAATTTTTATTGATAAACTATACTTTTAAACTATGCTGGGTTCGTGTATCCCTTATCTTTACAACCACTTTTCCGACAAAGGTAGTAGGTTACAAGTAATTAAATTCTTAAACAAAAAATGTAATTGTCTGACAAAAATCTTGGGGCAAACGAACAGAAAACTTAATTCTTTAGGCTATCGACGAGGAGGTATTATCAAAAAAAAATTTAAAACAGTTTTCTCGGATATTTTTGAATCGATTTAGCTGAAAATTGGTACACACACTAAATAAAACATTTAAAAGGGTATGACGTAGAACTGTACCCAAAATTTTCCCAAAAAATTTTCCGACAAGAGGGAAAATTTTAGAAAAATTGTGATCTGATATTTGCGTACATACTCCTTGAACAACGACAAACATGGTTCTGTAGATTTTTTTCTCCAATTAAGAAAACTTCCGACTCAAGTATCAGGTTATAAGTAATTATATTCTAAATCAAAAATCTAAGTGTCCGACAAAAATATTGGGGCAAATCCAAAGTCGGACAAAAAATTTAATTTTTATTAATAAACTATACTTTTAAATTATGCTGGGTTCGTGCATCCGTTATCTTTAAAACCATTTTTCCAAAAAAGGCAGTAAGTTACAAGTAATTATATTCTTAAACAAAAAATCTAATTGTCTGACAAAAATGTTGGGGCAAACGAACAGAAAACTTAATTCTTTTAGGCTATCGACGAGGAGGTATTAAAAAAAAAATTTAAAACAGTGTTTCTCGATTACTTTTGAATCGATTTAGCTGAAAATTGGTACACACACTAAGTAAAACATTTAAAAGGGTATGCCGTAGACCTGTACCCAAAATTTTTTTAAAAAATTTTCCGACAAGAGGGAAAATTTTAGAAAAATTTTGATCTGATATTTGCCTACATACCCCTTGAAGAACGACAAACATCGTTCTGTAGTTTTTTTTTCTCCAATTAAAAAAAATCCGACTTAAGTATCAGGTTATAAGTAGTTATATTCTAAATAAAAAAATCTAAGTGTCCGACAAAAATATTGGGGCAAATCCAAAGTCGGACAAAAAATTTAATTTTTATTAATAAACTATACTTTTAAATTATGCTGGGTTCGTGCATCCCTTATCTTTAAAACCATTTTTCCAAAAAAGGCAGTAAGTTACAAGTAATTATATTCTTAAACAAAAAATGTAATTGTCTGACAAAAATGTTGGGGCAAACGAACAGAAAACCTAATTCTTTTAGGCTATCGACGAGGAGGTATTATCAAAAAAAAATTTAAAACCGTGTTTCTCGGTTACTTTTGAATCGATTTAGCTGAAAATTGGTACACACACTAAGTAAAACATTTAACAGGGTATGCCGTAGAGCTGTACCCAAAATATTTTTTGAAAATTTTCCGACAAGGGGGAAAATTTTAGAAAAATTGTGATCTGTTATTTGCCTACATACTCCTTGAAGAACGACAAACATCGTTCTGTAGTTTTTTTTCTCCAATTAAAAAAAATTCTGACTCAAGTATCAGGTTATAAGTAGTTATATTCTAAATCAAAAAATCTAAGTGTCCGACAAAAATATTGGGGCAAATCCAAAGTCGGAAAAAAATTTAATTTTTATTAATAAACTATACTTTTAAACTATGCTGGGTTCGTGCATCCCTTATCTTTAAAACCATTTTTCCGACAAAGGCAGTAAGTTACAAGTAATTATATTCTTAAACAAAAAATCTAATTGTCTGACAAAAATGTTGGGGCAAACGAACAGAAAACTTAATTCTTTTAGGCTATCGACGAGGAGGTATTACCAAAAAAAATTTTAAAACAGTTTTTCTCGGTTATTTTTGAATCGAGTTAGCTTAAAATTGGTACAAACACTAAGTAAAACATTTAAAAGGGTATGACGTAGAGCTGTACCCAAAAATTTTCCCAAAAAATTTTTTGACAAGAGGGAAAATGTGGGAAAAATTGTGATCTGATAATTTGTGTACATACTCCTTGAACAACGACAAACATCGTTCTGTAGTTTTTTTTCTCGAATTAAAAAAAATTTTTCGACACATGTATCAGGTTATAAGTAGTTATATTCCAAATCAAAAAATCTAAGTGTCCGACAAAAATATTGGGACAAATCCAAAGTCGGACAAAAAATTTAATTTTTATTGATAAACTATACTTTTAAACTATGCTGGGTTCGTGTATTCCTTATCTTTACAACCATTTTTCCGACAAAGGTAGTAAGTTACAATTAATTATATTCTTAAACAAAAAATGTAATTGTCTGACAAAAATGTTGGGGCAAACGAACAGCAATCTTAATTCTTTTAGGCTATCGACGAGGAGGTATTATCAAAAAAATTTTGAAAACAGTGTTTCTCGGTTACTTTTGAATCGATTTAGCTAAAAATTGGTACATACGCCAAGTACAACACTTAAAAGGGCATGACGGAGAGTTGTACCCAAATTTTCCAAAAATATTTTCCGACAAGAGGGAAAATTTCGGAAAATTTTTCTAAAATTTTGGAATGTTCTCTACGTTACGTCCTTATAAATATTATAAGGAGTATTTCTACAAATTTTCAGTTTGGTCTATGTAGATCTAACCGAGAAAAATTGTTTATAGTTAGCTTTGGTCTCCTTGATGCTTATTATTTTTTTATATCCCAGAGCACGGCTGTTCCCGTACATGCGACACTATATTATACAAGAAATTTTCTTGACAGACAAACGCCCCACTGCCATAATGCGCCAAGCTCCAAATTTGTCCGACTCCACCCAAATAACAAGTACAAAAAGTTTCAACGGCGTGGTTATAAATAATAATTTTATATGTGGGCCTAAGACCTAATACGTTTCAATATTTAGTGATCAAAATCGGTTATACCGATAAGAAGGTATCTAGTTCCAAAAGTATAATCCATTTGACCATTATCGCCGAAATGGTTTATATAGTTGTAGTGGTTCCGACGCTAAATTGAGATAGAGATATTTAAAAATAGAGCAATCTGAGTTCATTTACCGGCCATTAAAATAATTTTTTATTCTATTTCGAATAGAAAAAAAACTCTAGTGTACATTCGATGGACACTAGATCATTTGAGAGATAATCATAGAAAGGCGACCATTTATCTTAACGTGGAATCGAGAAACAATACATTCAATTTCATACATTTAATTTATATACTGGTAAAATTTGGTAAAGAATTGGCCATAGCTTAACCTCAGGTTCCTGAGATAAAAATAGACCGATTTAAGCTAACTTACCTTAGTACAAAGTTTATAATAACCGAGATGCAGGATGTCAAAGTTAAACTTGTTTGTATTTATTATTGAATATTTCCTGACAGGTATGAAATAACAACATTAAATTTGGTAATGGAGGTTTTTTGGGTCGAGAAAACTAAATTCCCTACCAAAAATTATGTATTGTCTAGAGAGCGCCACATACGCCTTTCAGAACTCATTTATGACGTTCAATTTTTTTTATCACTCACTCTGTATAATTTTGACATTAAAATTTTTATTCTCCTATTAGTTTTACTTAAAAAAGGTATACTTTTTCATCTCCCTAAACTCAACCGTTTTCGAGATAAACGCATTTTAAATCTGCGATACACCATCATTTTTAGCATAATATCATTGTAGTTACACCCGAAAAATAACTTAATACCATAATAATTGTGCCAGTTCTCCAATTTATGTCATTGCATCGCAAATTCCATTTGAAGAAATTTGCGATACATTTTTGGATAATTTTATGGTTTTAAGTTATTTTTCGGATGTAACTACAATTATATTATGCTAAAAATGATGGTGTATCGCAGATTTAAAATGCGTTTATCTCGAAAACGGTTGAGTTTAGGGAGATGGAAGAAGTATACCTTTTTTAAGTAAAACTAATAGGAAAATAAAAATTTTAATGTCAAAATTCTACAGAGTGAGGGATAAAAGAAATTGAACGTAATAAATGAGTGCTGAAAGGCGTATGTGGCGCCCTCTGGACAATGCATAATTTTTGGTAGGGAATTTATTTTTCTCGACCCAGAAAACCCCCACATACCAAATTCCATGTTGTTATCTCATACCTGTCAGGAAATATTCAATAATAAATAAAAAAAAAGTTTAAATTTGACAACCTGTATCTCGGTTATTATAAACTTTGTACTAAGGTAAGTTAGCTTAAATCGGCCTATTTTAACCTCCGAAACCTGAGGTTAAGCTATGGCCCATTCTTTACCAAACACCTTGTATGTATAAAAATTACTTTTTTTTTAATTGTACCAAAACGCCCCATTATTTTTGTCCGACAAGTGATCCAATATGCATTACACATGTAAAAAAACAGTACAAAATAAAAATAACGTCTGTGGTAATAAATAAAAAATTTTCAGGAAATTGACATTTTCGGCGCGTCCGACTGCGCATATGCCCCGTGAAAATTGTCCGACAAGGTTACCGCATTATTGTAAAAAGGTTTTATGGTAGATTCCGTTAAAATTAGCCATGTGGTAATAAATTTATTATTTTCATAGATTTGACATCTTTAGCGTGTCCGACGCGTCATATGCCCCAATATTTTTGTCCGACAAAATTGTTTTCGCTGTTTATATGATAAAAACCATTGATTAAAATAAAATGACCAATGTAGTTATAAATTTTTTTCTTGCATAAAATTGACAACTTCGTAACCTCTTGACAGACAAACGCCCCACTGCCATGATGCGCTAAGCTCCAAATTTGTCCGACTCCACCCAAATAACAAGTACAAAAAGTTTCAAAGGTGTGGTCATAAATAATAATTTTATATGGGGGCCTAAGGACTATTTTAGTTTAGCGCTATGTAGGTGTATGGATACTACGAGTAGGCAACACAAATTGTTGTATGCTCCGTTGCACCAACAATAATCTTAGCCCCGGCGCAAATTGAACCTAAGCGAGTCACAACCTGCGCCAGCGGAACGGGTGACCTGTGTAGTTATTTTTCTAGGGCACCGCATATTGAACACAAGCCAACCCGACCGTCGGCTGTCGCCGTAACGAATAGAGACGGGCAAAATCAGTGCGGACGTGTAACGGTTCCTTTTGATACCGGTTCTCAGTGGTACTGAGTACAAATACTGATTACAAAATACTGATGTATCTGATCCTTGTACTGAACTAAGTAGGCAACTAAAAAACGGTAGTTCCGTACTTGTAACTAGTAACGTTTTAAAAATATCTTACACGTCCCTAGTAGTCGTAGCGGTATGACTTTCGAAAACATCGAATTTGATCATAAGCGGATGCATAAAAAGATATCTTACACTGAGTATTTTATTTCTACATATATATATACACCGTTCTTAGGCGTCAACGCCCTTCGGTAGGGATCTATGGAGGAGTATCACCAAGCCGGAAGCCCTTATCCCTTCCCGTACCGCTCCTCCATAGGCCGATCAGACGCCAGTTTATTCCAGACCAAGCCGTAGACTCTATTGAGTTTTATACTACGGCGTTGGCCTTTTATAAATTTCATGACCTAGCTGAGGCTCGAACCAGCGACCGCAAATCGCAAATCCACTAAACTTGTCGATCGACTGAGCCCCAGCTAACTGGACCGTCAAGACCGGCTACATACATATTTCTACATACCTTTATAATAACAAGCATAAGTTAATCACTGCATTGATTGTGATTGCAAAAACGGTTCGCATGTTCGCAAAATCAGTGCGGACATGTAACGGTTACTTTTGATACCGGTTCTAAGTGGTATTGATTACAAAATACTGATGTATCCGATCCTTGTATTTACTGAATTGAGTAGGCAACTTAAAATCGGTAGTTCCGTACTTGTAACTAGTAACGTTTTAAAAATATCTTACACGTCCCTAGTAGTCGTAGCGGTATGACTTTCGAAAACATCGAATTTGATCATAAGCAGGTGCATAAAAAGATATCTTACACTGAGTATTTTATTTCTACATACTTTTATAATAACAAGCATAAGTTAAACACTGCATTGATTGCGATTGCAAAAACGGTTCGCATGTTTTAAATAAGATTTTTGTTGATTATGTATTTTGCTAAAATATTAAATAACACAAAAAATACAATTCACAACCATCATTTAATTTTTAACGATAAACAAAAGTCTAATATGATGACAAGTTTGAAATTGATCGACTTTGTCGATAACAGTGTCATTAACAGATATTTTTAAATACCATGAATCATTTTCCAATGATTGTGTGGATTTAAGAAATACATACTAAACAATGTTTTTACCTGTATAGAGGAGATTATAATTATGACACATTATGGAACTCCTTATTTTTCAAATAATATGTTCTTGTAAACGCATAACTTTGATTTATTGCTAAACCTACATTAGATACGTCACAAGAAATTAAAAAGAATTAACATGTAATAAATTCACTGTTTTAATCAGATATATTATATTCCCTACTATTGTAATAAAATATTAAAACAAATAAACGAAAACTTGTTGAGTAGTGCTACAACAAAGCAATAAAATGTTATTCATAAAGATAGTGTAAAATATATCGCCGCTTATCTGGTCCGCTGGTATTAAAGTTATCAGCATTTAATTGCAAAGCGGTCTCTTATCTGGAGAAAATACTTGTAATTACCATCCGTATTCATTTCAGATACTTCCATCTCGCGAACAAAAACACGTAAAAATTAACATCTGGCGCTGAGTCACCCGTCCCAAGCCCAAGAAAACTGTACGTCGATGACAAACCTTCCCAAGGTCGACCTGCGACCGCATGAACTGATAGTAGGATGCGCAGAACGCAGAACGCTCTACGCAGTCCGCCGACGCAGGTTGTGTCTGGCTTAGGTTCAATTTGCGCCGGGGCTAAGCCGGCCTTAAGCTCCGGCTTAGCCCAGCGCAGCTTATAGATAGATCCGCTTTAAGTCTCACTTAGGTACGCTGCACCATAATTTTCGATTCTTATCTAAGCACGTTTCAGTAATCATTGCTAAAATTTGCTGGGTAAGTTTTATATTTTTTTGTGTGCATTTTTTAGTTGTCAATATTCTTTTATAGAATGTTTTGTTCAGTTTTTTACTTTAACAATTTAATAGCAGATTAGTCAATGATGGTTTGGTGGGAATAAACTTTATATTTCCAATTGAAAATTCTGTCATATACCTTGAAAATTATGTTAAAAATTATCCACGCCAGAATACGCTCTAAATAATAGTTGGATATTAGTGACACTCAATATGGGTTCCGCAATGGTATGGGTACCAGAGAGGCATTATTCTCCTTTAACGTGCTGGACACAGAGATGTTTGGATGTTATCCGTCCTCTTTACGTCTGATTTATAGACTATAATAAAGCATTTGATAAAGTAAAATATAATCGACACATGGAAATTCTAAAAGATAAAAACTTGGATGAAAGAGATTTAAGGCTAATAATACATCTCTGTTACAATCAGCGAGCAATAGTAAGAATTGAAAAAGAAACATCTGAAGAAATGGAAATAAAGAGAGGAGTCAGGCCAGTCTGCATACTATCACCTCTATTATTTAACGCTTATTCTGAAGAGGTAATTCGAGAAACTGTGGAAGATGAAACAGTCGACATAAGAGTAAGTGGAGTCTTAGTTAACAACATCAGATATGCAGCTGATACAGTAATAATAGCCGATAGTTTACAAGACCTGGAAAGACTCGATGAGTAAAATATGTAGTAAGATATAGTAGGAAGTGCGGACTCTCTCTTTCTCTCTCTCTCTCTCTCTCTCTCTCTCTCTCTCTCTCTCTCTCTCTCTCTCTCTCTCTCTCTCTCTCTCTCTCTCTACACCTAACAAAATGTTACGTTTACAGTGAAGTGGAATCATGGACGTTAAATCTAGAGACAATGAGACGACTTAACGCCTTTAAAATGTACACCTGTAGAAGAAATAGTAGGATTTCCTGGGTATAGTTACGAATAATGAAGTATTGAAAAGAATAGGTAAAGAGAAGGAAGTTGAACTTACAATTAAAGAAACAAAGCTACACTATCTCGGACATGTGATGTGGGGCGAGAAGTATGGCATTCTGCGACTCATAATGCAAGAAAAGACAGATGGCAGAAGAAGCATCGGAAGAAGACGAATCTCATGGCTGAAGAACCCGAGAGAATGGTTTGGATGCTTCTCAAAACAACTATTTAGAGCTACTGCCTCAAAAATTAAAATAACTATGATGATTGCTAACCTCCGTAGCGAAGATGGTGTATTGGGATTCACAGCATCAAATTAAGAGCAAGACACATTATTTTAAAATTTAAATGTCCTTGGTAAACAAACACACGTTTGTTTATTATACATATTACGTGACCCAGATTACTCCACACAAGTGTAACAGTTGTCAATCCTGCGGTGTCAGAGATTCAATATTACATATTCCTAATTCATGGCCAAAGCCGACTCAGCATAAATAATATCAACACTTTCTCTTTTATTTATACACACAGAAAACATCGGGAGGCATTCTAATTTCATTGCGTGATCAATCATCATTGATAATTGAGATACACCAGAGGGTGAACGTACATTAGCACACAACTCTTTACAGTCGTACTCCGAGTTGATAATAAATGAGTAGTGCTTACTTCATCAACCCCAATCGTAGGGGGTAACTACCCCCAACCACTCCTGAGATGGTCCAGATGTTGTAGAACTAATATATGGCGATCTAAAACCAGGCGAGAACATATGGAACGAGAAATGGACAGAAAAACGTCTATGGATGAGGTTTCTTGCACCTCGACCCCCTAGAACAGTGTGGTATATAGAAAAAGGATGGAGAACATCAGGCCCGAGACGGAGCTGAGTATGGTATGGAAAATGGAATATGGTATGGAGATGGAACATGCTTTGGAAAAGGGACGTGCATCGAGGACTTTTGGTGATACGAACACTGACGTTTAAAAGTGGTAAGTCCATATTGTTTATTCTTATGGTATTTCCATGATATAGTAGTAATTCGTGTAATATAAATAATAATGATAATATAACATTAATTTAAGGTATACATAATCTAATTTTTACCTATTTTTATCGAAGTAACCTATTTGTAATTACCTTTATTGCTATTATCGGGAATTTTTTTTACAAATATTATGGCTATTTATAGGACGTATTGATACATATTACATTTTTTCAAGATTTTTATATACTTATTTACTATTTTATCGAATTATTTTTACGGATTTCTATCAAACTGATTTTATGATGATTCATAATGATTGATATAATGATTGCAATAGAAATCACTATTCACTATACAGGGTGAGGCAGATAAATGGCCTATTAGAAATATCTCGAGAACTCAAGGTAAGAAAATTATAAAAATCGGAATACAGGGGTTTTGAGGTGTAAACTATTTAATGAAAATATTTTGGCTCTTTGCTACTTCCGGTTATACCAGAAGTTGGTTGTAACTTCGTTTTTTTAAATGAGACACCCTGTATATTTTTACATTTTTGGATTCTCCTTGATTTCTTCTTTCTTAAAATATAAGTTTGTGTAATGTTATACAGGGTAGGTTAAAAGATAATTACGTTTTTTTATTAATTTCGTAGCAAAATTCACACCCTGTAGAATTGTAGTAGTTTGACATAATAAACTCTGTTTATGTTCAAATGATTTTTAATATAGTCTACTATATTAAGAATTATTGGTATAGTTAAATTTTTTGTTTTTTGTATACAGGGTTGGTCGAAACTCAGAATGAGTATTTTCTGAGTTTTCTTAAATGGAACACCCTGTATTTTAGTATTGTAATGAAATGTTATTTTAGGATACTTTTTAATTTCTTAAGCAATCCCTATACCTAACTGCTTCAATTTGTGAGTTCTTGGTGATTCAAGCCAAACATTAATTGCAACACAAAATACCTGAAATTTTATTAGGTTGGCCGTAAAAATATTCACTCACAAATAATTTTTCGGAAATAAATACATACTAATCGAGACTCATACTTAAAATTGCCAATAATGGTTGAGCTATCAAAATATCTACGTAGTTAAGATTGTTGGTGCGATTAACAATTAAGCACAAATTAAAGCAGTTGGGTATAGGGAATGCTTAAGAAATTAAAAAGTACCGTAAAATACCATTTCATTACAATACTAAAATATAGTGTGTTCCATTTAAGAAAACTCAGAAAATACACATTCCGAATTTCGACCCACCCTGTATACTCAAATTCAAAATTAAGCTATACTAATAATTGGTAACAATAGTAGACCATATTAAAAATCATTTGAACATATAAAGGGGTTTTGATGTAAAACTACTACAATTCTACAGGGTGTGAATTTTGGTACGAAATTAATAAAAAAAACGTAATTATCTTTTAATCTACCCTGTATAATATTACAAAACCTTATATTTTAACAAATAAGAAATCGAGGAAAATCCAAAAACGTAAAAATATATAGGGTATCCCATTTAAAAAAACGAAGTTACAATCAACTTCCGGTATAACCGGAAGTACCAAAGAGACCAAAATATTTTCATTAAATAGTTCACACCTCAAAACCCCTATATTCCAATTTTCATAATTTTCTTTACCTTAGTTCTCGAGATATTTCTAATAGGTCCTTTATCTGCCTCACCCTATATAATTACAATATAACATTTACTATTTTCGACATATTATTTATGTGACAATTTTTTTTATACCTCGTAAGGCTATCGAATTTATGCTTTCGTTACGAAGTACAGGAATACAGGATAGGAAAAATTATGAATAAATGAGTAGCAACAAAGTTACTTGGGAAGACTTCGTCAAAATAGTTGAGGATATTACGCAAGAAGTAATAAGACAAAGCAGAATGGTCTCGAAGAAGAAAGTACCTAAATCTAAGGATATACTGTTGTATATTTACTTATTTAAGTTATGGCATTTCGGAACACACCCCAATAACATACTTTGGGAGCTGTCAAAGAAATGTCACAGGCTGAAAGAAGACTGTAATGTCGACAATGATTTCATGTTGACGTTGTCCATCTTGTCTCATGTAAAGATACAGATTAATGTGTTTCGATAGCAAAGCAGGCAAAGTCCGTAAATTAGTCATCTGAAGTATAGCCGCGTGGAAAGTATTTGTGCATTGGGCATTGTAAAGCAAGGTCAAAAAAATGTCGTTAATCGGTTCAATAGAGCAGTTCAATCGTATATAGAGAGACTAGAACAGTTGTTTATCTGTAACGGGGTTGAAGATGACAAGAAAGTGCCTTTACTAATAACGTTAATAGGGGGAGAGGCTTACAGTGTCCTGAAGGATTTACTAGCTCCAGATTTACCCAGTAAAAAGTCTTTTGCAGTACTAAAACAAACATTAGAAGATCATTTCAGTCCAAAAAGGCTTGTGATAGCTGAACGTTATAAATTTTATAATGCAATTCAAGAGCAAAACGAAGATATAAAGTCTTTTGTGACAAAATTGAAAAAGTTATCACAGCACTGCAACTTTGGTCAATTCTTATCTCAATGTCTTAGCCACAGGTTAGTTTGTGGTGTGCAATCACATGCCATTAAAAAAAAGTTATTATCAGAGGACAAGTTAACACTTAAAAAAGCTTCTGAAATAGCTTTAGCTATGGAACTGGCAGAAGGTTAGGTGAGAACAATAGGGGCTGAAAATAATTTGTCTTGTGTGACAGAAAACTTGCACAAGTTGTCATTTAAAAATAAAAATATCAGTAAGAATACAAAATACAGCAGTCCTAGTCCAAGTCAAAATAAAGAGTCACGAAGTCAGAGGAGAGAGTTGAAGTCATCTTTCAGATGTGGTAGGAAGCACGAGCCAGAAAAGTGTCCAGCGAAAAGCTGGGAATGTTTCAAGTGTAAGAAATATGGTCACACAAGTCGGGTCTGCAAAAGTGGGAATATCAATGCAATAGAAGACAATTCAGAAGAAGAAGAGGACAACAATTCATTGATTTTAGGTTTTTTGTCTACCTTAGAGTCAGGAAAGGTCCCTCCAGAGAAGGTATGGCTGGAAATTGAAAGTAAGAAGATTTGTTTTGAAATAGATTGTGGTGCTTGCAGGTCAGTTATTCATATTAATGATTTTAATAAGTATTTTCCTGAGCTAAAATTATATTCTGTAAGATATGATTTAAGAGTTCTAACTGGTCAAGGCGTGAATCAGATGTTCTTGTAAAATCAAACAATGAAATTGTCAATTTACCATTAGTAGTATTAAAAAGTAATCATAGATTTGCACCTTTGTTGGGAAGAAACTGGTTAACCATACTTAACCCCAATTGGAGACAAAAAATTAATTTTAATGTATCAAATCTCAAAAGTAGTCCAGAGTCCATAAATTTATGTCATTCCGAGTCAGAAAGTCAAAATAAAAAGATGTCAACAAATAATGAAATGCATGTCTTAAATTTAGTGTCAGACTTAAAGAATGGGTTTAGAAATGTTTTTGAGGCCGAGCCTGATTCATGCATAAAAAAATTTGAAGTAGATCTTAAACTGAAAGAGGGAGCTCAACCAGTATTTCACAGGGCTTATGATATGCCATATGCATTAAGAGAAAAAGTTGAGTTAGAATTATCAAATATGACAAAGTCTGGAATTTAAAAAAAAGTAACATATAGTAACTGGGCTAGTCCCATAGTCGTGGTGCCTAAAAAGAATTCAAATGAAATTAGGATTTGTGTAGATTTTAAAAAAACTCTACATCAAGCATTAGATGCAGATCATTGTGTTTTGCCATTACCTGAGGATATTTTTGCATGTCTCAGCGGTCAAAAATATTTTACTGTCATTGATTTGAAGGGGGCATATCAACAATTAAAAGTAAGTGAGTCAGCACAAAAATTGTTGGTTATTAATACTCACTTAGGTCTTTTTTCATATACTAGACTTACTTATGGTGTAAGCTCGGCTCCAGGCATTTTTCAATCTATTATAGAGACCATTTTGCCAGGTTTGAGTGAAACTAAATGCTATTTAGATGATATATTTGTTTTTGGTGCATCCTTGCAGGAATGTTATC
This sequence comes from Diabrotica virgifera virgifera, assembly GCF_917563875.1. Taxonomy (NCBI): domain Eukaryota; kingdom Metazoa; phylum Arthropoda; class Insecta; order Coleoptera; family Chrysomelidae; genus Diabrotica; species Diabrotica virgifera. The sequence continues at coordinate 99,016,812 of NC_065450.1, read as the reverse complement.
AGAATGTGCAAAAGGTTTTAGAAAGACTTTTTTTAGATTTTAATGTTAAAGTCAATGAAAATGAAAATGTAAATTTTTTCAAACAAAAATAGAATTCTTGGGGCATGTTATTGATGTTAATGGTATCCACCCTACTCAAGAGAAGGTTGATGCAATAAAATCTGCACCTTCACCAAATTCATTAACAGAGTTAAAGTCTTATCTAGGGTTACTAAATTACTATGGAAAATTTATCCCCATGTTGTCAAGTAAACTAAAACCTTTGTATAGTTTGTCACAAAGGCCCGACCAGAGGGGGGGCAGAGGGGGCAAAATCCCCGGGGCCCGGGGCCCAAGGGGGCCCGGGCCCGGCCGTTAGCAAATTTAAAAAAATTCCTTTTATTAAAATATTTTACAACAGACTGAATTTGCTTGTGGTTTTAATTATGAAATTATTATAAGGAATATTATGCATTTGGAAAAGGCAATATGCAAGAAATTATTTCTTTGCATAAGTTACAATTAATAAAAATATATCGGGAATACATTGCGCGTGGGAGCCCCTGATCGGAAGCTCGCTCTATCGGCCACTGCCACACGAAACCAATAGCGGCACACATAGGCAAAATCATTGAGGCAGTTTCATCATTGTTGAATCTTAACGTAACTGTTGAAACGAGAGCCACAATCAATGGGGTTTTAGAATATCTTAACACCTTCAAGTGCATCCTCATGGCGTCAATTTGGGTGAAAGTGTTGGTACCCATCAACTACAGAAGTCAACTACTTCAAACTATGGACGCTACTTTGGATGTTAAGAGTAGTAATATAGAGAGCCTAATTGATGATTTAAGTGCCTTAAGAAATAACTGGGACAAGATATTGTCTGAATGCAAACATGTTGCAAATGTTTATGGTATCGAACCGGAACTCTCCACTTCCCGTGCGAGAAAGAAGAAGACTTTTCACGATGAAACAGCTACAGAAGATGTAATGTTAAATTTATCCCCGGAAGAACGCTTCAAAACAGAAGTTTTTTACACAATAATTGATGTTTTGGTGGCCAACCTGAAAACGAGGTTCACAGCACTGAGAGAAATCGAAATGAAATTTTCATTTTTATGGAAGTATAACGAAATGGACGAGAATACGATCTCAGAATGTTGTGTAAGATTCGCCGAAGAGTACAATTCAGATGTAAGCAGGGATCTATTTGATGAAATGATTTACGAAAACTGTTAGTAAATCAAACATCTCAGATACGTCGCTGAAACCAGCAAAACTTTTGAACAAGCTCGTGTCCCTTAATGTGACAAATCTTTTCCCCAATGTGTGCATTGCTCTTCGCATATTCTGTTGCCTACCAGTATCCGTTGCTCAGGTCGAGAGATCATTTAGTGTTTTGAGCCGAATTAAGAATTGTTTAAGATCTACTATGGGTCAACAACGATTATCTGATTTGGGACTGTTAAGCATAGAGTCGAAACTTGCAAAAACTCTTGATTTCGACCACGTGATCCAAAACTTTGCGGATATGAAAGCAAGAAAAGTTATGTTGTAACTAATAGTTCTATTGTAAATAATTAAAAACAAAGTTTAATTGTTAAAACTGTTTTAATTTTCTTCCTTCCTGTGTCAATAGCATGAGTGTTCACTATTACATATCCCAGTTTATGAGTTATCAGATTTTTGGGAATTTTCGTTCAACTGGGTTTGGGGGGGGGCCGGCCGGGTCTCATCCCCGGGGCCCGGCCTTGCTCTGGGCGGCCCTGAGTTTGTGTCAGTCTGGTATTGATTTCACTAAAAACTGGACACAAGAATGTGAAGAAACATTTCAATTAAGTAAAGAACTTTTAACCTCTGAAAGTGTCTTAACCCATTATAATCCTAATCTGTCAATTTATGTAACGTGTGACGCTAGTGGATATGGTGTAGGATGTGTTTTAAGTCATAAAATAAATAATATTGAAAAACCAGTAATGTTTGGGTCAAGTACTTTGTCTGTAAACGAAAAAAATTATAGCAATTTAGAGCGTGAGGCCCTTGCAATTATTTTTGCAATAAAAAAATTTCATAAATATCTGTATGGAAGAAAATTTGTCTTAATTACGGATCATCAATCTTTACAGTTCATATTTGGAAAAAAAACAAAGGTATCCCGACATCTGCTGCATCTAGAATCACACGATGGGCAGGTACATTATCTGGGTATCAATATGTAGTATTGTATGTGTACTATATCAATATGTGTACTATATCAATAGTATAGAAAAGGTTCGTCTATCAGTAATGCTGATGGTTTGTCACGTTTACCTTGTAATAATAAAACAGAGATTTCTGATTTTTTTGTATTCGTTTAGTTTGGTTAAACAAATACCTCTTAATGCAGAAGACATAGCCAAGGAAACAAATAAAGATCTAATCTTGCTTAAGGTAAAAGATTTTACTATTTCTGGGTGGCCTAATTATGTCTTAGATTCTAGTTTATTTTAAAAAAAGACATGAGTTGTCTGTGGAAAACAATTGCATTTTACTAGGGAATAAAACAGTTGTACCAAAAGTCTTGCAAAATGAAGTTTTAAAGTTATTTCATGAACAGGATGATGGAATAGTACGTAGTAAAATGCTAATGCGATCCTACTGTTGGTGGCCTAATATGAATGAGAGTATAGAAAGATTTGTAGCATCTTGTGACAAAAGTCAACAGAATCAAAATTTTACTAATAATAATAGCATGTTGTCATCATGGCCATCAGCACCACATAATTTTTTTAGAGTTCATATTGATTTCTTTAAAAAATTTGGATTTAATTTTTTGTTGCTTTTGGATCAAAGTCTAAATGGCTAGAAATCAAAATGATGAAAAATGGCACAGATGCTTCAGAATCAATTTACGAGTTAAAAACTATTTTTGCTAATTTTGGTCTTCCAACAGAACTAGTTTCTGATAGCGGTCCTCCATATCATTCTACAGAGTTTGTGTCATTTTTGCAGGCAAATGGGATTAAACCTGTTAAGTCATCAGGATATCACCCACAAAGTAATGGGTTGGCTGAAAGGGGCGTTCAAACAGTTAAAAAAGCTTTAGAAAAAACATTGTTTTCAGAAAAGGGAAAAGATATGTCAGAAAAATTAGTCTTGAATAAGTTACAAAATTATCTTTTTAGTTACAGAAATACCCCTTCGACTGTAACAGGAGTCTCACCTGCCGAAGCTGTTTTTAAAAATAGGCCTAGAACTCGCTTTGATTTGTTAAAACCATCAAGTCAAAACAAATGTATTGTGACGCCTCACGACCCGGCCTAATTATTCTCGATGCTTCCCGGGATTACGAGTAAAGGCCAGACCTTCCACGGCGATTCGAGGCGACCGCTGTCAGAGTATTTAAGAACAGGAATCCGAGCACAGGCCAGTCAGTCAATGAACGAGCCGCGACGCGTGATATAATTGTATTCAAAATCGGATTTAGTGAAATGTATTTATTAGTTATCGGAAGTATGTTTAGTTAATTAAATCATAAATTTGAGTTGTAAATAAATTAGATGTGTTAGTTGGTGTTATTTGTAATTATTAAATAAATAAGCGATGTAAATAAAATAATATAAGTAAGTCTTCCTTTATTTAAATTAGTGCCTAAAAATATAAATAAATAAAATAGTAGAGTCAACCGCGTAAAAAGACAATTACGCCACAAATGGTGCAGAAGTGAGGATACTTGAAATAAATCAATTCAACGTAAATTTTCGGTTTAAATAGAGTGTGGAACCTTTAAAAATAAATAAAATATAAATCGTAATAAATAAAGTGTGTGATCATGCCTTCCTTGTGTAAGCTAACAATTGCAGACCTGAGACTTGAATTGGAAGAAAGGGACCTGAGTTCTACTGGCAAAAAGGCTGATCTAGTTGAACGTCTGAAGAACGCACTAAAAGAAGAGGGTCATGATCCAGAAACTTACGTGTTTGAAGACAAGCATGCTGCTTTAATTTCGTCAATAACATCGTTAGAGAGCAAAGTTTCTAGTGAAATCTCCCAAGTTTCGACAGACATTACATCGTTAGAGAGCAAAGTTTCTAGTGAAATCTCCCAAGTTTCCTCGGATGTTTTGAAAGTTTCGACAGACATTACGTCGTTAGAGAACAAAGTTTCTAGTGAAATCTCCCAAGTTTCCTCGGATGTTTTGAAAGTTTCGACAGACATTGCATCGTTAGAGAAGAAAGTTTCGGGTGATATTTCATCCCTTGAAAGCAAAATGACTAACGAGATCTCTGCTAACATCTCTAAGGTCACTTCGGATTTCGACGACAAGATATCGTCCATAAAATCTACTTTTGAAGAAAAGATCAAGGAAATATAAAAGAAACTGGAGGAAACTGAAAAAGTGGACAAAGTGGTGGAACCAATCTTAACAGATATTAAAGATGATGAAACCAAATACAAATTGGAGCCACGGTCGATAGTTGAAGGGAGTGTAGGTCATGCTCGTGTTAAGGTGCCAAATTTCGACGGAAAGTCATCATGGAACAACTACATGAAACAGTTCGAATCTGCGGCCAGAGCGAACGGATGGTCCGAAAAAGAAAAAGCTGTAAACCTCACTATTGCTCTTCGAGGCGACGCTTTGGATGTCCTCCAGACCATAGCCGTAGAGGAGACAGATGACTTCGAGCAGCTGAAGAAGAGACTGAATATGCGATACGGGCACGAACATTTAGAGCATGTCTATCAGTCGCAGTTTAAAAATCGAAGACAAAAGAAAGATGAAGCTCTTCAAGAATACGAGGTCGATATTGCCAGGTTGGTACGATATGCATATCCAACAGCTCCCGAAGACATGATAGAAAAATTGGCGGTTCAAACATTTATTGATGGCCTGCGTGATCATGAAATGCAAAGAGCACTGCGATTAGCTCGTCACAAGACGCTGGTCGATGTCTTATCTGCCGCTCTCGAATACGAATCAGCTACCCAGGCCTCTGGTGGGTACAGTAAAGTGAGGACTGTGAAAGAGGAACAGGATGAGGACAAACTTGACCAGCTTGTTAATATGATGAAAGACATTGCGTCCAAGAAAACGAAGACCATAAGGTGCTGGAACTGTGGGGAAATGGGACACGTACGGAGTTCGTGTAAGTACCCTAGGTACAATAACAATCAAGAGACTCACCAGCAGGAAAACTAAAACGGGTCGGCCTTAGGGGGGCAGCTTCGACCCGCAACTTTTCCAAAGACCCTCTCATACTAATAGCTTCTTTGAAATGTCGTGAAGATAGTGTATATGTGGATGGAGAAATAAATGGTAAAAAGTATACATTGTTGGTGGATACCGGAGCAACCAGGACCATTATGCGACCGTCAGTTTTAAACAGCCGTAAGAAACTCTTACCAACGAGGTTGCGACTGCGGACTGCCACAGGTGAAAACGCCAACACCCATGGAGAAATCCAGATACAATTAGGGATTGGAGCAGAAAAGTTCGTCCATACTGTCATAGTTGCAGACATCGAAGAAGATGTTATATTAGGAATGGACGTAATGAATTTGCATGGATTTCAATTGGATTTTAAGAACAGGGTAATCAAAGTTGGCAACGAGGAGGTATTTCTTCATCCACATGATGACAGCACTGTGCTAGCAGCCATTAAAGAAGATACAGTTGTGCCTGCGAGGAGTGAAACGATCATCGTAGCGCGGCTACAGGGAACTGTAGAAGAAGGAACGCCTGTTATGATGGAGCCATGGAACCACGACGAGGAGGTTGGCCGAGGAATCATAATTGGAAAGGAATTGGTTACTTCTGCTAAAGAAATTCCCGTGAGATTGATTAATGTCAATGACTACCCAGTGACCATCAAGAAGGAGACAAAAGTAGGAACTTGTGTACCCGTGACGTCCATAATCCGTCAGACGACAACATCAGATAATTCCAACGACAAGTTCGACCAAATGGTTGCAGTTGCAGGCCAGTCTCTAAATCAAATGGAAAAAAGAAAATTAAGGGAATTTCTTAGGCAATATCGTGATATATTCGTACCGAAAGGAGGAAAGACAGGAAGAACGACAGTTGTCAAACATAAAATTGACACTGGTACCGCTAGGCCAATTCGTCAAACAGCTCGACGATTACCACAGGCAAAGAGAGAGGAAGCTGAAAGTATTGTTCAAGAAATGAAGAAAGACGGGGTGATAGAGACTTCTACGAGCCCATGGGTCTCTCCGGTGGTCCTGGTCAAGAAGAAAGATGGAACTACGAGATTCTGTGTGGACTACCGTTTGTTGATCAATGTTACCAAGAAAGATAGTTATCCTCTGCCTCGGATCGACGACACGTTGGACACACTGGCTGGAAGTAAATTGTTTTCTACGTTGGACTTGAAGTCTGGATATTGGCAGGTAGAAATGGATCCAGTGGACAAGGAGAAGACGGCCTTTACGACAGGATCTGGATTATGGGAATTCAACGTTATGCCGTTCGGACTCTGTAATGCTCCTGCGACATTTGAGAGGCTTATGGAAAATGTGTTGAGAGGGTTATCTTGGAAGACGTGCCTGGTGTATTTAGACGACATAATCGTTTTGGGGGAGACGTTTGAAGACCACCTGAAGAATTTAGAAGACGTTTTTAATCGACTTAAAGCTGCCCAGTTAATGTTAAATCCCAAGAAATGCCAGCTATTTCAAAGTAAAGTCAATTATCTAGGCCATATAGTCAGCAAAGAAGGAGTGGCCGTGGACAAAGGAAAAATCGATTCCATTAAGGAATGGCCGGAACCAACTGATAAACATCAAGTGAGAAGTTTTCTGGGACTATGTACTTACTACCGGAGATTCATTAAGAAGTTTGCAGATATCGCTAAGCCATTAACGCGACTTACAGAGGAAGCAAGGGATTATTGCTGGGATGGAGACTGCCAAACGGCCTTTGAAACTTTGAAGAGGCATTTAATTACAGCGCCAATATTAGGGTATCCACTGCCAGAAGGAGAGTTCATCTTAGATACGGATGCAAGCAATGTGGGAATTGGAGGAGTGCTGTCGCAGATCCAAGGAGGACAGGAACGAGTCCTTGGATATTTTAGTAAAGTGCTTTCAAAACCTGAACGAAATTATTGCTTCACGAGAAGAGAACTTCTAGCAGTAGTAAAATCAGTGGAACACTTCTATCAATACCTCTACGGAAGGAAGTTTCTAATCCGAACCGACCATGCCGCCCTTAAATGGTTAATGCAGTTTAAGAATCCAGAGGGTCAGATAGCCAGATGGATTGAACGACTTCAAGAATATGATTTCAAGATCGAGCATCGGGCCGGAGTTAGCCACAGGAACGCTGATTCTCTATCTAGAAGACCGTGTCCAGCAGAATGTTCCCATTGCAACAAAACAGAGTCAAAGGAAGCAGCAGTACTAAGAACAACATTGGTCAACGACGAGTGGAGGCCTACCAAGATCAAGGAAGAACAAGAAAAAGATCCAGTTTTACACAAGATTCGAAAATGGAAAGAAGAAAATCGTCGACCATCTTGGCAAGAAATATCAAGCCTAGGCTCAGTAGTTAAGACGTATTGGGCCCAGTGGGACTCATTTATCTTGGAAGACAGCTTTCTTAAACGAGTAATAGAAAATGATGATGGTTCGGTGAGGAGAACACAGTTGGTGATTCCAAAGAGCAGAGTAGCCGAAGTACTTCGTCAGTTACACGACAGTCCATCAGGAGGGCATTTTGGTGTAAAGAAGACCCTTCAGAGAATTCGGGAACGATTTTATTGGATGAATAGTTCCGACGATGTGAAGGACTGGTGTAAGAAATGTACTACCTGTGCTACAAGTAACGGGCCCTACCGGAAAAGAAAGGCTCCTATGAGACAGTACAATGTTGGAAGTCCGTTTGAAAGAATAGCTTTGGATATTGCCGGGCCATTTCCAGAAAGTGACAATGGATGCAAATACATGTTGGTGATAATGGATTACTTCACGAAGTGGGTGGAGATCTACGCAATTCCAGACCAGAAGGCCGCCACTATTGCAGATGTGTTAATCAAAGACTACATCAGCCGATTTGGAGTACCTCTGGAGATCCATAGTGACCAAGGAAGGAACTTTGAGAGCGATCTATTTCAAGGAATCTGTGATAAACTAGGCATGAAGAAGACAAGGACCACGGCCTATCACCCGCAATCGGATGGAATGGTGGAGCGTATGAATAGGACAGTCGGCAAGTATTTGACAAAGATGGTGTCCAATCATCAACGAGACTGGGACCAGTACCTTCCGTTCTTCGCAATGGCCTATAGATCTGCTGTTAATGAATCAACTGGCCTAACACCAGCAAAAGTCCTATTTGGACGTGAGATGCGTCTACCCTGTGATCTAGAGTTTGGATGTCGACCTGGAGAAGATGTTGCTGGTGAGGATTACGTGAATGAATTACGAAGAAGAATGGACGATATACATGATTTGGTCCGGTCTAACCTTCAGATCGCTAGCGACCGCATGAAGAAACGATACGATACCCAAGCCGAGAAGGGATGTTTTAAGGAGAACGACAAAGTCTGGCTTTATAATCCAAAGAAGCGAACAGGTTGTTCTCCCAAGTTGCAGCAGTTCTGGGAGGGTCCGTACCTCATTGTCAAGAAAATCAATGACGTTATCTACCGAATAAGCAAGATTCCTAGGGGAAAGCCGATGATAGTCCACCATAACCGGTTGGCGCCGTACGAGGGAGACCACGACGTAGATGAAGAAGTGGAAGTCAACCAAATTCGAGGAATACCTGACCTTACCTTTGAAGAGTTCATGGGTGCCTACGGAGGTACTGGTAAAGCAAGACATGGTGTTACCACTGAAGAAAAGCGAGATCTTCTCGCACTTCCCGATGACTATTCGCTGGCCCATACCATCCCGGCCAGTATCAAAGACGCACGAGGGTTGGCATCCGCCTTCCGAAGGAAGTTTGGTCGAGTTGCAGAACTTCAATGCCAACTGCCAGCTCCTGGCAAAGCATTGAAACTCCAAGATGCATCACGTTACCTATTCTATCTGGTAAAAAAAGACACTGTCCATGACCAACCTACCTACCAAGATGTATGGGATGCATTAATTCAATTGAGAGAGCACGTGTTGGAGTCCGACGTGCAAAAGTTAGCCATGCCAAAGTTAGAATGCAGCCAATTAGACTGGAGAGTTATCCGAAATATGGTAGAAGAAATTTTCCAAGACACCGAGGTCCAGGTGTTAGTCTGTTGCAATCCGCATAGTTACTGGTGCGGAGAGAAGACCGTCCCCTGTCACTTTTATACAACTGGGAGTTGTAAAAGAGGGTCCAGTTGCAGATACCAGCATCCAGTTCCAGTCCCGACAAGGTTCCAGGAGGAACCATCTTTTAAGGAGGGGACAATGTGACGCCTCACGACCCGGCCTAATTATTCTCGATGCTTCCCGGGATTACGAGTAAAGGCCAGACCTTCCACGGCGATTCGAGGCGACCGCTGTCAGAGTATTTAAGAACAGGAATCCGAGCACAGGCCAGTCAGTCAATGAACGAGCCGCGACGCGTGATATAATTGTATTCAAAATCGGATTTAGTGAAATGTATTTATTAGTTATCGGAAGTATGTTTAGTTAATTAAATCATAAATTTGAGTTGTAAATAAATTAGATGTGTTAGTTGGTGTTATTTGTAATTATTAAATAAATAAGCGATGTAAATAAAATAATATAAGTAAGTCTTCCTTTATTTAAATTAGTGCCTAAAAATATAAATAAATAAAATAGTAGAGTCAACCGCGTAAAAAGACAATTACGCCACAGTATTCAATCTAATAACATAACTAATCGATCTTTATATAAGATAAACCAAAATGTTTTTGTAAAAATTAAGCGTACTAAGCTGTGGCAAAAGGGTGTTATTAAAAAAGTCCTAACTTTTAGTACATACCTTGTCACAAATCAAAGAAATGTCACAAGCTGAAAGAAGACTGTAATGTCGGCAATGATGTCATGTTGACGTTGTCCGTCTTGTCTCATGTAAAGATACAAATTAATGTGTTTCAATAAAGTAGTCAAAGTCGGTCCATAGTTTTATTAAATACATAACATACAAGAAGAAGTAACGACACAGTTAATTAAATCGTATAACAAGTTCACACACTTAACGAAGAAAAATTGGGAAGCGCTAACAGACAAACAAAGAGAAGCGTGCAACAAATATTTTGGAGGAATCAGAGACAAAGTTATACGCTCATTTCAAGCTGTAAACTTAAGAACAGTAGTTCCAAGTTCAATACATCAGCCAATCGACAAGGAAATAGAAGAAGAACAAAGAGACGAGGAAGTAGAAGAGGAAAAAAGTGACGAGGAGATAGAAGAGGGAAAAATTGACGAGGAAATAGAAGAGGGAAAAAGCGACATAAAACAAGATATAAAAATATTAAACATAGCTCTAACAATCAACGAATTTTTGAATATCGCAAGCAAGGTATTGCCCAACGAGTTCGATGGAAGCGCGGGTAAACTACAACCATTTTTAGACGCATTAGAACTACTTAGGAAAATAGCAGAAGGACATGAAGAAACAGCTGTAACATTAATAAAGACAAGGTTGACCAATAAGGCTAGAAACCTAATAACCATGGAAGATAAGATTCCACGTATAACCGAGGCACTGAAGAAAGATCTAAGAGGCGATTATCCGAAGACTGTAATAGCCAAGTTAGCCAAGAAAAGGCAAGGGCATCGAGATGCAGCAGTGTACGCATCTGAAGTAGAAGAATTAGCAGAACAGTTACAAGTGGCATACATAGCGGAAGGAATGCCATTGGAATTAGCGAAAAAATATACGATGGAAACAGTGGTAGCAACGATGAAACGAAACGTTAATTTAGATAAAGCTAAGCTAATACTGGAGGCAGGTAACTTCACAACACCACAGAAAGTAGTATCTAAATTTTTATCGATTGATACGACAGAAGAGAACACACAGGGAAGAATCTTAAATTAGAGGACAAATTATGAAAATAGAAGAGGACAGCACCAATACAGAAGAGGATACCATAACAAATACGATAGAGGGAGAAGAAATAACTTCGGACAACGGAACGAAAGAGAAGCAACGGAAAACCAACGGAACTATTCAAACAGAGTATATAGACAATTTAACAACCAAACATACAGAGGAAACCAGAGAGGAGGACGTAACAGGAACGTAAGGCTACTAGAGTTATACGACAGCCAAGAGGAACAAGAAAAACCACAGTTGGGGTTTTAAATGAACGAGACAAAGGAAGTACACAGTCAGAAGTGGAATATAATATTTACAACTTCCACTTAAACCTAACGAATTTTGTACGAATGAAAACAGGAATCCTAGAACACACGAATACCTTTATCATAGACACAGGAGCTGATATTTCAATACTGAAATGTTCACAAGATTTTATAAAGGAACATGTGAAACCAAACACAAAGGCGAAAATAAAAGGAGTAACTAAAGGAGAATTGCAAACAATGGGAGAAGTTGAGACCACACTAGAATAAAAGGAACTCGATTTGAGCATATCTTTCAATTAGTTGAACCTAGCTTTCCCATTCCAACAGACGGAATCATTGCGAGAGACTTTATTTCAAACTTTCAATGCATACTAGACTACGCTAACCTTAAAATGCACATTAAAGAGGACAACGATTGTTACATTAGTACGAACATTTTGGATAATATAGATAATGAGACAATAATAATACCGCCTAGATGTGAAATTTACAGAATAGTAAAAAATTTTCAAACACTGAAGAATGACAGGATAGTGGAACAACAGGAAATACAACCAGGAATATTCATAGCGAAAGCAATTATTTCAAGTAATAATCCGTACATCAAAATTTTGAACAAAACCTACGAAACAGTAAATGTAGAGGCAAACACAATCAGGACGTTAGACATTAAATTATTCAACATATATAGACTGATCAACGACAGCAAGGATAGGAAAAAAGAATTACGGGAATCACTGAAGTTATACATCCCAGAATACATACGCGATAACTTAGTATCTTTATGCGAAGAATATTCAGATATATTCGCCCTAAGGCATGACATGCTAACATGTAACAACTTCTACGAACAGAAACTGAGAGTTAAAGACCAAACTCCGATATATATTAAAAACTATAGGACACCTCATGCACAAACATAGGAATTAAACCGACAAGTACAAAAACTAAGAGACCAAGGAATCGTAGAACCGTCTACATCAGAATACAACAGCCCGGTAGTGCTGGTACCGAAAAAAACTATAGATGGAAATAAAGCATGAAGGTTATGCATAGATTTTAGACAACTGAACAAGAAAATAGTCACAGATAAATTTCCATTACCAAGAATAGACTCGATATTAGATTAACTAGGAAGAGCAAAATGGTTTTCAGTTATAGATTTAATGTCAGGTTTTCACCAAATACCATTAGAAAAATCATCGAGAAAATACACATCGTTTAGCACGGAAAATGGAGCATTTCAATTTACCAGATTACCTTTTGGATTAAACGTAAGCCCGAATAGCTTTTCAAGGATGATGTCAATAGCATTTGCAGGATTAACACCAGACAAAGCATTTCTTTACATGGACGATATAGTAGTAATAGGAATATCTGAAAAACATCACCTAGACAACCTGAAAAAGACATTCGAGACATGTCGAAAATTCAATTTGAAACTTAACCCAGGGAAATGTCAATTTTTTAGAAGAGAAGTCACATATCTAGGACATGATCTTTCTCAGGAAGGAGTATCACCAGACAAAGCGAAATATGCAACGACTGAAGAATACCCGACATCTAAGACAGCAGAAGAAACAAAAAGATTCGTAGCATTTTGTAACTATTATTGACGTTTTATTCAAATTTTTGCTGAAATATGCAGACCACTCAACAGATTATCGAGAAAAGGAGTAGAATTTCTTTTGTCAGAGGAATGTGAAAAAGCATTCAATAAGCTTAAGTCATCTCTGATGAAGCCACCGATCTTAAAATATCCATATGTCAATAAACAATTTATCCTAACGACAGACGCATCCAACGAGAGTTGTTCAGCAATTTTAAGTCAAGATTACAACGGAATAGACCTACCGATAGCATACGCATCAAGAAGTTTTAGTAAAGGAGAATGCAGTATACCTATAATCATTAAGGAATTACTAGCGATCCATTGGGGAATTAATTATTTCAAATGTTATCTGTATGGAGCACCAACATTTTTAGTAAAAACAGATCATAAACCACTAACATATTTATTTGCAATGAAAGAACCAACTTCGAAACTCACGAGGATCAGATTAGATCTAGAAGAATACGATTTCGAAATAGAGTATATAACAGGAAAAAATAACTACGCAGACAGCCTTTCAAGAATAACATTGCATCAACTAAAGAACCTATACATAAACAATATCCATATACTAGCTATAACACGAGCTCAAGCAAGGGAAAAGAGAAAGAATCAAGGCAAACGAAGGCAGAAAGTGAACTCGCACTACAGCCCGAAGCCACCAAACAGACAGTAAGAACAGTACTAAATAATTTAGAGGCGCATAGACTACCAATTTTGTCCTTTGGAGCAGAACTAATCTCACCAAGACTGAGCATTAGGACCAAAAACAAAATAAAATGCAGCAAGAGCATAGCCACAGGATTCGATCATTTCGATTTAAACCAAACGTTGGCACAACTTGATAAGCTGGCGGTAGAGAATGCAGTACGTAAAGTAAAGATATACGTAAATGATATTATTTTTAAATTGTGCACAATGGATGAATTTATTAAACAAGGAAACAAAATATTGGAAAATGCAGAGATATACATATGTGAAGTACCAGAAAAAATAGAAGACGACAAAGAAAAACGCAGATTAATAGAGGAATATTATAATCACCCGATATTTGGAGGACACGTAGGAAATAATAGACTAATAAAGAAGCTGAAAGCAAGATTCAGATGGAAAAATTTGGAAAAAGACGTAATAAAATACGTTAAACAATGTCACAAATGTCAAACTAACAAACCGAAAAGAACACATGTCGAAGAATTCGTGATATCGGACACTTCTTCCAAACCGTGGGACATAGTATACATAGATACGATAGGTCCATTCACCAAAAGTAAGGAGAGTAATAGATACTGTATCACAATGTTATGCGAACTGACGAAATACGCGGTCAGTATACCCGTGTGCAATAAAGAAGCCGAAACAATAGCCCGAGGAATTTTTGATCATTTCATACCAACACACGGACTCAAGAAGCAAATAAGTACAGACCAAGGCACAGAGTATAAGAATGAAGTAATGCAGGAACTAACAAAACTACTAAAAATAGAGCACAACTTTTCAACGGCATACCATCCACAGTCCATTGGAAGTTGGGAAAAACTCCACAGAACATTAAACAAGTACGTAAGAGCATCCATAGACGAAGACAGAGAAAATTGGGACGTGTGTTGCAGAATGTTCACATACTGCTACAATACAACCCCTAACGCGTATCATGGCTACACACAGTTTGAACTGCTATATGGCAGGAAGGTTACCCTACAGGAAGACCTTACACAGGAGATTCAACCATGTTACAATATAGATGACTACTACAATGAGTTACGGTACAAACTACAAAGAGCACACGAGAGAGCTAGAACCTTCTTACTAAAGCACAAAAAAGAGCGGCAAGAAAAGCATAAGCCCAAAGCAACACCACAACACTTTAAAATAGGAGACCTGGTCCTGGTAAAAAGGAAAAAGAATGATAAGTTTGATAGTCTTTCAGATAGATCAGAATGGAAAACAATAAAATCAAGGAAATACATAAGAATAGATTATATGCTTACAATCCGAGAACACAGTGAGTGACAAGTGAAACGGGAACAATGTTGATAACGAACATTTTTTTCTTTGTATTTAATTATTAGTTATAGGAAATAAATATTTAATTTGTATTGATTAAAACGCAGTAATGGTTAGTGGTGCTATCTGAAAATTTTCTTCCTTCTCCGAAGTCAGAAAATTTTGCCAGGAGGGGAAAGATGTATTGGGATTCACAGCATCCATTAATAAGCATCCAATTAAGAGCAAGACACATTCTTTTAAAATTTAAATGTCCTTGGTAAACAAACACACGTTTGTTTATTATACATATTACGTGACCCAGATTACTCCACACAAGTGTACCAGATGTCAATCCTGCGGTGTCCGCGATTCAATATTACATATTCCTAATTCATGGCCAAAGCCGACTCAGCATAAATAATGTCAACACTTTCTCTTTTATTTATATACACAGAAAACATCGGGAGGCATTCTAATTTCATTGCGTGATCAATCATCATTGATAATTGAGATATACCAGAGGGTGAACGTACATTAGCACACCAACTTTTTACAGTCGTGCTCCGAGTTGATAATAAATGAATATACTGTGAGTAGTGTTTACTTCAACCACATCAACCCCTATCGTAGGGGGTAAGTACCCCCAACCACTCTGAGATGGTCCAGATGTTGTAGAACTAATATAATGGTACCTGAAGAAGAAAGAGATTTCCAATTAATGCTTGTTTTATAACTTATAATTGTGGAGGAAAAAATTATATTTTATTGAGGAAAACTATAATCCTAGCTTCTCTTGTTCTTTTAGGATTTCTCCTGGTAGAAGGACTTTTCTTTCTGTATAAGGACTTGTTTTTCCTGGTAGATGAACTTTTTTGCTTGTACATACTCATTATCTACTAATATTTTCCTGGGTTTATTGGAGTAGATTTTACATTTTACTTTCTCTTGTTGGTTTGCTTGATTTCCGGTAACATTGGGAAATCCATACCGGCTCTCCTAGTGGTTTTCTGAAAAGGAGTAGGTGAAGGCCATATCGACGGCGAAGGGAGGAGTACTATTAATAGATTTATTATAAGTTTATTTATATTCGGACAGTAAGTTCTTATGAATAATTTTTACTCTACCCCGGTTTGTATTGTTACGAATTGTATTTCCAAATTGGAAATCTAAACGTCAAAACAAATGTAAAATTTAATTTTCATTACATAACTGTGGTTTACTCCCATAGTTATATCGTCTTATTTTTAAAGTGTCGTCTCCTCAATGGAGATTGGCTAGTACAATTGCAAACTCTTCTGTGTTTTCAGCTGTTCTTATTAGTTGTTCAAAATTTAGCCCTGTCCATTCTCGGATGTTTCTGAGCCACGATAGTCTTTTCCTTCTAGTCCGCTCTTTCCCTCGATCTTTCCTTTCACTATAATTTGAGCATATTGGTACTTTCTCAGTGTGTGGCCTAGGTATGATGGTTTTCTAACATTCACTGTGTTGAAAAGTTCTCTTTCCTTGCCTATTCTATGCCGCACTTCTTCGTTTGAGGTATGCGATGTCCATGAAATTTTGAGGATTCTCTGATAGATACACATTTCAAAGGCCTCCAATTGATTTCGCAGAGGCGACAGAACACATTCCTTTCTAACTCCCCTCCTAATTTCTTTTTCTGCGGATGTGGAACCTTCGATCCTAACTCTGGCGTTTTGGTTCCAGTACAAGTTTTTTTTAGTAATTTGATGTCTTTTCCATCTAAATGTCTTCCATAATTATAATAATATTTAACTTAAATGTGTTACAAGAAAACAGTTTCAAAACCTCTAAAAAGTTTATACATATAAAAATTGAAATACAAAAATAATTTTAACAATGTCACCAAAAACCTCTATTTCTTCAATGCTGCATCGATCAAACTTTTAAATCTTGTTGCTCCGGGTTCGTTGATTTCTCTATATGGTTGCTGGTTCATCATTTTAATCCATTCTGTAATCCTTGGAAATATCGTTTCTTTGATAGGAACCATATTTGAAGCATTCGACAAAGTAGTCCAAATGCTAAAATCAGCAATGGTCATTTCATCACCAGCGACATACTTATTATCTTTTAGAAAACGTTCCAAGAATTGTAAGGCCTTTTCTTCTTCTGCAGCAATATCTTTAGAAATTTCTTTTTTACCCAAAAAAAGAAGTTCGCTCTAAAAAATCATGATTTACGGATTAAGCACACCACTTTTAGTCCATTCACTAACGGTAAAATATTGCAAAACTTGTAAATTTTAAAAAACCGGTTGGATCCACATGAAATTTGAAACTCACACAGCTCACATGTTAAAGAAAAAGGGTGATATTGTGCCATTGTGTGCTTCTGCCCTGGAGGTGAGTACCACCCCTTCTGGGGGGTGAAAAAATATACGTCCAAAATAAGACCGGAAGTGGATAAACTGACTAATTCTAAGCAACTTTTGTTCTATAAAGTTTTTTCACAAAGTCAAAACTTTTCAAGTTAGTTATTTGCGAGTAAATTCATTTATTAACAAAAAAACAACGTTCTTAGACGTTTTTTTTTAATAACTCAAGAAGTAAGTAGATACTTTATTGAAAAGACAATCTTAGCAAAATATAGCTTGTATAAAAGTGAAACAAATAGTGTATGTATGAGGTCTCTAGACTTGGTAGAAGCAGCTAATATAAGCAGCACTACAGTAGGAAAAATGAAAGAATACCCATGAACAAACATATAAAACACGCTGTATTTTCCTGTCGCCGTGTCACACAAAAAATTGGCAAGCGCAAGTACATGTAATAATTATTATTACATGTACTTGCGCTGGGCAATTTTCTTTGTGACACGGTGACAGGAGAATACAGCGTGTTTTATATGTTCGTTCATGGGTATTCTTTCATTTTTCCGACTGTATAGCTAATGAAAAAGAGTATCATACTCGTCAAATTCGAAATCGAATATTTCAACACGAAATAACTAAAAAAATGAAACAATTCTTGGGGAAAACTCATAAAAACTTTTTTAAAGTGTTTTTTAAAAACTTCTAGTATCAAAAGTAAGCAAGTTCAGCTCAAAATAAAGTTGGTCCCTTTAATTTTTAAATACATCGGGAAAATCACAGCCTAATTAGCATCTCAAATGAAATTAAACGTTACCGCTTCACAAGTTGCTTTACTCGTGTATGTATTGTTTATATGATCTGCAAGTTTCATCGATTCAAAGTGCTTATTTTTGAAAGGGCTCTAGTTGAAAGGGTGTATGCAAATTTAGAAACACCAAATCAACCGATTTTTGTCTTACAGAAAAACAAAAATCCAAAATATTCAAAAAAGCAAAGCCGACTTTGTTTGCTCTTGACATGTTTGGTATCACCATGATAAGTTTTAAGTTATTTTGAAAAAAAAAGCATTTTAAATTTAAAAATGTTTACTTTAAAACCAATTTTTTTCAAAAATAAGAACTTTGAACTGATGAAACTTACAGCTCATATAAATAGAGCATAAGTAAAGCAACTTGTGAAGCGGTAGCGATTAATTGTATTTGAGAGGCTAATTAGGGGTTATTTTACCGATTTTTTTAAGAAAAAAAAAGACCAATTTTATTTTAAGCGTAACATACCTACTTTTGATATTAGAAACTTGTTTTAAAAAACAGAACTAAAGCATTTTTAAACACTTTAAAAAAGTTGTGATGATTTTTCCCCATGGGAATTTGCGAATATGAACCTATTTTTCATTAGCTACAACTCTGCTTCTACTGGGTCTAGAGACCTCATACTTATATACACTATTTTTTTCATTTTTTTATAAGCAATATTTTTGCTAAAAATATTTTTTTCGATAAAGTAGGTACTTACTTTTGGAGTTATTTACGAAAAATCGTTTAAAAACGTGTTTCTTTTGCTGAAAAATGAACATATTCACTCACAAATAGCGAGTATGAATTTGCGAGTGTTTTTTTTTATTTTGAACGTACGCTTTTTCGCCCCCGAGAAGGGGTGAAACTCACCCCCAGAGTAAGTGAACACATTGGAACAATATCACTTTTTTGACATGTTAGCTATGTGCATGCCTTTCATGTCAATCCAAGCGGTTCTTTAACATTTGGAGCAAAAACCGCGAGTAAATGGACTATTTAACTTATAAAATAAACATTCTAAAATTATATTTCTAATAGGTACATAATATTATAGGTACTGCAAATGTTATATTATAATGTATGTACTTCTCATATACTACAAGCAGATTTCTATGAATTCGGTAGCATTGATGTTATATTTTGAAGATGCTTCAAAAAGTGAACCCTTAAGTTTTCTACATATTATCATGCACTCATCGTTTCCAGCACGTAGCGTTTAGTTTCCGAAAAATATTGATTTTAATGGTTTTAAATATGAACAAGTAATACTGTCCGGTATTTTCTTGTGGCATTTTTGCAATTAACCTCTTTGTAAAATCAGGTTTTTGGAGACTACGCTACGTGCCGGAAACGATGAGTGCATGATAATATGTAGAAATCTTTAAACTGATAGTTGTCCAAAAAGTAAAATGAGTCCAAAAGATTATATAGGGTGTCCCAAAAGTAGCGGAATGGTCGAATATTTCGCGAACCAAACATCGGATCAAAAAATTGAAAAATACGTTTTCAATCATTTTTAAAAATCTATCCAATGACATCAAATACGATCCTCCACTCCATTTCACTAGAGAAATCTTAAATGGAAACCCCGAGTTTTTATTTTAGATCTGATTTCTTATGTAAAAGTAAGTAACTTTTATTCTTGACATTTTTTCTAATTACGGATAGATGGCGCTATAGGTAATCGGAAAAAACAATTTATCGTGATAAATACCATACATAAATTATAGAAACGGTCTAATATCTCGAGAAATACACTTCCAAATGAAAAACCAAAAAATACGTATTTAGTATTTTTAAAAAACCTATCGAATTTAGCTAAACATGACCCTCCACCTCACCCTCTAGAGGTGGGGCGGGGGGTAGCTTTAAAATCTTAAATAGCAACCTCCATTTTTTATTGCAAATTTGTATTCGTCATGAAAAACTAAGCAACATTTATTCGAAACATTTTTTAGAATGGTTGATAGATGGCGCTAATAAATTGTCTTTTTACAATTATAGCGCCATCTATCAACAATTCTAAAAAATGTTTCGAATAAATATTACTTAATTTTTCATGACGAAGCCAAATCTGCAATAAAAAATGGAGGTTGATATTTAAAATTTTAAAGTTACCCCCACCCTACCTCTAGGGAGTGGGGTGGAGGGTCATGTTTAGTGTGATTCGATAGGTTTTTGAAAAATATTAAACAAGTATTTTTTGGTTTTTCATTTGGAAGTCTATTTCTCGAGATGTTAGACCGTCTCATTTTACCTATGGTATCAAGATAAATGGTTTTTTCCGATTATAGCGCCATCTATCCATAATTCGAAAAAATGTTTTGAATAAAAGTTACTTACTTTTACATAAAAAATTCAAATCTGCAATAAAAACTGGGGGTTTCTATTTAAGATTTCAAAGTTGCCCCCCACCCCACCTCCAAAGGGTGGAGTGTGGGATCGTATGTGATGTCATTGGATAGATTTTTAAAAATTATTGAAAACATATTTTTCAGTTTTTCGATCCGATGTTTAGTTCGCGAAATATTCGACCGTTCCGCTACTTTTGGGACACCTTGTATAAAAAGACTTTGTAGTGTCTAGAAAGTTATATAGAATATCTTCACAAATGAAAAAATTACTCCTATTTGTTTGATCTTACTCAGTGTATGTACATCAGTATACTTTTTGCTACAGAAAGCGTTGTACGGTACCGAGCAGCGCTAGATAGAATGCAAATAGTGGTGATTATGTCCAACCCCCGATTGGGAGGCGGCACTTGAAGAAGGAAATTAATTAACACCATAACTAGTAGTTTTTTGTCATAATCTGAAGTTGTAAGCCTAAGCTCGCTTCCAGAGCTCCACAGAATACAAAACAGACTGGGACGAAGACTTAAACACTGAATTATCATTCTTTTCTCAGGCACGAGAAGTTCTCGTGCCTACTGGGCCCTTCAGACGAACCTTCAGCACAGTAAACCACAGAACTTTCTGTTGCTAAGGGAGGATCCGGTAATAGTTAATGGAAGATATACAAAGAAATAATATTACCAAATGGCTGCAGCACGACAGGTACAAGCACAGATGGCTTCGCGAAAAAACTAGTTACTTTTCGAAGTAGATGTAAAATATATTCGCATTTTAAATATTTTCTTACTATTACAAAAATATCTACTTAGGAAGTACAACATTAGATACTACAGTATCTAGGGTACAGAGAAATTGTTGACATAGAAAAACAGGTTACTGATTTAAGAACTTATTTTTAAACGCGCATCTGGATGGGTGAACCTCAGCATGTTCGACATCTCAAGGAGATCAGCGAAGACTCTGTCGACAATACAAAACATTGGTTGACATCAGGAAAGATGATTTAAACTATTGGTTGATATCTGGAAAGATGATTCCCGAAATCTGGAAAGATGTTTCCCGAAACAGAGGATTTTCTACAGAAGTACAGTACTAGTAGCAACATTTCCTACTAGTCATTCAAGTTCAGGTTACTCCAATAAAAATTACCTGAAATATATACCTACCCTCAGGTCCACAATGACAAATGCTGATATGGACGACAAATCCAAAAAATGTTCCAAGGTCTTACTGGGAGTTACCAGGCACTTGTGGGAAACAAATATAAAGAACACCAAGACTCAGAAGAAAAGATAATTCAACAAGCCCTAGCCAATAAACTGGGACTTTTCTACACCAACCATCTCTCTTATTATCAATACGTCCCTGATAGAATGCTTGAAAACAAAAACTACAAGCTATACGGGTACCGCACTGTGTTCACCCATAAACCAGTGGTACATAATAGACCGGATCTCATATTACTTAATAAAGTATACTATAATAAATATATACTAACTGATGTGCCAATGCCTGCGTGTATAACGATATCTGCGTGTTGAATACAACGGGAACATAGACAAGTACAAAGAACTTAAGATACAATAATTAAGGAAACAATCTAGACCGAAAAGTACCCGGACGATACCTGTTATTCTCTATTCTACTAGAGTAATTCCGAAGAACCTACTGGAAACCATTCTTCAACCACTACCACCCTGATTCTTCATATTGGTAACCTCCTAATTATTTATTTGACCAAACTTTTTCTACCCCCTTCACATAATCCTCTGGAATACAAGCTTCAGATCAATTTCTAATCTTTACCAGTGTCATTGATCATTCCCATGTGTGGTGTGTCGTTATTTTGGATTTTGTACTTTTGGTCACCTGCTAGTAGTACATACACACACCCAAACATATATGGAATCACCATGTATTTCAAAACAATATTTATTTCTTAAAAAAAAACTTGTTATTATTGCGAAGAATAAAGGTTTTTATTGAAAATAAACAAATTGATAAAACAATCAGATAGTACAGCTCTGTACGGTATAGTTTATTTGCTTGAGTTTCAAATTGAACGAAAATAAATAAACTAACTTTTGCATCCAAAAACGAAAATATGCGTCATGTGGGGTTATAGAACCTACAACGGGGAAAGACTATTGGTCTTGTGGAGCAAGTAATGTTCTCAGAGGGCATAGCTGCAGAACTAGGTGTAACACAGGGCGTTCTGTCTAAAACCTATGCTAGGTAACAGGAAATAGGAAAGCTCAAAAATAAAGAAGGGAAAGTCGCCAAAAAATAAAAACGGCTCGCCACGATCGTTTAATTGTCCAATCAGCTGGAAGATACCCAATCATTTCTCACCAGCAGCTCCAAAGGCAGCTTTTGGAAGCTACATAGGTGTAACTGTTTCAGTTTCACTGAAACGATAAGAAGAAGAGTTCGTGCCAAAAAGTATACTGCAGAAGACAGTTAGGGGTTCTCGAGTTATCCAGGCAGCATCCAGGAAGATTGATCGTCTTAATTGGTGTCTTCACCACCAAAACTGGAACACTGGCAATTGACAAAATGTGCTATTTTCAGAAAAAGTCAGGATTTGTGTAAAATTAGAAGACCCACGAAATCGTGTACTTAGAGGTCGAGGAAGACAAGCAAGAACGAAATCTGTCAGATCTGTTCACAAATATAAAAGGAGAAGTGTAATGTTCTGGAGAGGAATTGTGATCCGTAAAAACTCCTTTAATTTTCATGCAATCAACGTTAACTGCTCATAGGTATGTTGATAACCTGTAGTTAGGCTCTAGAGAGGTGCAACAGGAGAAAATTTAATTTTCATGCATGATAATGGACCTCCACATACCATTAGAGTGACTAGAGACATCATTGAAGCAGAAGGTATCCCTTGTTTGGAGTGGCCTGCTTGCTCACCCGAGCTTTACCCTATTGAGTATTTGTGGGATATGCTTAAAAGAAAAATTAGAGCTCGCCGGAAAAATCCACAAAACACCGCACGGCTAATACAAGCTACTCATGAAGAATGAAGCAACCTACCACAACAAAATGTTGATAATTTGATTAGGAGCGTGTCCCCGCAAACTGAAGCTTGCATAAGGTTATAACACTCAGTACCAAAAAAAAATTAATATAAACAATTTAAACATTATTAGTTTTACATTGAAATTTTTTATGCTATTGACTTTAAAACAACTACATAGTTTCAATTTGTTGTTTAAATACTTTATTGTTTTATTTAATTGTTATGTTTTTGTGACTAAGTTCCTTTAAAATAAATATTATTTGACTTCGTGTGTTCGTTTTTTTAAATCCGCACGAAATAATAAGAAATATCAGATGATTCCCTATAAGTTTGGGTGTGTGTGTGTGTGTGTGTGTGTGTGTGTGTGTGTGTGTGTGTGTGTGTGTGTGTGTGTGTGTGTGTGTGTGTGTGTGTGTGTGTGTGTGTGTGTGTGTGTGTGTGTGTGTGTGTGTGTGTGTGTGTGTGTGTGTGTGTGTGTGTGTGTGTGTGTGTGTGTGTGTGTGTGTGTGTGTGTGTGTGTGTGTGTGTGTGTGTGTGTGTGTGTGTGTGTGTGTGTGTGTGTGTGTGTGTGTGTGTGTGTGTGTGTGTGTGTGTGTGTGTGTGTGTGTGTGTGTGTGTGTGTGTGTGTGTGTGTGTGTGTGTGTGTGTGTGTGTGTGTGTGTGTGTGTGTGTGTGTGTGTGTGTGTGTGTGTGTGTGTGTGTGTGTGTGTGTGTGTGTGTGTGTGTGTGTGTGTGTGTGTGTGTGTGTGTGTGTGTGTGTGTGTGTGTGTGTGTGTGTGTGTGTGTGTGTGTGTGTGTGTGTGTGTGTGTGTGTGTGTGTGTGTGTGTGTGTGTGTGTGTGTGTGTGTGTGTGTGTGTGTGTGTGTGTGTGTGTGTGTGTGTGTGTGTGTGTGTGTGTGTGTGTGTGTGTGTGTGTGTGTGTGTGTGTGTGTGTGTGTGTGTGTGTGTGTGTGTGTGTGTGTGTGTGTGTGTGTGTGTGTGTGTGTGTGTGTGTGTGTGTGTGTGTGTGTGTGTGTGTGTGTGTGTGTGTGTGTGTGTGTGTGTGTGTGTGTGTGTGTGTGTGTGTGTGTGTGTGTGTGTGTGTGTGTGTGTGTGTGTGTGTGTGTGTGTGTGTGTGTGTGTGTGTGTGTGTGTGTGTGTGTGTGTGTGTGTGTGTGTGTGTGTGTGTGTGTGTGTGTGTGTGTGTGTGTGTGTGTGTGTGTGTGTGTGTGTGTGTGTGTGTGTGTGTGTGTGTGTGTGTGTGTGTGTGTGTGTGTGTGTGTGTGTGTGTGTGTGTGTGTGTGTGTGTGTGTGTGTGTGTGTGTGTGTGTGTGTGTGTGTGTGTGTGTGTGTGTGTGTGTGTGTGTGTGTGTGTGTGTGTGTGTGTGTGTGTGTGTGTGTGTGTGTGTGTGTGTGTGTGTGTGTGTGTGTGTGTGTGTGTGTGTGTGTGTGTGTGTGTGTGTGTGTGTGTGTGTGTGTGTGTGTGTGTGTGTGTGTGTGTGTGTGTGTGTGTGTGTGTGTGTGTGTGTGTGTGTGTGTGTGTGTGTGTGTGTGTGTGTGTGTGTGTGTGTGTGTGTGTGTGTGTGTGTGTGTGTGTGTGTGTTTGTGTGTGTGTGTGTGTGTGTGTGTGTGTGTGTGTGTGTGTGTGTGTGTGTGTGTGTGTGTGTGTGTGTGTGTGTGTGTGTGTGTGTGTGTGTGTGTGTGTATGTTACCGGCCAAACCCGATTTCAGGATAAACTAGTTTGTCCCTAACGCGATAGGATAACGCGATAGTATGAACTAGTTTGGCCTGAAATAGGTCCAGATGCGGTCGTTGCATATGCGGTCAAGGTAGTTTTCGTTGCAAAAGCGGTCAATCCAAAATATTTTGGCAGGTAACGTTGCACTTGCGATCAGACATTTTACTTAAAAGCTAGAATAAGACGGTCGTAAATTAGTAACCACCCGAGTTATTAGCAGGCCCCGTCGACCCTATTGAAATATTTTAATCCGCTTATCTATATTTCGAACAATAGTTAATGAAAACAGTAATAACTAAACCACAATAATTCCCTCATTACGGATTTTTGGAAAGTTTGTATTTGCCTAATTATAAAGGTATGGGGAGAATTACCAAAATCTAAATATAAAAACAAATGCATATTACTTGTATATTGTTAGTTTGAGAGATTGTTTAGTGCAGTACGTAACAACTTTTAATAAGGAAAATTTTGAAGTGATTGAAACCACCAAGGGAAAACCTTCTTCTCTTCACGCTGGATATAATTATCGAAAATATAGGAAGAATAAGAAAGGTGTTGTAACTTGGGTATGTGTAAAAGAGGGTCTAGGACATTTCGGCGTCGCCGTTTCGGCGTGGCCATTTCGGCGTGGCCGTTTGGGCGTAGAGCCGTTTCGGCGTAGGCCGTTTCGGCGTCGGCCATTTCGGCGTCAGAGATTTTATTTTAGTTGACTAAATACCTACATTGGAGTCTATTAGTAAGACATTAGATTATACCTACGTTACTTTTTTAGAAATTTAAGAGGCTCTTGATTTATATCTATACCACACTAAAAAAATATATTAAATGTTATTTTTTCCAACTTTTGTAAATGTAAGCTATTTAATTGCACATAATTAATTAAAAAATTAATATATTATATATATTATATATTATACAGTACAATTTTCAAAGCAGGAAGACCTAACCCTTCGGTCCAAACCTAACTTTCGGGTATTATTTTACATCTTCTAAAATTAAAATGTCGAAAATTGTTCTCCTGACTCTACATTTTTTGTTAAAGAAAATTTCAGACTATCATACATTAACAACTATTTTTTTTCTCTCTCACTTTGCCAAAGTATCTGTCGCCGAATCAGCCGGCGCCGAATCGGCGGGCGCCGAACCGGCAGGCGCCGAAATGGCCGACGCCGAAACGGCCTACGCCGAAACGGCCTACGCCGAAACGGCTCTACGCCCAAACGGCCACGCCGAAATGGCCACGCCGAAACGGCGACGCCGAAACGTCCCATTCCGTGTAAAAGAACGTCACCACAACTGTAAAGGGAGGATGAAGACAAAACTGACGGAATTACTCGAAGTCAACCAACACATTTGTGTCCCCGATGTAGCTCTCTTAGAAGTAAAAAAGGCTACGTACATTTCAAAAAAGAGAGCTCGAGAAGGAGACATTCCAACCCCAGACATTTACAGGGAAGAGTTTGAAAAACTATTTACAAACGGACTCGATTTTGTAAGGGAAATTCCTTTGTATGACTCACGTAAGTCTACACTTTGTCGTTCAAGACATTTACAAACTGGTGTCGGACCAGAACCAGCGTCGTCTATTGAAATAGATATCCCACTGGAAATATTGACATTAGAAGATGGTCAGATTTTTTTGTGTTTTGACGACACTAAAGAAGGAGAAAAAATTTTATGTTTTTGGACTTCGAAAGCAAAGCAAGAAAAACAGATTTTTTTGTCGACGGTACATGTAAGAGCTCCTCCAAACAGTTTACACAAATATATACCATGAATGTTGATATGGGCAGCACTGACGACGAAACAAGAATTGTTCCTGTGTTGTATGCGCTTCTACCAAACAAAAAAATGAAAACGTATAGAAGACTGTTTACAATACTGACAAAAAACTAGGCGGATGGAAACCAACAACAGTGACGCTTGATTTTGAAGATGCTGTTATTCAAGCTCTTAAAACTATTTTCCCAGATGTTAGACTGCATAGATGCAACTACCATTTTAATCAGTCGCTTTGGAGGAACATTCAGTTGATCGGACTGACAACACAATACATTAACGACGATAACGTTAGACTTCATTTAAGAATGTGTTCTGCATTGGCATACTTACCTTTGGAGCAAATAGAAGACGGGTGGCTAATTGTTCATTCTAATTCTCAGGAAGATGAAAATTTGACAAAATTGTATGATTACTTCGTTAACGAATGGCTAGAAAATCCAGTGATTAGCATGAATATGTGGAACTGCCATGGCCTCCGACACCGAACAAATAATGCCGTGGAAGGATGGAACAACCGGTTAAACAGAATGTTAAAGAAACCTCATCCAAACATATACATTCTCATGAAAATTTAAGAAAAAAAGCAGAATATTTCGATTTCATATAAAATAGAATGGACTTACCTAAAAAATAAGAAACGAAAGAAAATGTATATTCAACTGGATAATAGGGTAAAGAGTGCAACAGAACTATTGCAGCGCTCTTGTGATATAATAGTTCAGAGAAATAAGGAAAAAAAATATCATGTTGGTAACACATCCCCCTCCAGGCCGAAACCAATTTTTTTGAGTAGTAGGGATATCTATAATAATAACCTATATTATGTTTCCTGCAGCCGATTTTGATGATATACATAGTTATAAACAAATGAAGATCAAAAACGGTAAATTTTCGCTTTTTTCGTCTATAACCAAAAAGTTAAGTATTTTAAACAAATTTGAGAGTGAGAAACTCACGACGTGAATTATATATTGTAAAATTCCCTCATCTTCCTTAGTCTCGGCATCCGTATGGCTTGCAAATTGTAGAAGCCTCGGAGGTGTAACCAGAGAAGGTTCCCATTGTTTTCATTCTGGTGGGATCTAGAGTAGCATTGTGTTGCTTTATATGCCATTAGAGAGAAAACTTAGAGTTTTGATAGCAGTTGCCGCTAGGGCATCTATGCCATTTCG
Source organism: Diabrotica virgifera virgifera (assembly GCF_917563875.1). Lineage (NCBI taxonomy): Eukaryota > Metazoa > Arthropoda > Insecta > Coleoptera > Chrysomelidae > Diabrotica > Diabrotica virgifera. The sequence goes on along the minus strand of NC_065450.1, from coordinate 98,988,784 downwards.
TTCGTTGCGATTCGTGACTGCACGCCGGGGTTTGTTTTGGTTGGATCGGGGAGAGCAGCATATGTGCCTCCTGATGAGAGACTAATAAGTTTCGAAACCGGTAGAGGTGCTTGCGGCACTCTCTGATTGGACTAGAATATCGCGCGGCTGTAGTTTCGTGTTGCAACGACATTGAAAATGGTTATTCATTTTTGATTTTCGAAAATTTACCGTTTTTTGATCTTCATTTGTTTATTACTATGTATATCGTCAAAATCGGCTGCAGGAAACATAAAGTTTATTAATATAGATTTCCATACTACTCAAAAAATTTGGTTTCGGCCTGGAGGGGGATGTGTCAGAGGGGGATGTGATTCCAGAGAAAACCTTATTTCTCTGGAATATAAAATCATTTTTGGTGTCCGTGGCAAATATTAAAAAATTTCACTAAAAAAAAATTAAAATAAAAAAATGACAAAAAAGCAAAGATAAAAAAGAGAAAAAATAGATAAAAAAAGCTAAAAAAAAGATAAAAACAAAACAAAAAAAAATAAACATGCCTATGATTCGTCATAGGCAGTCCTAAGCCTGGATAAAATGTGAAGGATTGTTTTAAATGTTTGTACTTAACTAATACACATTAACTATAAAAAGACATGAAAGCATCTTAGGGAAGGAACTGCCATTTTTAAATTTGTAATACTTTTTAACCTTTGACATAAACAGTAAGGTAGCCAATTTATATAGAAATAATCAAAAATTTGCTAATATTTTATTTATGTGACACTAAAGTTTATTAAATCAACTATCTTCATTTTTTTAATTAGTGTTCATAATCTCACTAAGCTCTCAAAAGAAGTAAGTTTTTTTATATCAAAATACTTTTTGCCGTAATAAAATTATTAGTAAGCATTTTCTCCTCTTATCAACGTCCATGGTAAATATTATTTAAATTTTACCAAAATTAGGTTCTAAAATTATTCATGTGATAGTAGTAGAAAAAGTTAAAAATATTATTTGTTTATTAGGCAATGACCGCACATGCAACGATAAAATCAACATATTTTTGTATGACCGCAAATGCAACGATAATAGCTGTGATCGCAAATGGTACGACCGCATCTGCAACGACACCGTTTGGCCTAGGCCTGATATTAATACGGACACCGCAGAATAAACTAGTACGGCCTAGTATAAACATTATAGTTAGTAAACCTAAAATAAATACAAAAACTGAATAAAATACTCTGTAATTGGAAAATAGTCATTTTTATTAAAACTATAATGATTTGTCGTTAAAACTAATGGATAGTTGGTAAAACAAACAATCATATTATAAAAAATAATCAGTGTTTTTTATGAAAGCAATAGGTAATTATACCTCAAAAAAAAAAATATTATTTATTTTTCCATGCAGTACTTTGATGACATTTAGAAGTGGAGTATCTTTGCCTTCCTGCACTTAAATCTGTTTGGGGAACAGTTTTTGTTGCAGCTGTATTTGACAAAACTCTCAGTCCTGATCCAACTGATTCCCTCGTAGCTGCAACCCTTAACGATATATTAGAGCCTTAGTTTACATCTGCTACCTCTAAAAAATTTGATGGCAAATGTCAAATTCTGATCTGAAAAAAATTAAAAACATATTAGAGACCTTATTATCCCAAAAATTTAGATAAGTTATTATTATACTCTCTGAAGTAGCTACACCAAGTTTGGTGCCAACTTTGTGGTATTGACACTTCAGAAGCTATATTGTGGGATTTATTTTTTCTTACTTAATAATTTATCTAACTTTTTGGGGTATTAATGTATCTAAAAGGTTTTTTTTTTCAGATCAGAAATGGACATTTGCTATCATATTTTTGTAGAGGTGGTAGATGTAAACCAAGGATCTGAAATATCGTTAAGGGTTGCAGCTACGAGAGATTCAGTTGGATCGAGATAAGGTTTTGTCAACTGGAGCTGCAACAAAAACTATTCCACAAAAAAATTGATGCAAGTGCAAGAAGGTAATATATTCCGCAACTCCAAGTATCAAAAAAGCACTGCATGGAAAAATACATAGTATTTTTTATAATTAAGGTATAATTATTGCTTTCATAAAAAGACACTGATTATTTTTTATAATCTGATTTTTTGTAGGTATTACCAATAATTGTACAATTATTGTCCATTATTGTTAACGACGTTTAAATAAAAATGGTTATTTTCCAATTAAAGAGTATTTTATACAGTTTATCTATTTATTTTGGCTTTGTAGGTAATACTATAATGTTTATACAGTTCCGTACTAGTTTATCCTGAAACATCCGTATTAATATTAGAATAAACTAGTTTGGCCTAGGCTAAACTAGTTTATCCTATCGCATTTAGTACAAACTAGTTTGGCCTAGTAGGCTAAACTAGTCTGTCCTGAAATCGTGTTTGGCCGGTAACACATATTATATCATACTGGTCAATTTTACGAAAAAGAAGTAAGGATTACAGAAAAAATGTTTATATTCTCATATCATCAACAGATTGAAAGATAAATACAATATGTTTAACGGTGTAACTTATACTAAAGGGCAACCTACCAAATTAAACTAAAACGTTTACACCTTTACTTACACATAAATATCTATGCATAGAAAAGATTTCACCGCATTCAAAAAAGAGAAGTCTGTTTATTTTAGCTCTTTTCGCTACATCTGTAGGATATAATGGATTTCCTTTGCCATATTTTTCTGCCAAGTAAATCATAATAGCATGGCTATCCCAAATAATAATACCATCATCATCCAATGTCGGAACAGTGTGTTGTTGATTCATCTAAAAATAATACAGCTTTCTATTTGAAACAATGATGATATAATTATTCTAATACAGTAATATTGGGTTAACGTATATCATAGTGAATTTAAATTTCATGATTCCATGAACATAATATGAACTCATATCATAGTGATTCCAAAATACCTAGGCGTGACTTTCGACAGAACGTTAAGCTTTAGACAACATTTAAGTATAGTTGCCGAGAAGCTAAAAATTAGAATTAACATAATTTAGAAGCTCTGCGGCACAACATGGGGGCATAGGCATCCACACTCAGGTCTTCAGGCTTAGTTCTTGTTTATTCCGTAGCTGAATATTGCTCACCAATATGGATCAACAGTGCCCACGTTAAAAAGATTGATGTCCAGCTAAATAACACCATGAGAATGATTGCTGGAGTAATCAAATCTACACCCACCCATTGGCTACCAGCGCTAAGCGATATTCCATCACCACACCATCGCCGACTCGATCTGCTGACCAAGGAATACAAGAAGATCCTTAACAACACAGCGCTGCTGATTCATAACTATACAGGGTGTCCAAAAACTCTCCCGACAAACGAAGACTGGAGATTCTTTAGGTAATTTTAAGATAATTTAACCCAATTAACCTAGTCCGAAAATGCTTCCTAACGGAGATAGAGCTCTTTGAAGACGTCGTCTTGGAATTAGTTTTTTTTTAATATCTCCAGAACACTCCTATCTAGAAAAAAGAAAACTGGTACACTTATTTATTTTCCAGAGATAAATCAACTACATTAATTATGAATTTCTAGTACCGGTCATAGGCGCCCGTTCTGGGTAGGGCAACGGTTAGTTTATCGTATAACTTTTTTATCTTTTACTTTTAAGCATTTTTTATACTGGATTATTAAATTGTAAGGTACCTATTCTAGTACTAAAAGGTACTCTTGCTTTAAGTCGGTAGGATGCACCGTTTTCTAGAAAAATCGATTTGAAAATTTTTCGTTTGCTGAATTTGAAAAAAAAATTTCAGAAAAAAACTATTGAGAAAAACCGAAACTGGTACGTTTATTTATCTTCCAGAAATAAATCGATTTAATTAGTTGCGAAATTCTAGTACCGGTCATATGCGTCCGTTTTGAGTAGGCCAACGGTTAGTTTATTACATAACTTTTTTGTCTTAAATTTTTAAGCATTTTTGACACTTGATGATTAAATTATGAGGTATTCTAGTACTAAAAGTTACTCTTGATTTCAGTTGGTAGAATACACCGTTTTTTTTTCAAATTTTTTTTCAATTTTTTTTCAAATTCAGGAAACGAAACATTTTCAAATCGATTTTTCTAGGAAACGGTGTGTCCTACTGACTTAAAGTAAGAGTACCTTTTAGTACTAGAATACCTAACAACTTAATAATCCAGTATCAAAAATGCTTAAAAGTTAAAGACAAAAAAAGTTATGCGATAAAATAACCGTTGCCCCACCCAAAACGGACGCCTATGACTGGTACTAGAAATTCATAATGGATGGAATCGATTTATCTCTGCAAGAAAAATATGTGTACCAATTTTCGTTTTTCTAACGAGAAGCGTTCTGGAGGTATTTAAGAAAAACTAATTACAAGACGCCATCTTCAAAGAGCTCTAGCTCCCTTAGGAAGCATTATCGGACTAGGTGAATTTGGTTAAATTGTCTTAAAATTATCTGAGGAATCTCCTGTTTTCGTTTGTCGGTAGAGTTTCTGGACACCCTGTATAGAAGATGCAACCAAAAATCGACTGCGCTCCAGAAAATCTCCAATACAAACCGCAGAATTAGCCGCAGCCACCTGGTTCAACGTGATCATAAAATGGATCCATGAATGGTCGGATGCTCAACCAAATACAGTCATACCTTGCATCACAGAGACACCTCCTGGATTTGACCTACCATGTAAGACCTGGTGCACACTTAATCGCATCAGAACTCAAAATGGTCGATGTGCGTATATGTTGCACAAATGGGGTAAGCTACTATTACCGTCATGCAGCTGCGGCGAGGTCCAATCTATCAGGCACATAACAATGGAGTGCCACCTGCGAGCGTTCGAGGACAGTTCACAAGATTTCCAATTTGCGACGATCGAGTCGATTAACTACATAATCAACCTCGACGTTTGCCTATAAATTGGGCATGATTTAACTATTTTTATATTGAGTCAATTTTAACGTTTATTTTAATGTATATTTTAATCTTATAAATGTGTCGAAATGCCATGCGCTAAATACTTGCGAAGATACATATTTCCAAAGTTTTAAAAATAGATATAAATTGACTACGATTATCTGAGATACCTGGTTCAAGTATACCGGTGACAATAGAAGAGTCTTCATAATTTGTAATTATGTTATCCAAGCACCAGGGGCCTAACAGGGGCCCCCAGAGCTTGAAGCTTGCGGGGGGCCCCAATCGATCAGGGGCTCCATCTTGTCTGATATTATGTAAAACTCTGTTATAGGTATATAATTTTACTTTGTGTGTTTAAATTTAAAAACGTAAATTTATAAATAGGCGTATTGGGCAAGTGAATCATCTCAGTTCTAGAAACCTACTCCTTTCCGTTCTCACGAACTTTAATGGTGACGACAATAAACTATAATGCTTTGTACGTGACTATTGAAAGATTTGAGAATTGCAATTTGCCGAATTTTAGAACAATATTTCTAAATCTAGAAATGGGTTTTCTCTTTAATCTTTACCTACGTTTAGTATTTCGATACAATTATCCAGAGGCGTAACAGAGGCCCCCACAGCATGAAGCTTACGGGGGCCCCAATATGTCAAGGGCCACATCTTGTCATATAATATATGTAAAAATGTGTTATATTATTTGCATACATACGTTTTTTATTCAGTGCAGTATTGAAAATGAAGTTGTCCATCCGAATTAATAAAATTGTAGATATAGTCGCTGATAGTACATAGTGCACGAAGAAAATTGTTCATCTCATAGAATAATACTATGTAATACTAATACTTATGTAATCATTTAGTATATCATTATACGTCCACCTACCCTTATGAGACCGTTATGATGCATGAATGGATTTAATGACAATAACTTGCTTTTCTTATTAATTGGTTTGGAATTTTCGAGACTTGCATAATCTTGTGTAAAATGATCCTTGTGCACAATTTTAAGTAAAGTGCTCATAGCACATTGTATTTCTTTGAGTGTGAGACTACCTATAGTCCGTCCGCTATAACTTTTCCCATGCGATACGATTCATTTTCAATCAAATAAATTAAGTCAAAACATAAATTGAAACGAACGTCGATGTGTATATACATTTTGTATACTGTTATACTACACACATCGGCGTACGTTTCACTTTCTGTTTTGACTTAATTTGATTGAAAATGAAACGTACCGCATGGGAAAAGTTATAGCGCATGGACTATATTTGTCTTTGTTCTTTTGCTAACCTTGTGTTTTTCATAAACCGAATGATATATGCCACAACTCTTTGTAATCTTATTATAGAAGAAAACCTTTTAAATAAGTCAATATTCACTTGCATGGAACATTCATTATTAACTGACAGGTTTACAATTTTATTGTACGTTGCTCCGGTAAGTTATCTCTTTGTATGACATCCTTTATTGGCCATTGAGATGAATCCGTTTCTAACCACTGTGGGCCATGCCACCACAGTTGAGACCCGATGAGAATGTCTGTGGTGGTGCCACGTGATAATAAGTCAGCAGGATTGTCTGCTGACTTAACATGATGCCAGTGATTGGCATTTGTGAGTCCTTGAATTTCTCCCACCCTATTTACGACAAATGTTTTCCACTTGTTTGATGGACCTTGTATCCAGGATAAGGTGATTGTTGAGTCAGACCAAAAATAACATCTATCAAATTTTATTTCTAAGGAGTCCACTACCATTCTTGACAATTTAGCCAGTAATGCTGCACCACACAATTCAAGTCTTGGTAGTGTTACCTGCTTTATGGGGGCTACCCCATATAGGGACAAGATGCAACGTATATAGGGACATGCTCCGTATGCCCTTTCGGAGGCGTCTGAAAATCCATGTAGTTCTATCTGACTGTAATTTGGAAGTAGTACATGTCTTGGTATAGTTAACTGATTCAATGAATTGAGCTCATTTTTGAATTGTATCCACCTAGGGTGAATATGTTGAGGAACAGTTTCATCATAAGTCAGGTTGATCTTCCATAGGGATTATACAATTGACTTATTGTAGATAATATTAATCGTTTGGTTATTTTAGTATGCTGTGACATATTGCTAGTGGAATAATGAAGAGAATCTGTATTTGCATTCCAATAAACACCAAGAGTTTTGTTCTGCTCATTTTCTCCCAAATTTATTGAGCTGGAATTCAATTCCTTGTTCATGTGGAATTGTTGTACTACATTTGAATTATTGCTCCACCATTTGCGAAGCTCGAAACCAACTTCACCTAACAACTTACTAACATCATGCTGAATTTCTAGTATTTCTTCTACTAAGTTTGCTCATGTGAGCAAATCTTCCACATAGAAGTCATCTTTGATCACTTTGCTTGTAATAGGATAATTGTCCTTGTTTTCCTCATATATTTGGTATAAACACCTTATCGCTACGTACGGAGCAGATGCAGTACCATATGTTACTGTATTTAATTGGTATGTCTTTATATTTTAATTAGGATTGCGGCGCCAAATTATTTGTTGTAAACTTCGTTGCTCTGGAGTCACTTGAATTTGACGATACATTTTTGATATGTCCGCTGCTATAACAATCTGATGATTTCGAAAGCGAAGTAAAATTGTGAATATATCCCTTTGAATGCTTGGTCCAACAAATTGTGCATCGTTCAATGATACGCCACTGTCTGTTTTTGCACAGCCATCAAATACAACACGAAGTTTTGTAGTTAAACTTTTATTAATAATTACAGCATGATGGGGTAAAAAATAACTCCTTTTACCTTTAATTTCCTTTACTTCGGTTATGTGTCCAAGTGATTCATATTCATATTCGGACATAAAATTGACATATTCCTTCCTTAGTTCTGAATGTGAAAGTAATTTGCGTTCTAATGAAAAAAATCTATTAATTGCTGTTTGTTTTGATTCTCCCAATTTGGAAATCTGTTCATTGATTGGAATGTTTACTATAAATCGACCCCTAGCATCTCGTTTTGTAGTACCTTTAAAGTGATCCTCACAATATTGTTGTCTCTGTTAATTTATTGACACTGTTTATTTCTTCTATGTTCCAAAATCTTGTTAATGTATCATCAGTGACCTCTGATGCATTGTTAGTACTGAAATAATTGAGAGTTGAGTTGGATATACCTCTTGGAATTGATAAATCTCTAGCAATGATTCAACCCAGTTGGGTTTTCTGTAGGATGGGCATGTTTGGCCCCAATTTGACTTGACCTACTGCTAATAATGACCAGAATGCATTTGATCCCAACAGTATGTTGATTGTATGTGAATCTGACCTGGTTGATTGAACTGTAGATCAGCTAATTTTAAATGATTGGTATTTGTAAATGTTTTTTATTAAAATATACTAAAGGTAATTTTTCAGTAATGACAGGTAACACTAAACATGTAATATTCATTTTGAAATTATTTATGCATGACTTAATTTTAACACTAACTTGTTTATTGATATTTGATAAAGATTGCCCAACACCTTTGACTGCATAGTTTACATCTGAAAATGTTATACCTAATTTCTTACATAATTGTTCTGAAATGACTCTGAGATACACTGTCTAAAGTTGTGCTCACTACGGAGAGCAATAGATTGTATCCTCGCTCCGACCCTTGCTCCCTGGTATTTATATTCGTTATATTCGTGAATTCTCGCATTTAAAATAATGTATTTATTTTACACAGCGATCGAAACTATACAGGGTGATCAACTTCTGTGACAAAGTCCAATATATTTGTTATTATAAAATATATGAAAAAAAGTTGTTAATAAAAGTTATAGATACCTTTAATGTACACATTTTAAAATTAGTGAGAAATATACAGGGTTCTCCATAACACGGTGCCAAACTAAAGTTATGTTTTTTTAAATGGAACACCCTGTATTTTATTAAAAATCTGGTTTGTCCACATTTTTCTGATTAAAAAGATATAACACCTGTCTAGGGTTATACTGAGTGTTTCAAAGTTATGAGCACTTTTATCAAAAAATCATACTGATTTGATCGCCCTGTATGATTCTAACAGTACAATATAAACTTATTTTTTTTACTGTTGTTGACTGTCAATATTAAAGTAGTTTTGCAACAACATACAATTTTTTTATCAGTACACAAATTTTATACACGGTAAGTCAAAATGCAAATAAAAGATTTTCTTCATATTTTTAAATGGAACACCCTGTATTTTATATTACCATCGAAAAGTTCTTTCATTATACTTGCATATCTTTTAAATATTCCCTATACCTAAAGTTATTAGTTTTCGAGATATTTTAGTTTTATTGTTGATAACTCATAGATACGTTTATTACAGTAAATTAATTACCCTTAATATTAGAAACCTCCAATGAGTTTGTTAATGGTAATTAAAATTAGACTGCATTTCATTTTTTCTACAATTTTATGGTAAATTCTATACAATAACGACAGTTTTATATTTAGTAATAAAATGATATTAATTTTCCGCGAAGAAATGGGAACTATAAATTGCTGCAATTGACACAAGAACTGCCAGATGTAAGATTTTAATTATCTGTACGTTTTTACTTTTGTTATTGATTATAACTGTTTGCCATATTGTTATAATTGTTACCTAACAATGAATTTTAGTCGTGAAGAAATGACAGACATGATACGGATTTTAGGAGAGTGTTTAAAAAACTCATTAGTTGCCACAAGAATTTATAAGGAACGGTGTCCATAGCGTCAACAACCAAATAAGAGAGCATTTGACAACTTATTAGACAGGTTTAATCGTACTTGTTCTGTTTATGAAGCAAAGGAAAAAACAAAAATCATTATTACGGATGAAAATGAATTAAATGTTTTACTGCCTGTTACAGAAAATCTTCATACAAGTATTCAAAATATTACAAGAGAGCAAGATATAAGTTATGGATCAATCCAAAACATACTTAAGAAAAACAACATGCACCCATATCATATACAATTACATCAGGAACTTGTTGGGGATGACTTCGAACGAACAGTACAATTTTGTCAATGGTCACAAAAACAAATATTTATACTGAGAGATTTTTTGAGTTTGTCCTTTTTTTTTGAGACGAGGCAACATTCCACAAAAATGGTAGTGTAAACAGATAAAATTTTCATTATTATTCCACAACCAATGCATACTGTGCTCAGACCCATAGTCAAACGAGATGGTCCTTAAATGTTTGGGGTGGAATCATAGGCAATTACGTTATAGTTCCTTTTTTCTTTGAGGAATCGGTAAATGGTGAGGTTTATTTAAATTTTCTAGTGAATCATTTACCTATTCTACTTGAAAATGTACCATTAAACATCCGCCAACATATGTGGTACCTTCACGACGGAGCCCCTGCTCACCAAAACGCACTTCTCAACGGTGAACTTGATGAACTATTTCCTGGAAGATGGATAGGAAGAGATGGGCCAGTTCACTGGCCACCCAGATCACCAGAATTAAACGAAGGTGACTTCTTATTTTGGGTTTATATTAAAGACATAGTGTATAGGGCACCTCCAACAATAGTTGACGATATGAAAATAAGGATTCAAAACGCCTTTCAAAGTGTCACACAACAAAAGCTTACAAACATCAGTAGGTCTTTCGAAACTCGTCTCTAGGCTTGTGTAGACGTTATGGGAGGTTATTTTGAACACCTTTTATAACATAAGAAGTACTTTGAACATTTTTTTTTATTTAATTTAGTTTTTTTAATAAATTTTAATAAACCAAAGTATTGTTATTAATAACTAAGTAATACATGCTGTTATCAACAATAAAACTAAAATATCTCGAAAACTAATAACTTTAGGTATAGGGAATATTTAAAAGATATGTAAGTATAGTGATAGAACTTTTCGAAAATAATATAAAATACAGGGTGTTCCATTTAAAATTATGAAGAAAATCTTGTATTTACATTTTGACTTACCCTGTATACAATTTGTGTAGTTATAAAAAAATTGTAGGTTGTTACAAAACTACTTTAATATTGACAGTCAAAAGCATTAAAAAAATAAGTTTATATTACACCGTTAGAAACATACAGGGCGATCAAATCAGTATGATTTTTTAATAAAAGTGCTCGTAACTTTGAAACACTCAGTATAAACCTAGACAAGTGTTATATTTATAAAATCAGAAAAATGTAGAGAAACCAGATTTTGAATAAAATACAGGGTGTTTCATTTAAAAAAACCTAACTTTGGTTTGTCACCGTGTTATGGAGGACTCTGTATATTTCTCACTAATTTTAAAATGTGTACATTAAAGGTGTCTATAACTTTTATTAACAACTTTTTTTCATATATTGTATAAAAACAGATATATTGGACTTTGTCACAGAAGTTGATCACCCTGTATTATCGATAATATAGTTTCGATCGCTGTGTAAAATAAATACATTATTTTAAATGCGAGAATTCACGAATATAAATATGTACCAGGGAGCAAGGGTCGGAGCGAGGATACAATCCATTGCTCTCCGTAGTGAGCACGCCCTAACAGTGCTCTACATGTGTGTATATTGTTTTTTAATCATATACAGTATGTCCCTGTAAGTTGTATCCATATGGAAAACTTTTTTATTATTAATTTTACGAAAAAAGTTATTCTTTATAAAAAGCTCTGCATGGTCCAAAACCTAAGATTTAACCATCAAATATCAAAATTTTTGAATATTATACGAGGTATGTCAAAAAGTTTGAATTTCACTCAAGAGTAAAGTAGCTTTATTTTTGGTAATATTGGAAATTGCTATTATGAAAAGTTGTTTGGAATTAAAAACTATATTCTAATATGCAATTATACCCTTCTAATTGGAAAAAAATTTTTTTGAGAAATTATGAATAACTATCATTATTTTTCAGTTATTTCAATTCTGATAACTCTTTTATTAATTTTACAAAAAAAAAAGTGATTCTTAATAAAAAGTTCTGGATGGTCTAAAACTTAAAATACAACCATCTTATATCAAATTTTATCAATTTTATACGAGGTATGTCAAAAAAGATAAATTTAGATCAAAAGTAAAGTACCTTTATAGTTCAGAATATTTAAATTTGAAAGATGTAATTACATACTGAAACATAGTTTTAATTCTAAATAACTTTTCATAATAACAATTTTCGATATTGTGAAAAATAAACGTATTTTACTCTTGAGCGAAATTCATATTTTTTGACATACCTCGTATAAAATTGATAAAATTTGACAAAAGATGGTTGTATTTTAGATTTTAGACCATGCAGAACTTTTTATTAAGAATCACTTTTTTTTGTAAAATTAATAATAAAAGAGTTATCTGAATTAAAATAACTGAAAATAATGTTAGTTATCCATAATTTTTCAAAAAAAAAATTTTCAATTAGAAGGATGTAATTGCATACTAAAATACAGTTTTTAATTCCAAACAACTTTTCATAATAGCAATTTTCAATATTGTGAAAAATAAAGCTACTTTACTCTTGAGTGAAATTCAAACTTTTTGACATACCTCGTATAATATTCAAAAATTTGATGTTTGATGGTTTTGATATATTCCGTGTGGTTCGTTAAAGAAGTGGCAACTATATTTATTGGAACTTGTATACGCACTTACTTATCTTTTAGGTGTATGTTTAGATCCATGCTTGTTCGATTTTTCTACTTTTGAAAAGTGCAATATTTCTAAAGTTTCACATCTTGTTTTCAAAAAATTATGCATGTCAGTCATTGTCGGAAGCTCCCCTTTGTGCTCAAAGGACTCCCAATCACGCCTGGTTGTTGAGTCAAATTTCTTAGTTAAGATGTAAATGATTAATCTATCCCAAGAATGTGTTTCTTCCCCTAATGCTTTAAGAGAACTTAAATGTTTTGAAATGTCATTAAAAAGATTTCTGAGATCTACATGTGATTCTCGTGTCAATGCCTGAAGTTCAAAAATGGAATGAATGTGATTATGAATTAATAGTTTTTTGTTTTCAAATGTTTCAACTAATAAATCCCAAGCAACCTTGTAGTGATCACCTGATGTGGGTATATTCAACGAAAACATTTCGTTTATAAATTCGCAAAAGTGTGTGTGTTATTGCCTTGCCGCTCCTGCAATACTCAGATCAGATTTATCGATGAATTCTTATATAGTTTTTTCTTCTGAATCCAAATATGAAAACGGCATTTCGATATTTCTAACCGTCTTCGAGATAATCGACCTCAAAGTTTAAAATGTGACGTCACAATCGTTTTATTTTCTTTCGACACACTACACGTCCAGCTGAAATCGTTGCTACTAAAGTAGGCTAGTTTTTTAATCTCGATTTGTTAAGCAAAGCATAGGTTATTTAAATTTGAGTTTGACACTTCGTGAATGTCAAACTAAATTTTAAATTAAGTATTAATAAAACATCAATGACATTTGATAGTGAATTTAATTATTATATAAAACAAATAATATGTTCAAAAATACAATTTGAGTATATTTTAAAAGCAATAATTTATTAACAGCATTAAAAAGGTTTATTCGAGTATTATAGTCGGTTCGCTAAACTCGACACAACTGGCTAGTGACTTTAATAGGTAATTTTTTTGTTTTTGCGAATTTTGCCAAAATTGACAAAATTACTAATTATTTAGTAATTATTAACTAATTAGTCATAATTTTTTTGCCAAATTGGCATCGGCATCGGACTGGCTGAAATCTACATTTGTGCCCCTTCCCAAGAAATCCAATTCTAAGACGTGTAGCGAATATCGCCTTATAAGTTTAATGAGTCACACCCTTAAAGTATTCTTGCGTATTATCCATTCCAGGATACGAGCAAAATTAGAACACAGCATAAGTAAAACACAGTCCGGTTTTAGATGCGGTTTTGGAACTCGAGAGCCCCTATTTGCAATACAAGTCTTGATTCAAAAATGCCTGGATCAACAGAAAGATGTTTACGCCTGTTTTATCGACTATGAGAAAGCATTCGATACTATCAAACATGACAAACTCGTAGAACTATTACATCTTTCAGGACACTAATGACATCCAGATTATAAAAAATCTATATTGGAATCAAACAGCCCACATAAAGAACGGACATATAGTGAGTGAAAACATAACCATTTCTAGATGGGTTAGACAGGGCTGTATTCTTTCGCCACTGCATTTCAACCTGTACACGGAACAAATATTTCTAGAGGCACTGGAAGAGTACAATGAGGGCATCAAGATTAATGGCGTACCAAGTAATTTTCGATATGCAGATGATACTGTTATACTGACCAATAACATCGAAGATTTACAGATAAACTACAGATATACTAAATAGAGTAAATACAACTGGCAACCGATTTGGACTGAAGACCAATAGAAAGAAAACTAAATTTATGGTGATCAGTAAAAAGAACATTCAACATATCGACCTGAATATTGAAGCCGAACGTATTGAAAGAGTACACCGATTTAAATATCTGGGATATACAGTAAATGAAAATAGCAAGATCCAAATTCATAAAAATGAGAAAGCTCTTAAGCAACCGCAACCTAAGCGTTAACCTCCGATGGCGCGCCACGAAATGCTACGTACTCTCTACGCTACTTTACGGAGTAGAAGGGTGGACGTTAACAGCAGCAACTATAAAGAAGTTAGCGGCTCTAGAAATTTGGCTGTATCGACGCATACTGAGAATACCTTGGACAGACAGAGTGACCAACACAGAGGTATTGAGACGAATGGGTAAAGAGGTGGAATTGTTAACAACTGTTAAAAGGAGGAAAGCGTCATACCTGGGCCATGTGTTTCGTAATGATAAGTACAGTCTACTACAGCTTATCGGGGAAAGCAAGATTGAAGGTAGAAGAGGTTTGGGCAGAAAGAAGAAATCCTGGCTGAGAAACTTAGAGAATGGTTTCAAATACCAGAAGCTGCGAACATAATACATGCGGCACAAAACAGAGAAACCTATCGTTTGATGGTCGCCAACCTTCGGTAGAAGACGGCACATAAAGAAAAAGACGACACTGTAGTTTTTCCAGACAGTCTAGATGATTTGCAAAGAATAATGTCGCGCATATCATTATATAAGTAGAGAATACGGACTTGATCTCAATACGAAAAAAACAAAGTACATGGTAGTCAGTAAGGGCAAAATATTAAATACACAGCTTTTAGTTAACCAACAACTAATTGACAGGGTTGACAGCTACACATATCTTGGTACCAACATAAACAGCCAGTGGGACCACTCAAGTGAAATAAAACAACGCTTACGCCCGGTTTCATAATCAGTTAAAGTGGACTTTAAATTTTAAGTTGGTACCTTTATCCATGCAATTCCTATGGGTAAATGTCAACTTTAAAGTGAACTTTAGTTAATGTTCACTTTAAGTTGATTATGAAACCGGGCGTTAGGAAAAGCGAGATCAGCGTTCATAATGATGAATTATCTTTTCAGAAGCCACGATTTACCACTTGCTACCAAAATCTCTATCATCAGATGCTATGTATTTTCTACGTTATTATACGGAGTAGAGGCCTGAACACTTCCCGAGGCTTCTTTGAGAAAACTCGAGGCATTCGAGATGTGGTGTTATAGGCGCATTTTAAGAATTTCTTGGGTGGATCGTGTGACTAATGTTCAGGTTCTACGTAGAATAGGCAAGGAATGCGAGATTATTAACACAATCAAAGAGCGCAAACTAGAATATCTTGGCCATGTTATGAGGAATGAACAGATATATGACTTGTTGCATCTCATTCTTCAAGGCAAGGTATTTGGAAAGAGAGGGCCAGGGAGAAGAAGAATATCTTGGCTTCAAAACCTGAGAAAGTGGTTTAATACATCGACAACCGGACTATTCAGAATAGCAGCAAGCAAAGTTAGGATAGCCATGCTGATCGCCAACATCCGGAACGGATAAGCACCTTAAGAAGAAGATTATAGCGACCCTAAATTTTTAATTAACAATTTTATTTGTTTTGTAATCTACGCTAAAAGAGCTTTTATATCACCAAGTTATTCAATTATTGATAAATAATTACTAACCTAAAATTTTAGTAGAAAATTAAAGATTTTGTTGGAAAAACCAGCATTTTTCGAGGTAAATTTTCGTCGAAGTAAATCGGGAAAAACTTGTCTCTATGCAGAATTTAATTACGGTGAATTTTTATTTGGTTGTTTTTGGTGTAAAGTTAAAATCTTTGGAGTTATAGAGCAAAAATTGAAAAAAAAACACGATTTTCAGCGCCATTTTGTTTATAAAAAAGTAACACACTATCTGCAGACTTTGCGCATACCTACATTATTAATATCTAGGATCATAAGATTCGATTCCTGCAATAAAATTGCTGGTAAATAACTTTTCCAAAAATGGCCTATTCTCCGATAATCTGCCCAGACTAAATGGAGATTTGCCGGACACAATATAATAAGAAAAAAAGGAGACTGATGGAACAAAATTTTCATAAATTGGAGACCGTGGGAATATAAACGGAGCAGAGGAAGGGCAGATGAAGGGCCCAAATGAGATGGGCAGATGATATCAAGAAGCAAGTGGGCTCTAGGTCCAACGTGGATGTCTGTAGCTACAGACAGAGAAAAAATGGAAAAGGATTGGGGAGGCCTATGTCCAAGATGGACCGAAGAAGACTAATTAGATCAAAATATTATTGTAATTAATTTCAGTTATTTTCAATCAATAAAGCAGTGGAGTATATTTGTAAAAGTTAATAAAGGGTCTTTCTAAAAAAAGTACCTTATTGAGTTTAAACCTGTAAGTGGCACAGTGCAGTAGGAAATGTGACAGAGTCTTTCAGAAGATCCTCGTCGTTTTTAAACATTCTCAAAGTCCCAGGGAAAACCACAGCCGTTCAACCCCAAAAGTCTACGAAAGGCCAGTATTGCTGTGTAGAAATCTATTTATATGACGAAAGACGATAAGAAGAAAATAAACCAGTTCCTTCAAAAAGAAATGCATCAAAGCATAATCTTTTACCAGTAAGCAACTTTAATCGTTTTTCTAATCCTAATTTAATTGCTTTTCAAGTTTCATCGCTTAGAATTAGAAATACTCTTGCAACTATTAGTGAATCGATTGCCGAACCTGGTGCTGCTTCTATTTCGCAAAATAACTCAGTTGCTAAATTTAGTTACAGACTAACGTTATTTCTTTAAGTATTACTTCAAATAGCTTATACAGTGATGAGCGTGCTAATAACCGACAAAATAGTGCAAAACATGGAAAAGGTATTAAGTTGTGAGATAAAAAGAAATGAAACTAGTCGAGCTGGGAAATTTAGCGATATTAACCTAAAAATTTATATTATATTGATTGTTTCCCACCTTTAGACGTATCTGACGAGTTTAGCAACTGCCACTGTCACAGTGACAGTTTTAGTTGACATACTCCTCCGATACGTGTAAAGGTGGGAAACAATCAATATAATGCGAATTTATATGTGAATATCGCTAAATTTGCCAGCTTGGCTAATTTCATTTCTTTTTATCTCACAACTTAATGCGTTTTCCATATTTTGTGCTATTTTGCCGGTTATTAGCGCGGCCATCACTGTATACAGTGATGAGCGTGCTAATAACCGGCAAAATAGCGCAAAAGATGGAAAATATAATACATTGCGAAACAAAAAGAGATGAAACTAGTGGAGATGGAAATGATCGTTATTAACGTATAAATTAACATTACATTCCATAGTTTCTCACCTTTAGACGTCTGTGACAGGAGTATTTTATAAAATTCTCCTGTCACAGTGACAGTTGTCATACTCCTCTGATACGTCTAAAGGTGGGAAACTATGTAATGTAATGTTAATTTATACGTTTATAACGATCATTTCCATCTCCACTAGTTTCATCTCTTTTTGTTTCGCAATGTATTATGTTTTCCATCTCTTGCGCTATTTTGCTGATTATTAGCGCGCTCATTACTGTATACCATTTATCATTATTATTAGGTTTGTTCTAGCAAACAGTCAAACTAGTCAGAAACCGTCAGCAAACAGTTGGTCAGTGAGAGAACATAATACAGTCACCAGTGCTATCCCCTCTACTCGCACTGGTCGACTATTCACTGATGATTTCAAACCGTTTGAAACTGATGCTAGAACAAACCTAATACTTTCGCTAGACAAATAGATACTATGACCGTATCACCCGCTTCCGCTCTTGTTTTCTAAGTCAACAAAGACATTTATCTATCGTACCTGATTACGAGGGTAACCCTAATGAACTACATAACTACATTGAAGTTAACAAAACGCTTCTTAGGCCCGCTTGCTCATTAGAAGTTCAACTCAAGTTCAGCTCCATAACCGAGTTCAAGGCATGAAGTGCGTTGTACGTGGTAACACCACCACAATGGCAACAACCCATGCCCAGGCCACATTTACATCAACCACGACCGTCACGGTCACAACAGTTAACATTTACTCCAAGATGGCCAATACAACCCGCTCGATTCCAACCACCGTGGCAACAATTCATGACAAATACATAATTTCCAAGACATAACCCATGGGCAAGCAGAATACCACAACAATAGAAACCAACACCGATGTCTGTAAGTACAGGCCAAACAGAGCATAATAGAGAACAAAGCTTCAGAAACTTTAGACCACAGTCACAGAGACCATACACTTTAAAGTTTAGGGTAGAAGAGCTCTTTAATCAATATTAATAGAGAGCTCAATAGCAACAAGACGGAAACGATACCAGTGCGTACTATGGAGAACAGGCATATTACTGTACTAAAGGACTAAAAGAAATTAAAAACCTCCGAAACGGAAAAGCAGCAGGAGAAGATGAAATAGCAGTGGAATTATTAAAATGCGGAGGAAGAGAATTACATAAAGAAATAAACCAGCTAATACAACAAATATGGACACAAAACAGAATACCAGATGAGTGGAACAGAGGTATAATAGTACCTATATATAAAAAAGGAGATCGGGAGGAGTGCGAGAATTACAGAGCAATAACATTATTGACCACCGCATATAAAATTCTAGCAAACATCATAAACATGAGACTTAAAGTATGCGCAAAACGGGTTCAGACCGGGAAGATCGACAATTAACTCCATACATACAGTGGAGCAAATAATCCAAAAGTCGAGAGAATACAACAGAGAAATACACCTAATATTCATAGATTTCAAAAGCGCTTTTGACACAATTAATCGACCGAAAATGATGGAGGAGCTAGAGAATCTTGGAATCCCAGAAAAATTAAGACATATGCTAACAGTGAGCGTGAGCCTAAAGAACACCACCGCAAAGATCAGCTTCAACGGAACAACTTCTAGCGAAATCAATATAAACAAAGGCGTCAAACAAGGTGACTCTAACAAACTTTGCAAACAAAAACATTATTACAGATCAACTCCAACTAGTAGCATATGCAGACGATCTAGTCATAATAGCGAAGACGAAGATGACACTTATAAAAGCCGTTGAAAAATTAGATAAGGAAGCGAGGAGAATAGGGCTACAGATAAACCAGCACAAAACAAAATACATGACGCTAGGGAAGGACAACACAACAAATCAGAAATATCTAATAACACAAAACCATAAATTTGAAACTGTATCCACCTTTAGCTACCTGGGAGCAACAATAGGAAAAACTGGAAAAGAGAGAACAGAGGAAAGAATTTTGAAAGGCAAAAAAGCATATGGAATGAATAGAAATCTGCTGAGAATCAAGACCCTGAGCAAGAGAACCAAGATGAACCTATATAAGACCTTAATAAGACCTGTTCTTACATATGGGATGGAAACAACAACGATTAACAAGAAAGAAGAAGATAGTCTTCTGAAATTTGAAAGAAAAATAATGAGAACAATACTGAGCCACAATGTAACAAGAGAGGGAGAAATACGAATGAAAACAAATGCCGAAATTGAAGAAGAATTAAAGAGAGAAAACATAGTCAGATACATACAATCGCTTCGCTTAGAATGGATAGGACATATACAGAGACGCCCACAATCAGATATGTTGAGAAGGATAACTAACTGGACACCACTATAGCCCAGGTTTAGAGGAAGACCCAGAAGAAGATGGCTGGATGATGTAGAAGAAGACATAAGAGCAATGAATGTGAAAGACTGGAAAGTTCAGTGCAAGGACAGGAAGAAACGGAAAAAAATCACGAGAACAGCAAAGACACACAGCAAGCTATAAAATGACAGAGGACTAATCCACCTCACCCAAGAATAGGATTTTAAACGCCATGGCGTTAGCTATAATCCCTAGGGATTGTGATAATGAACTTTTTAAATCTCATAATACATTTGATGGTCTTCTCGACCTCGATAACATAAAACTTCTACAAGCACATCTGAATTTCCCAGAATTCACAATAACTACGACACACTCAGTTGACCATCTACAAAGTATAAAAACCCTCACAGAGAAAGTACCTAGTGGAATACAATAAACCTCTAGTTCTAATATTTATCAATTTTCACAAAGCCTTTGACACAGTTGAGCTAAGCAAAATATGTTCTATAGCCTTTTTTCTATTCGAATTGTCGAATAAAGGCCTCTTTCATTTCTCGCCACTCATCCCTGCTGTGTGTGAGGCGTTTCCACATTGGTACAATATACAGCAAAATATTACAGGCGTATAAAGAATGCAGACTAGATTATAGGTATACAAGATTATTATATAAAATATACCTAGAGGCAACAACCACTGTCCAATTACATACTAAAAGTAATCGCATAAAAACCGAACGGGGGTTAGACAAGGAGACCCAATGTCACCTAAACTTTTTAATACGGTGCTAGAACATGCTTTTAAGAATTTGGATTGGATGACTACGGGAATAAAAATAGATGGAGAATATCTAAACAACTTACGTTTCGCCGATGATATAGTCGTAATAGCTGAGGATCCAGGTATGGCAATAGATATGGCACAGGAACTCGTTGTGGCTACAGAAAATGTAGGTTTAAACATCTCGAAAACAAAAATAATGACCAATTTGGTACCCAACCAGAACATCAGTATTGGTGGGAAAGAAATAGAAGTCGTAGATAGATATAAACACCTGGGACACCAAATTATAATTGACAGGGATAATCAGACTCATGAACTGAAGAGAAGATTCAGTCTTGGGTGGGCAGCATATGGAAAAATGAGAGCAACTTTTGAAAGTGAGCTGCCCACATGCCTAAAGAGAAAGGTATTTGATCAGTGCGTCCTCCCAGTCTTGGCATATGAAGCAGAAACACTTATCTTAACAAAAGCATCGACTACCAAACTGAGAGTCACACAGAGAAGAATGGAGCGTTCCATATTAGGAATAATTCTGCAAGATAGAATAATAAACGAAGAGATCAGGAGAAGAACCAAGGTGACTGAGATCATTGAAAGACTAGCCAGACTAAAATGGAGATGGGCAGGACATATACCCAGAATGACACATGGGCGATGGATAAAGAGGTTATTGGAATGGAGACCAAGGTAAGACAAGAGAACCGTCGGTCGAATCCCTGCAAGATAGACCGACGATTTAAGAAAGCTAAATAAAAACTGGATGAGAGCGACGCAAGATAGACGGGGTTGGAAAGAAGAGGAAGAAACCTATGTTCAGCAGTGGATCTTTGAGGCTAGATGATGATTCAGAATATCTATAATATCATGAGTTGGAATAACATCATGAGTGTTCCTGGTTTTTCTTCATGATGTACAATGGAATCACTAATGAGAAAATTTTACTACCGTGATATCACGTTAGGATAATATCATGACTTATGATAACATCATGAGTGTTCTTGGTTTTTCTTCATGATGTACAGCTGGTTCCTAAAAAACTGATACAACTCTTAGTAAGATTTGATCTTTTTGAGCAGTGTATGATTGGTCTGCCATTATATTATATTTATTATGACAGATAAATAATAAAATAAACAACCAAATAGCCATTTTTTGAGGTTGAACAGAATAAGTTATTGTTCGTCCGCTATAAATTTTCTCATGCGTCACGATTCATTTTCAAACAAATTAAGTCGAAACATAAAGTGAAACGTACGCTGATGTGTGTAGTATATAGTATACAGTATACAAAATGTATATACACATCGGCGTTAGTTTCACTTTATGTTTTCACTTAATTTGTTTGAAAATGAATCGTGACGCATGGGAAAAGTTATAGCGGACGAACAATATCTGACAAATTTTAAGATTTGGCAGTGACAGTGACAGCATGTAAATAATAAGTATTTATCTTTCAAAATACACTGCTCAATTTTCTACAAAATACGCTTATAAGTCATATCAGTTTTTTTGGAACCAGCTGTACAAAGGAATCACTAATGAGAGAAGTTTACTACCATAATTGAGTGAGGTTCTGTTTTACAGACAGATCACATGCTAAAGCCGGTTCTCTAATCTCAGACACAACTGTCTAGTGATTTTAGTAATTATTTTTTTGCTTAGTTGTTACATTTTGACAGACTATACGCGGCTGTAAATTACTATACAACCAATCATACGTGCTCATAGCCCTTATTAAGAGCAAACTAGCATAAATAATAACATACATCTTCCGCCAATCAATAATTATTTATTTACACCACAATATCACATAATATAATGTAATGTAACAAATGAGAAAATTATTTATTGTAAATATAAAATAAAAATATTTTGAGGAAATAAATTCCACAAAACTGTATGAGTTTTACACTCCCGATTTCCAACAATTCTTCTCTTTCTTTTTATTGAAAGAGTATGTTTATTTCAGCTGTTAATAGCGTGAGAGGTAGGAATTTTTGTATTGTATGTTTCCTTCTCTGAAGTCTGAATCTGTCAAAATGCGTCTGAGTTAAGCGAACGGAGTTTATAAATTTTTCTGAGGAATACCTACCTATTCTCAAGTTAAACTTGACTTCATAAAATCGAATCAACTATCTTCCAATAAAGTTATACCAAGAACTCAGTTCAAAAATAATGACAATATAATTTTAAAGTCATGTATTTTAAAATAGACAATTGGTACATGGAATTTAACAAGAATTTAAAATGCAGATAATAGGTATTAGTACAACAAAGAAATGTGGAAGAGAAAAAGAAACAATATGTATTACTCCGGAGTAGACAAAGATCTTAGTGCGAAAGAAGGAGTAGGCATATTAGTCACAGAGACAATAGGAAAAAGAATATCAGATTTCAAACCTATATCCGCGAGAATTATGTATATAAAAATAGAAATGGAAGAGAAATGGTACATAGTGCAAATATATATGCACCAACAGAAGGAACGGAAGAAGAAAAAATGGAAGATTTCTACAATGAACTACAGAATACCCGAGATGAGATAAGAGAAAAATGTGAAAGAATAGTGTTAATGGGAGATTGGAATGCAAGGATAGGAAAAGATGAAAACAAAGGACTTGGGTGCATGGGAAGACCTGGTGAAGAGATCCCAAACAGAAATGGAATTAAAATGATCAGATTCTGCCAGACAAACGACCTATTAATAGGAAACTCGTTTACACAGCAATTACTACAAGATAAATATACATTTGTAGCAGAAGGCAGAGATGCAAAAAGCATAATAGATTACGTAGTCTACACGCAAGAAACGAAACAAAATCTAAAACATGTCTGGACAGAACAGAGTGCAGAGATCGGAACTGATCACGGACTAGTAATGGCAGAGATGACATGACGAAAACCGGTACAACAAGAACAGAATACAGCAGAATAGCAATAAAAAAGCTAAAAGTGAACAAAAGAAAAGAAGATATCAAGAAGAAACTGATAAGGAATTCAAAATGGACGAGAGAAAGAAAATAGAAATGGATACGGAGGAAAAATGGGAAAAACTTAAAGAAGTAATAATGAATAAATCAGAACAGATATGCGGCAATCTAACAGTCGAAAAATTAAAGAAAAAGACGGAATGATGGAATGCAGATATACAGGAAGAAGTGAGGAAAAAGAAAAAGGCATGGAAAAAATAGAATAGCACAAGAGAGGAACAAGATAAAAAAGAATGCCAAAATCACAGAAACATAGTGAAAGAACTAATAAGAAAGGGAAAAAAGAAGAAGTTCGGTGAATCACTAAACTAAAATTACAGAGACAACAACAGATGCTTCTGGAATAAAGTAAGGAGTCCAAGAGGAAAGAAAAGAAAAAAACTAAGAGGAGTAAAAGACAAACACAACAAACTAAAGACAAATACAACAGAGATACTAGAGGTGTGAAGAGAATATTATGAAGAGAAATATATGGGCGAGGAAAGTGAAGAAATAGAGACAGAGGGAAGCATAGAACAGACAGCAGCGGACCAAAACCAAATGTAAGAAATAAGTACAGAAGAATTGGAAGAAGCGATAAGTAGAATAAAAATAGGAAAAGCGAGCGAAGCAGATAAAATTGATCCCGAAATGATAAAATGGATAGGGAAAGAAGGAAAGAAGTGGTTGCTGGAAATAATGAGAGAAGCATGGAGAACAAACAAAATGCCGAGAGAGTGGGAAGAAAACTTACTGATCCCAATTCATAAGAAAGGAGAAGAATCCAACTGTGGAAACTATAGAGATATATGCCTCTCATCGGTAGTGTTCAAGCTCTATACGAGAATAATAGAAAGAAGATTAAGAACAGAGGTAGAAGAAAAACTTGAAAACGAACATATAACTAGGATGAACTAGAACAGACTAGTAAAGAAGGTGACAGACGCCAAAAGACATGGGAAAAGAAGAAGGGGCAGACCTAGAAAGGGGTGGATTGAACAAGTCGAGGAAATCGGGACAAAGAGAGGGAAAACAGTGCAACAGATGAAGGAAATAGCAGGTGACCGGAAGTCGTGGAAGAAATGGGTAGAAGATGGATAGGTGATACCAAAGTCCGACGCTCTTATAGGGCATAAGGACAACGAGAAGAAGATGAAATATTTTAAAATATATTATATTATATTTATGTATGTAGGTATTGTAAATATGAACAAGACAGATATTTTTTTAGTAACAAAACAAAATAATGTTGTTCTGAAGCTATTTCCTTGTGGCATTTTTATGATTAACTATTTAGTGGGAAATAAGCCACAATTAAATTGAAAAAATAATTTTATTAACGTTTCGAAGCCCAAATCGGGTTTCGTTGTCAAAATACAAAATACTATTAAAATAAACAAAAATGTTGTTGCTAAGTAAAAAAATTCTTCTAATAATTTATTTAATCTGACTCATTTATATTGGCAATTCAGACGTATATTATACATTTTAAAGTAGAAGACTTTAAAATGATATCGCCAATATTTATGAGTTGCGTTCCTGGGACGACTTTACTAAAAGATAGTTAATTCGATTACATGAAATCAATCCCAACTCAAGAATATCCGTCACAAAAAAATCATAGCATGTGATCTGTCTTTAAAAAGACAAACAAATGCAACGATGACAGTAAATTCTCGCGTTAGAGATTCCATAGTAAATCACGAGGGAAAACCAGGAAAAAACCTCGTGATATTATCCCGACATCGTAAGTATTTGGTGTTACATTTAATTTACTTTCAAAAAACTAATACCAAATTCTGACTTTAATATGTTTAAATTATAAATAATATTAATAATACATAGATCTACAATAAGTAATACTAAAATATAAAATTTGTACTAACTCGATATGTTATTGACTTACTAATCGTGGTATTTTCTTTCTATTGACTTCCTCTTTCAGTATGGGTAACCACATCCTACTGCATTCTACCGAGGAATTTGCGACACAATTGGTTTCATTTAGCATAATTAGAGCCGTTTCTTTGATTTTTCTCTTTTTACTATCTGATTCTTTCAGGACTATACTTGAAAAGTATGAAACCAATTGTGTCGCAAATTCCTCGGTAGAATGCAGTAGGATGTGGTTACCCATACTGAAAGAGGAAGTCAATAGAAAGAAAATACCAAGATTAGTAAGTCAATAATATCGAGCTAGTACATATTTTATATTTTAGTATTACTTATATATCTAATATTATTAATAATATTTATAATTTAAACATGTTACAAGTCAGAATTTGGTATTATTTTTTGAGAGTAAATTAATGTAAGACCAAATACTTACGATGTCGGGATAGTATCACAGGGTTTTTCCTGGTTTTCCCTTGTGATTTACTATGAAGTCTCTAACGCGAGAATTTTACTGTCGTTGCATTTGGTTGTCTTTTTAAAGACATATCACATGCTATAATTTTTTATGACGGATATTCTTGAGTTGGGGTTAATTTCATGTAATCGAATGAACTATCTTTCAGTAAGTCGTCCCAGGAACGCAACTCATAAAATATTGGCAATATCATTTTAAAGTCTTCTACTTTAAAATGTATAATATATGTCTGAATTGCCAATATAAATGAGTGAGATTAAATAAATTATTAGAAGAATTTTTTTGCTTAGCAACAACACTTTAGTTTATTTTAGTAATATTTTGTATTTTGACAACGGCACCCGATTTGGGCGTCGAAACGTTAATAGAAAGAAAATACCACGATTAGTAAGTCAATAACATATCGAGTTAGTACAAATTTTATATTTTAGTATTACTTATTGTAGATCTATGTATTATTAATATTATTTATAATTTAAACATATTAAAGTCAGAATTTGGTATTAGTTTTTTGAAAGTAAATTAAATGTAACACCAAATACTTACGATGTCGGGATAATATCACGAGGTTTTTTCCTGGTTTTCCTTCGTGATTTACTATGGAATCTCTAACGCGAGAATTTACTGTCATCGTTGCATTTGTTTGTCTTTTTAAAGACAGATCACATGCTATGATTTTTTTGTGACGGATATTCTTGAGTTGGGATTGATTTCATGTAATCGAATGAACTATCTTTTAGTAAAGTCGTCCCAGGAACGCAACTCATAAATATTGGCGATATCATTTTAAAGTCTTCTACTTTAAAATGTATAATATACGTCTGAATTGCCAATAAAATGAGTCAGATTAAATAAATTATTAGAAGAATTTTTTTACTTAGCAACAACATTTTTGTTTATTTTAATAGTATTTTGTATTTTGACAACGAAACCCGATTTGGGCTTCGAAACGTTAATAAAATTATTTTTTCAATTTAATTGTGGCTTATTTCCCACTAAATAGTTAATCAAAACAAAATAATTTGTTTAATTTGTATTTTGAGAGCAGTTTCTGAAGTGGAAATGAAAATGTCAAAATAAACATAGATAATTAAACTGATATGGTGGTTAAATGGTTAAATCCCAATAAAGATAGTACATAATACTAATACTAAAATGTCACAAGAAGATTGCTTCAGAACAATGAATTAGTGATTAAAGAAAACATTATTTTTTTACCAATACTTAAGGCTATGGGTACATAATTCGCAAATATTTTACGGCTATCGTGTACACTTTACGTGTAGTAAAATTCTCACTGGTATGGAAACTGCAGATGTAAACATTAGGTTGACAGTGACATTGTCATTAGAAAGGTAGAGAAGGCTATTTCGGTTTCGTTCAGTTTTTGAATGTTCTTGGATAACCTTTACTTGTATAAATGATAGGATTATTTTTTCACTATTTATGTATTCAGTGGTTACCATTATTTATATACTATACAAATAGTCTAAAAAGAAAAAAAGTTGTAAAGTTATTTTAATAATGTCCTTTTACCATGGAAAGCTTAGATAAGGTTTGAACATGTGAAGAACTGCGTTGTATAAATGTAGTATTACTCAATTAATTTATAAAGACTTTATTTATTTCTTTATTTGCGCAAATTAAAATATGGGACGTTGTTATAAGAAATGTGTTGCTGAAAAGCGAAGAAATAGACGGTTAGCTCAATTGAAGTAAGTACTTTTTTACATAAATCAAATTAATTTTTATGTAATTAACTTTGTATTAACTTTTGTATTTTTCAAATTAATTTTAAATTTATAGTGAAAATATGATCTATAAAATCTATCGGTAAACCAATAATTTTCGCATTAAATTGTATTCTCGTTTAAAGTAGTAAACTATTTATTACTACACAACAGAAGTACCTACTACTGACCAGAAGTATCTACTACAAAGTGTTACGCCAGCCGTGTCTGCATTACACCAATCGTGATGGAATTAGTTTTCCATGTGCTTCTGATTTGTGAATTCACATTTTTACGTACCAAATTATTAGAATTGTACATGAGTAAAAATGAGTGACTCAGATCCGAAGCGACAAAAGAGTTACGCGAGGATAAAAATGAACAATTGTTATTTGTTAATCTTCTTCACAATTATTAAATTTTATTTGATAAAAGAATGACCCCAAAAATTAAGAATCTTATTCTTAGTTTGTAAATTTTTCTATGACACACATTCATAAATGCTGCCATAGGTATTGTAACAAAAAAATACCTACGCCGAAGACGTCCACCCACCAACTTCACTTAAACTGAAGCAAAATACTACTAAACAAGCACATACTTCAAAAGCGTAGTACATTCTTCTATGTAGGCTGGTAAATAGTAGCAAATACTACGGAGAAAAGCAAATGCTTTTTAAGTGTAGTGAAATCTTCAAAAATGTAGTACGTAGGTACTTGAAGCATTAGCATTTACTACATTTTATTCCACCATGGGCACTTTACTTTATGGCAAAACTCGTACCTATTTACGGTTATCTGAACAAACTCTTATAAAATAATACTTTTATTTGAACTTTAATGGCTTGAAATACTTGGATTTTCCATAAATAATATATAAACAATATATAACTTTTTATTAATTGTACGCCTTAAATAAATTATTATTTTTCAAATACACTATCAATACTATTTAATAAACAACTTTTCGTTTGACTTTATTATCATCGTAAAAGCGTTAAAAAGCAGTAGCAGAATGAACTGCTATATCAAAATAGCGGGTCGGACACATCTCTACTTGTCACTGTCTTGAGTCTTGTCATAACATTATATTCGAATGAGTGCGTTGTATGACAAAGATAGCGAATGTTCAATTTCCACGGACATGGTGTCTATTTTTTCGAATCCTAAAAAGACTAATAAATATTTTTAAAAAATTTAAATACAAAATGAAAGACTAAATTATTATCGAGGGCCGAAAGTCCCTTAGAATATATAAGAAGTTTCTTTCGAATGAGATATTTGAAATTAAAAATCACACTACATTTTCTCTTAGTTTTTCACCCCTATAACTTATTAAAATAAACATTATAGAAGTTCTCAGGGACTTTAGGCCCTTGCTAATAACGTAATCTTTCATTCTGCGTTTAAATTTTTTAAAAATACTTATTAGTTTTCTCAGGATTCGATAAAAATGAATCCCCATTTGAATAGCATTGCAGCCGAAAATACGTACCGATCCTCTTAATTATTCAAAAAACTTTCTAAGTGAATGAAAGGATCGAATGTGTTGTTCTTTCTCTGAATTATTCATTGTACCCAGATATTTACGAATTTTTTGATATTTTAAGTAGGTACATCACATCACCAAACCAATGATATGACAATGAAGGGAATAGGTATTTCAAAGCTTGAACAAAGCTTGTCAGATGTTGAAAACAATAAAAAGACAAAACTTCAGTATTCCGGACAAATTATGAGAGAGGAATATAAAATATGCAAGCAAATAAAGGTAGAAAGGAGTGTAGAGTGAAAAAAAAATAACTTGTTAATTAACTTTTTAAAAGAACAGTTAATAAAGTTAGACTAACCGGTATGATCATCTCTCATAAGAGCTGCACCAGACAAAAATTTTACCATAATACAGGCAGGCCGTCCAGGATAGACAAAATTGAAGAAGAATGATGAAGGTCTTTATCGAGCAGTGAACAAGCATGCTTGAATAATGATTGTTTTTACTGACTATTTAAAGGTGACAAGAGTCATTAACTAATTCTAAAAATATAGAATTTTGTTTAAATAAAGTCTTTAAAAATTAGATCACTGTAAATAAATAAAATTGATTTGAATCAATAGAAAGTTAATACCTAAGTACTTTTTAAAAATGTATACAAAAAACTTTATAAATACCTCTAAATATGCAGCCGATAATTGTTCCTTTTTTATTACATTTACTGGAATATACTCTATTTCAATGTTCAAAGCCTTTGCTGTGATCAAAACAGCCCTAACACAAGGACTTAAAACATCTCCATATATCTTGGGAGCCATAATTTTAACTACCTACTATTATTATTATACAGACTACTACCGTTGATTGAGGTATTGGATACCCATATCAATATTTCAATCAACGCTACTACTTATTTTACAACACCATAATTGAGGGAGGGGTTATGGTTATACGTGTAAAAACTTTGGCAACATTGTCGACCTTTATAGGTCATTTTATTACCGATTACACCACAGAATAACAATCTGGATAAACAACGAATATAGACGCATATGAGTAAGTGAGTATCTTATATTATTGGTTGGTATAAATAAGTACTTACTCACACATAGAGGGCATTAGCCACAGGCGTAGCTACCGCAATATCAGCCGTATCAATTATACGGGGCCCCCAGTATGCAGGGACACCGGCAAGTCGAAACAAAAATTTCATTTAAAAAAAATTGAGCAAAATATTCTACAGTTTCACGATTAGGACCCGTGTTGAGCTGCCCCCCCCCACTTGCAAAAATAAAAAAACAAATAGCCCTGATTTATGAGCTCTCATATTCCGCAAACTAAAAATTTTGAGCTCGATCCACTGAGCAGGAATTTAATACTTTAGTATTAAAGGGGGCTGAGTCAGCCCCCCCCCCACTACTTAAAAATAGGAATATTGAATCGGTTTTTGCGGCAGAATTACGAGCTATTTATGAGCTCTTGAAATTATATAGTTTCGATTTTTGAGCTCATCCCCTTCACCCCCAAACAACCCTTTAATTGATTTAACTTAGGAGAAAAATGCTGAGAAAACTTAAAATATATCGTATTGCGGATATAATTCCTATAGCTTATATACTCTAAGAATAAACTATTAAATCACGTGCATTTCGATTATTGAGCTACAACCCCTTCGCAAGAAAACCACCCTATCTTCCCGGCTTAAGAGAAAGTTGTACTTAAAATGCCTTAAACTAATCATATGGCGACTACATATCATTTAATAATTTATAAGCTTCCAAATTACGCGCATTTAGATCAGTAAATTGCAATTTATTTTGTATAGTGCAGTCACTGAAAGTAAAAATCAACGATTACCTTCAATTTCGGTGAACCTTCATCGATTTTCACGAAAATTGGTCAGTCGTTAGAGGATACGTCAAGAAACAAAGGTGACATGGTACCACCTTGCGCCTTTACCCTGAGGGTGGATACCGCCCCTTCTCGGGGGTGAAAATTATTTTATAAAAAATAACTGCACAAATCAATAAAAGAACAAATTAAAAGCAAAATTTATTATATAAAGTTAATAAAATAAGTCAATACTTTTTAAGTTATTAAAGATCAAAAATTTTAATTAGGTATTCGTGAAAAAAATGCATGTTTTGAAGCGGTTTTTCGTACATCACTGAAAAACTGTAAGTTTTTACAAAAAAGTTAATAATAGTTTAATTCGTATAGCTTATATTCTAAGAATAAACTCTTAAATCACGCGCCTTTCGATTATAGAACTACAACCCCTTCGCAAGAAAAGTGCAGTCACTGAAGGTAAAAATCAACTATGACCTTCGATTTCGGTAAATCTCCATTCATTTTCACGAATTGACAATAACAACTTGGGGTTTTAGCCTGGGGTATATGTCACCCCTTCTCGGGGGTGAAAATTACTTTATTAATAATAACCCTACAAATCGAGAGAGGGACAAATTGTAAGCAAAATGTGTTATATGATGTGATTAAAATAAATCAATACTTTTTGAGTTATTAAAGATCAAATATTTTAATTTTTGTGAAAGAAAATGCATAAGCGATTTTTCATAAATAACTCAAAAACTGTAAGTTTTTACAAATAAGTTTTTATCAATAAAATTGAAGCTAATAAAAAATATAATAAATTGCTTACTTGAAAAACCCTTTAAGTTTAATTTAAAGTAAGTTATTGGTAATTAAATGTATATTTTTTTCTGCGACTGTTCAAATCTAAGGATTCAAGTTTAAATAACGGGAAAGAGATGCATTTTATAACACTTAGGTACTAAATACTTGTTAAAGTACTTAGAAATACCTATCAAAAATGAGCTCCAGAAAAAGTTAATAGCATCAAAATCCGCTCACCAATTTTCGTGAAAATGAATTGAGATTTACCGAAATCGAATCTCATAGTTGATTTTTACCTTCAGTGACTGCACTATAGAAAGGAAATGGCAATTCAATAATTGAGATGCGTATACCTTGCGTGCGAGCTCATAAATTATTAAACGATATCTAATTGCCAAATAATTAATTTAAATTATTTTAAGTACAACTCTCTCTTAAGCCGGGAATATGGGATGGTTTTCTTGCTAAGGGGTTGTAGCACAGTAATCGAAAGGCGCGTGATTTAAGAGTTTATTCTTAGAATATAAGCTATACGAATTAAACTACTAATAACTTTTTTGTAAAAACTTACAGTTTTTCAGTGATTTACGAAAAACCGCTTCAAAACATGCATTTTTTTCACGAATATTTAAAATTTTTGATCTTTAATAACTTAAAAAGTATTGACTTATTTTAATACCTTTATATAATAACTGTTGCTTATAATTTGTTCTCTTATTGATTTGTGCAGTTATTTTTTATAAAATAATTTTCACCCCCGAGAAGGGGCGATATCCACCCTCAAGGTAAAGGCGCAAGGTGGTACCGTTCACCTTTGTTTCTTGAGGTATCCTCTAACCACTGACCAATTTTCGTGAAAATCGATGAAGTTTCAGCGAAATTGAAGGTAATCGTTGGTTTTTACTTTCAGTGACTGCACTATACAAAATCAATTGCAATTTACTGATCTTAATACGCGTAATTTGGAAGCTTATAAATTATTAAATGATATGTAGTCGCCAAATAATTAATTTAATGTATTTTAAATACAACTTTCTCTTAAGCCGGGAAGATAGGGTGGTTTTCTTGCGAAGGGGTTGTAGCTCAATAATCGAAATGCACGTGATTTAATAGTTTATTCTTAGAGTATATAAGCTATAGGAATTATATCCGCAATACGATATATTTTAAGTATTCTCAGCATTTTTCTCTTAAGTTAAATCAGTTAAAGGGTTGTTTGGGGGTGAAGGGGATGAGCTCAAAAATCGAAACTATATAATTTCAAGAGCTCATAAATAGCTCGTAATTCTGCCGCAAAAACCGATTCAATATTCCTATTTTTAAGTAGTGGGGGGCTGACTCAGCCCCCCCCCCCCCACTAAAGTATTAAATTCCTGCTCAGTGGAACGAGCTCAAAATTTTTAGTTTGCGGAATATGAGAGCTCATAAATAGCTCATAAATCAGGGCTATTTGTTTTTTAATTTTTGCAAGTGGGGGGGGCAGCTCAACACGGGTACGATTAGGTCGTTTTGAAACAGTGTGTATTGTTTCGGTATTGGGTATCGGCATTTTCGTGTAATGTATTCTTTATCTATAGTTGCAAGCAAAAAAATCTACTCACTCGATGAATTGTAGTTTATGCTTAGTAAGTTCATGTTGTCTTCTTTGAATTAAAACAACAAATGCAAAAAAATATTGTCTATTATAGAGCTTCCAAAAAACAATTGCTTTATGCAAAATGGCAATGTGTTGTAAAATTTGCCTACTTCTGTATGGCATATGGAATACAGCAAACATTGTTAACGGGCATGTTATACGCAATTTAGACCTCTACGCTTTTTAGACCGGGAGATATTAACAGAACTTCAACCACGACTTTCTGAGTCCTGCCCTTTGCAATACTGGAAGGTTAGAAAAGGTACTTACAATTTATGAAAAAATCCACGGGTTTCCTGTGACATTTTCCTGTGAAAATTAGATTTTACATGAGAAAAAAATGGGGACAGGATACTATAAATTTTATGAAGAAATTTTTTTGGGCAGGAGGGTTTCAAAAGGACTAAGGGAGTATATAGATATACAAACATGTAATAAAAATAATGAAATTTTTATAATTTTCTGAGTCCTGCCAACTTAATAAATTAAACATAATTATTTGTAAATGATCGAAAAAATGTTGGCATGACGTCTCCTAATGTTTAACTGCACTTGTCCCTTGGAAAATTCTGTGGAAAATTTTCACCCTGGTTCTGTGATTTTCTGAGTCATAAATTAATTTTTTATTATAAAATAAATAATTTAAGTAGACATTATTCAAAATGACAGGATGTTTAGTTACACCTATTTTACTATACACAGTTTAAAAATGTGTAAGAAAATTCGTGGAAAGTTACACGATTTTCTGAGTCAGGCCATTTTGCACATATCTTAAGAATGTTAATATATAGCTATTTACAAAGAGGCAGGATGGTTGTGTAGTTATTTCGTATATAAAAATAAAATTTTAAGTCTGTAAAATTATTGCAGGTTGTTATACAAACATATTCATATCACCACAATTTTTTGAGTCAGGCCATGTCGAGTATGCTTAAAAACCACTAATCTAAAACCGTTTGCAACGTGGTAGGATAACCATAAAGATATTTAATACATAAAAATTTATTTTTATATCGTTAAAACGATCGTACGGTATTAAATATTATTTTCCTGAGTAATGTCTCGGATTGTTACACACCTTTCCAATCTAATACCAAAGTGTAACATCTGCATTTTAAGCGATTAGATCATATTTGTATCTAAGTAAACGTAATAAAAGTAATAGGAAAAAAATCAATAATTTTACAATTCATTGGTGCACGAACCCTGTTCCACGAACACACGGCTGTCTTAGATTATCGCGACAACGAATATTTTACTGTGCAAATTATGAAGAACGAAAGTAAATTGCAAAATACATTGTTGTTTATTGGAACGATTATTAGAGCAATTTATTTACGCACTTCTTATGTTGCAGACTAAAATATTCGTTGTCGCGATAATCCAAGACAGGCGTATATTCGTGGAATAGCCCATAGTAGGGATTGTACCTATTATACAGGGTGTCCAGAAACTCTTCTAACAAATGAATCCCGGAGATTCCTCAGATAATTTTAAAAAAATTTAACTCAATTCACCTAGTCCGAAAATGCTTCCTAAGGAAGCTAGAGCTCTTTAAAGCTGGCGTATTGTAATTAGTTTTTTTTTAAATAGCTCCAGAACACTTCTATTTAGAAAAACGAAAACTGGTACACCTAATTATCTTCCAGAGATAAATCGATTCCATCAATTGTCAATTTTTAGTACCAGACATAGGCGTCCGTTTAGGGTAGGGAAACCGATATTTTATCGCATAACTTTTCTGTGTTTAACTTTTAAGCATTTTTGACACTGGATTATTAAACTATGGGGTATTCTTATACTAAAAGGTAGTCTTGCTTTAAGTCGGTAGGATACGCCAGGTTCTAGAAAAATCGATTTGAAAAATTTTGCGGTTTTTAAATTTGAAAAAAAAATAAAAAAAACTATTTAGAAAAACGAAAACTGGTACGTTTATTTCTCTTCCAGAGATGAATCGATTTTATCAATTGTGAACTTCTAGTATCGGTCATAGGCGTTCGTCTTGGGTAGATCAACGAACTCTCATAACTTGCTTTAATTTAAGCATTTTTGACAGTAGAGTATTAAATTATGAGGTATTCTAGTACTAAAAGTTACTCTTGCTTTAAGTCGATAAATACACCGTTTATTTTTATTTTTTATTCAAATTTTTCTTAAATTCAAAATACGAAAAATTTTAAAATTGATATTTCTAGAAAACGGTGCATCCTACCGACTTAAAGCAAGAGTAACTTTTAGTACTAGAATACCTCACAATTTAATAATATAGTGTCAAGAATGGTTAAAAGTTAAAGACAAAAAAGTTATGCGATAAAATAACCGTCGCCCTACTGAAAACGGACTCCTATGATCGGTACTAGAGATTCGCAATTGATGGAATCGATTTATCTCTGGAAGATAAGGAGGCGGACCAGTTTTTGTCTATCGAAATGGAAGCATTCTGGAGATATAAAAAAACTAATTACAAGGCGCCATCTTCAAAGAGCTCTAGATCCCTTAGGAAACATTTTTGGATTAGGTGAATTGCGTTAAATTGTCTTAAAATGATCTTAGGAATCTTAAAATTATATACAGGGTGTTCCATTTAAATAAACATAAGTTTGTGTCGCCCTGTCAATACGGGTAGCCCTGTATATTAGAAAATATTTTTAAATTATGATCCTATCTTTGCCCCACGTTTTACCTAAATAACTTTTTTTCGTATCTCTTACGACAAATGAGTAATACGTAGTGGACTTTGTCACACTAATGCCCCACCCTGTATACGAAATAACTATAAAACCATCTTGCCTCTTTGTAAATAGACTTATATTAAGATTCTTGAAACATATGCAAAATGGCATGACGCAGGAAATCGTAGAATTTTTCACGAATTTCCTTACAAATCTAGGACTCCTGCCGTCTTACAAGAACCGTTTAACCTTTCTGCCGAGTACCGAAAAAGTATTGATTGCATTTGAGTATTAAAACTTTTTAAAGGCAGGACTCAGAAAATCACAGAATCAGGGTGAAAATTTTCCGCAGAATTTTTCAAGGGACAAGTATACTTTGAAGCACGACAAATTAGATAGACATGTG
Source organism: Diabrotica virgifera virgifera (assembly GCF_917563875.1). Lineage (NCBI taxonomy): Eukaryota > Metazoa > Arthropoda > Insecta > Coleoptera > Chrysomelidae > Diabrotica > Diabrotica virgifera. The sequence goes on along the minus strand of NC_065450.1, from coordinate 98,952,127 downwards.
ATGTACATAAACTTGACAAAATTCGTGCTACATAATTTATTAACGCTCCGGCAGCTCTAATCATCAAGAGATTTTAGGGTGTGAGTTCATACAACAATATTTAAGCTAAAGAAAAGAAATTATTAATTTTTTGGGCGCCATTAATAGATCAGAATCTATTGCTATTTATCTATATAAAAATTACAAAAATGTTACGAAAAAATGGTATCTCTTTGACTAGTAATGGTACTTACCCTTGGTGTCTGTGGTAGCCTGCATTTCCTAATACAATAAGGATACATAGATGGATTGTGCGAACAGAAAAAGACGAAATAAGTTTAAACATAGTTACCATTTATTTAGATGGAAAATTGTTAATAAACTGAGTTGATTAGAAAAGTAAAAAAAATAAGTCTTTCGCGTTTCATTTTAAAAGTTCAAAAAAAAAAAAGAAAAAGGAACGAAACAGTTTATTGCAAAATACCTGGTGATGATCCGTTATTGTTGAACTGCTGGAATCGGGTTAGCTCGCAAGAGTTGTGGATACGACGAAATCACTTTCACTTTTCACTTTCATTTTTAGAGTTAAAGTACTGTTACATAATTGTTATTATATTATACGAAAAATAAAAATTCCATAGTTCTTTTTGTTTTATGAAAAGAAAATAACTGCGTTCATGATTATTAGTGATACTTCTCACTGACTTGATAATTAAACATATTTTATTTAGACCATTGTCTTTAAAAAAAATGGAACTGCGTTCCACGAAGATTGAATTAAGTGCGGTTTATATGAGACATATTAAACGAAAATCTTATCCGCAAAAGTTGAACTAAGTTCTGTTTGCACGAAACATATTACACGCCGTACTAGGAAAACTATTCCTTTATCGTACCGGACACAACACAGAGAATATACCGGTATGGTATTTAAGACAACATATGCACTTACGATTTTCACGACAGAATCTTTAAGATCCCATTTTGCCTATTTAGGCACAGACAAGAAAAAATGCAGGTCTTCACTGCATGGCCGCTAGAACTTAATTAATTCTTCTTGTCCTAATCTCGGACAAGATTCCTCTCTGCTCTAAATTCACCTCCCTTTTTCACAGCTATCACCTAATTTGACCAATAATCATTCCGAAAATTTTCGTACCAATCACATAGCTGGCAAATAACACTTAGACCCGCCTTATTATGGTCATACGTTTCTTTTTCGGCCAATCACCACGAGTGTCCTTTTTGTAACCGTTCAAGGATTTCCACGAAAGTTACTGCGTTGCAATTTTGTGGAATTCTTAGATTTCTATCATTCAAACGCTTAGCAATCTTTCCTATTCTTCTTTTTATGAGGCATATCCTGTGCAAAGTAAATAACTCTTAGGAAAGCTGTCTTCGAGCCCTAAAGTCTCTTTGTAGTTTTACTGCCTGCAATAGCTAAATTACCAGCTTAGGCGTCTAGAATTTCTTAAAATATTAATATTTCAGCTTTCTTGTGGGTGGTCTATGAGAACGCGTTGGGAGTTACATTTCGTCTTATTTCTATCTATAACGACAGAGACGGACTTTTGCGATATTTGGATTGTGATTCTTTGAGCCTGTTTCACTGCCTCCCCCACGATTTCAACTTCGTGCTAACCAGTTTGAAATCGGAAAAGGAACTCAAAAAAAAATAAAACAGCAAAAAATTGAAAACCAACATTTGTTAGTCACCATATCGCAATATCGTTCAGAGGCCTTAGGCTTTCTCTAACGATCAATACATGTCTTACAATCTAGACATGGACGCGTTAATCATAACACAAAAAAAATTCACAAGAATACAACGACGCAATTCGTCATCGTAGACACAAAAAAAATAAAAACACAAAAATAGGGCAAGATATGTTAACGTTTTTTCGGATGCATAGGTTTCTTTCAACCTAGACTAACACCACGAATAACATAAGAATAATGATGTCTTAGCATCATTAACGCCATAAAAAATTAACATGTTATCCTTGACTTGGATGCATAAAGTCTCTCATTCATGACTTATTCCAGAGATAACACAATATAATAACGCCATAAGCAGTTGTTACTTACGAACAAAAAAACAAAAAAAGGAGTTACTGATAGTTCTAAGTTGGACCTTGTAATTCTATAAAGATAAGCCTGTAATTAGTTTATTGTGGAAAAATGGACACATTGCCTTTCAGAAACTTGCTACTCTTTCAAGAACAGGGGGGATTGGGAAAATATTGATATTTTAACTTCGTTGTGGTAACCAGAACAAGCGATAACTGACGCGTATCATACGCCTATCATAGGAACATTTTCGGTGGGGTCAACTTAAGGTAGGGTCATAGTCGGTAGAGTCTATTATTCAAAGTTACACAACCAAACGGAAGTTTTAGGAAATGACATAGGAAGTCATCACCTAAGGTCTGTGGCTAAATTGCGATTATGAATGGCTTCTCATTCCGACGAGTCAACTGGCGCGAATCCGCTCACTTCATCCCTAGCCTTCCTCAGTGTCTGGCCATCCATACCGTAAAGGGGGTTAGACAACATATTTTAATAGAGGGGGCTGACATTCATAGGTCCTTGAAGTAAGAATAAACTTAGGCAAAACAAATAGGTTCTATTACGAACTATCACTAGTAACTGTACTAAGGACTTCTGATATCAATCTAGATACCAAAAAAAAATAAAAAACAATTTTCAAAAACAAATATAAAAAAACATTTTCCCTAAGCTTAAGCTGGCTTGCATATAAGCGAAGGTAGTATATCCTAGAAGGATACCAAAAAAAAATAAAAAAATAAAAAAATAAAAAATCAACTTTTTATTATAAAAAAAAGTTTTACTTCTATATCGGACTAACGCACGACATAAAAACATTTGAAGAAGGATTTTTAATATGTCCTTTCAACAAAACAAAAAAATTTATATTCTTATTAACTAAGTAAAGCAGTTCAAATAACTGGGGTGTGAGCCAAACTGAGTTGCTCTGGAGATCAACGTGCGGAATCCCCTACACTACTTCCAGAGGCTCGTCTCCTTCGCGACAACATCAAAAAAATATATCAAATAGATAAACATTGACCGCAGCGGGACAATTTCTTACTATTGGTCTACACCACACATCAAAAAAAAAAAAGGTTGTCGAGACAGCTCTAAAAAAATTAATGCGCGTCTCTCGTCCTGAAGGGAACGAGGCACTTGGGGACGGTTTTGCCGAAGCAAAGTTGTATTCAACGTACTACGTACTAGGGTATCAGTGCATTACTGATCCCACGCCAAAATTTGTTGGAAGAGAAACAAATCCCTTCCAGGAAAAAGTTCGCAATTTGCGCGACTTTTCCTTTAACACGGACCACGGAGGAAATGGGGTGTCGCTAAAAAAATTACCGAAGTATTTAGATTATAATAGGCTTTCAGATCAAAAATTCATATGTCCAAAATCATTTATTTGAAATCACACTTTCCAAAATTTAAGAATTTCGACTAATAAAAAAATTTGGTGCACAAAACAAAAAAATTATTTCTCTCAAAAAAACTTTAAGCACCTGTACTATAAAATAAAAAAAATCAAAAATATCTAAAAAATTATATTTAAAGTTGGTTCATATCGCCCTGTAAATAACGGAATATACATTTCTATTCGCTATCGGACAAGTCTGAAGCATCTGACGAAACATTGACGGATGAATAAGCTTTTAAATCTTTAATATGCCAATTTCCAGCATTGGAACCATCTGGATTCCTAAGAACGTAAACTAAAGAGGATAGTTTTTTAATTATGGTACATAAAATATATTTGGGAGCCAATTTTGCCATGAAATGTTTCGGGGCGCTAGATAAAACCATATTTTTTCTCCAAACTTGATCGCCAACGTTAAACTGTATTGGGTGCTGTAAACATATTTGGTGCTTTTTGTGCTCCACACGTTTTGCAGGCACGGACATATTTAACAACATCTCTTCGCATTTTTGGCCAGTAATAATTTTCTTGGATTCGAGCAAGAGTTTTATAGACACCAGGATGGGCACAAGTTGCAGGATCATGACACGAATTAATAACATCCTCACGTTGAGGTTTGGGAACAAGGACTTTCCACTCGATTAAATTTGAATTAAAAGGAAGACAAGCCGGAATAAATTTGTATATGAGGTCGTTCTCTACTTTCCACTGTGGAAAACTTTCTGGGTTAGACAAAATCTTTGTACGCAAATCATCGTACCAAGGATCGATGCGATCAGCATCAACTTCAAGATAAGCAATTTGATCATTCTCATGAATCCTACTAAGTGCATCAGGCACCTTATGACATGCTCCTTTACGATGGACGATTCGGAAATCAAACTGTTTGAGACGCATAGCCCAACGAGCTAAACGGCCTGTGGGATTTTTTAAATTTCTAAGCCATAACAACGAAGAATGGTCAGTGATGAGGGTAAATTCAACACCATCTACGTAAGGACGAAATTTTTCAACAGCAAACAAAGCTGCAAGGGCCTCTTTCTCGGTGGTTCCATACGAACGTTCTGCTCTTGTCAAAGACCGACTAGCATAGGAAATCACCTTTTCTCCACCGTCTATTTCTTGAGTCAATACAGCTCCTAGACCGGTGTTACTTGCGTCACACTGAATAGTGAAAGGACGAGAATAATCGGGTTGTACTAGAACTGGGGAAGATACTAAAGCTTCCTTTATGGCGATAAAAGCATTCTCAGCTTCTGATGTCCAAACTATAGGTTCTTTCTTTTTCTTTCCTTTCAAAAGATCATTGATAGGGGAAACAAGGGTAGAAAAATCTTTGACGAAGCGTCTATACCAAGAACAAAGACCAATAAAACGTTTAATCTCCGTAGTGTTAGTTGGACGGGGATAATTAACCATAGTGGAAATTTTGTCGGGGTCCGACCGAAGAGAGTTATCACCAACGATATAGCCTAAATACTTCAAAGTTGTTTTGAAAAATTCACATTTGTCTACATTTATCGTAAGGTTAGCATCCTTTAGTTTATCTCGAACTTGTCCTAACAAGGCAACGTGTTCCTCAGCAGTGGAAGAACAAACAATAATATCATCCAAGTAAGTAAAAATAAAAGGTTCGAATTCTGGTCCAAAAATCTGATCTACTAATCTTTGCTGGGTTTGAGCACTATTACAAAGACCAAAAGGCATCACAGTAAATTGAAATGATCCACGGCCAACAACAGCAAAAGCAGTTTTTTCTCGCGAAGATGGATCAAGAGGGATCTGCCAAAAAGCTTTTTTCAAATCTATCGAACTTATATATTTAGCGTTACGCAATAATGACAAAATTCGGTCAATATTGGGGAGAGGATATGTGTCATGACGAGTAACTTCATTAAGATTCCTGCCATCAAAACAAAACCTAAACTCGCCTGTCTTTTTCTTTACAAGCAAGACTGGAGACTACACCAAGGACTGTTACTCGGTTCTATAACTTTAAGTTTGAGCATCTCATCTAATTCGCGATTTAAAATATCTGACATGTATGGCGACATAGGAAAAGGACGTTGTCGAAAAGGCTTTGCGTCACCCGTATCGATAGTCATTTTGATCTTATCTGTTCTTCCTATACCATTCTTTTTGTCTACCTCCTGAAAACTATGGATGACAGCATCCGCTAGAGGTCTTAACTCGGCGGCAAGAGAATCAATCGAACACAAAGATTGTGGGAACGAAACATCGCCTTCAGGTTTTGAAGTTACTATCTCGCAACAAGGATTTCTGACACTCCATTTATTTTGTTCGAAATTTATCGCTAAAGAAAATTTTGAAATAAAGTTACTTCCTAAAATAAAATTTATTGGTAGCGATGGCACTTTTTTTTATTGTTAGATCGAACCGGGTGGCCATGGGGCCCGTACTGCAGCCTGAGTAGGCTTATTGCACACCGTTCGGTCTCGGGTTAACCATCATTGGGTTTTTGTCCCCAATGGGTTCGGGTTTACTTAACTTGAAGTTAAGTCGTCTGTTACCTATAAGAGGTCCATTCTCTCTCGCAAGTGAGTCGGCTCTTTCGTTTCCTTCAACCCCCGTATGTCCCGGCACCCACCCGAGTTCCACTCGGTTTCGGTAGGCCAGGGTTTCCAGGTGTTGTCGGCATTCCAGCACAAGCTTAGAGTTAATTCTCCAGCTGGCAATGGCCTTAAGTGCTGCCTGACTGTCCGAGAGAATACGTATGGTCCTATTATCAAGGCCCATTCGAGTATTCTCTACGACGCAAGTCGTGATAGCAGCCACCTCCGCCTGGAATATAGTGGTGTACTGCCCAAGAGGCATAGATATGCACACCTCGGGTTCTACACCATACACTCCAGCTCCAGAGCGCCCGACCATCACTGAACCGTCCGTGAACCATGTTAGCTCACTCTGCGGTCTTTTATCCCCCTCCACCGGGGGTTTTAACCCCAGCTTGAAGGGAGGATCAAATTTGTGAGTGACCGGACTCCAGTCACTCACCATATCCAGGATGGGGTCACGAATGTGCCCCACAATCCTGGTGTGCCCGTATGACCTTTGCCTCCAGACACCATTTAACTGCAGCCTGTAGGCCCCTAGCCTCGCCTCGGCAATCACCAGAAGGTGCAGGGGAGGGAGTCCCATGAGTACCTCCATGGCTGCCGTCGGGGTACTTTTCATTACCCCGGTAACACAAAGTAGTGCTAGCCTCTGAACTTTCCCAAGTTCTTTGACTGCACAACTTTGGTTCATTTTTGTCCACCACACAGCACTAGCATATGTGAGGGAGGGCCTCACTATAGCAGTATAAATCCACTTAGTGATTCCCGGGCTTAAGCCCCAAGTTTTGCCAATTGCCCTACGAGCAATCATGAGGGTTTTCTTGCCCTTGGCAACGGTCGCTGCTGGTTGCGCATTCCAGGTTAGCTTGGTATCAAGCATAAGGCCCAGGTAGCGCACCTCTGTAGCCAGATTGAGTTGCACACCCATGAGTTTGGGGGGCGTGAGGCCCTCCAATTTCCTCCTGTGTGTGAACGGTATAGTAACCGTTTTTGAGGGGTTAACACTTAAGCTGACCCTCTCGCACCAGCTTTCTACCACTTTTATAGCCCGGAGCGTTAGCTCCGAAACTACGTGTGGAATCTTCCCCCGGATTAAAATACAGATATCATCTGCATAACCCTGGGTGTAGAATCCCAAGTTATTCAGTTCTACCAGAAGTTCGTCTACCACTAGGTTCCATAGCAGCGGGGATATTACTCCCCCTGCGCTGTTCCCCTTGTAGCAGTGACCCTCATGGTTTCCCCAAATAGTGAAGCCAGTGCCTGTCGGCCATGCAGTGTGGAGCTAATCCACCTGCGACAGGTTTCATCTATGCCATGCCTCTCGGCCGCCTTAAGCATGGCATCATACGTGGTGTTGTTAAACGCTCCCTCGATATCGAGCAAGGTACCAAGCGCCACTTCTTTGTGTTCAATCGTCTCCTCTATCCTAGACACCAAATGGTGCAAGGCTGAGTCGCACGATCTGCCCACCCGGTAAGCATGTTGATTGCAGTGCAGTGGCCTTTCTTTGAGAAAGGTTTGCCGCACATGCATCCCCATCAATTTCTGTAGTGCTTTTAAAATAAAGGACGAGAGAGTAATAGGTCTATATGCCTTGGGGTCTAGAGGATTCTTGCCCGGCTTAGGTATAAAGACCACCCTGGCCAGTTTCCAGTCACGCGGGACATACCCAAATGCCACGCTCGCCCGGAAAATCCTGCACATGAGCGGTCCAATAATGTCCCACCCTTGTTGCAGTAATACAGGATATATCCCGTCTGGTCTGGGGGATTTATAGGGTAAAAATGAGTGTATGGCCCATTCCACCCTAGCTTATGTGACAGCCTTTTTTGCCGTTTCCCAGCTAGCTCTAGAGGTTCTGTTTTCCAGTCCCTCCTGACCCAGCCGAGCATCCGGCTCATTGGTTACCACCGAGTCAGGGAGATGTGTCTGGAGCATAAGCTCCAGTGTCTCCTTGCCATCTGCTGTAAAGCCACCCCCGGGGGCCTTGAGGGTCCCCAATGGGTTAGCCGGCTGTTTGGAGAGTATCCGTTGGAGTTTAGCAGCAGCGGGAACAGTGGCGATCTCCTCACATTGCTTTCTCCAATCTTTTCTCCTAGCCTTTCTCACAGCTTTGTTAAACTCGGTCAGAGCCCGGGCATATCCGGCCCAGTCATCTGTTCTTTTCGCCTCTTCAAAGAGGCGCCGAGTTTTTTTTTGCAATTTGCCCAGTTCACGAGTCCACCACCTGTTCTTGGTAGCGGGGCGGCTGGTCAGCGGACAGTTCATCTGATAGGAGGTTAAGATGGCCTCCTGCAGAGCCTTCGAGACGTGTTCCAGCATTGGGGGCTCTTAATCTCAGTGGCCAGTTGCCCGACCCTAAGACGAAGATCCTCCCCATAGCTGTCCCAGTCTGTTTTACGCGGATCACGGTAAGTGGTAACCTCCCTCTCCGAGCCCAAACACTCCGTTACCACGTATCTATGGTTCGAGAAACTTGGTTCCTCAGACACATACCACCGTGCCACGTTATTGGTTACTAGGGGAGATGCTAAAGTAATATCAATTACCTCCCTCCTCCTACTGGTAACAAAGGTAGGTTCTTTGCCCTGATTTAGAATAACTAGCCCAGATGAGCCAATAAATTCCAACAGGTGCTCCCCTCTTTTGCTCGTATCAGTGCTGCCCCAACCTCGTTATGAGAGTTAGAGTCAGCTCCTATCAGCATTTGCAGGTGTTTCCGCCCACAGTGGCTGATTAATTTATCCAACTCCACAGATGGAGGTGGATCGGGTGAATCATATGGTAGGTAAACAGAGGCCAGTACTAGCTCCCTTGTTCCACCCAACAAGTGATGTTTTACCATTATTGTAGCTATGTCTTGCGAACACAGCTCATTTAATGTAAGTGCTTTGAGATCGGAACGCACAACAATGCACGCCCGGATTCTCTCTGCACTATGGTCTGCGATGATTGTTCCCCGGCAGTTAGCTAGGCCCGCAACCCGGCCACAGACAAGCCATGGTTCCTGGATTAGGGCCACGTCAACCGCACTAGTACTGAACCACCGACAGAACGCAGCGGAGGCTGCCCTACTATGCTGTAGGTTGATTTTCACCACCCTCAGCATTTGCAGGTTTTGCCCCCCCTTCCTTAAGCACGACGAAGGTGACTTTGTGTAGTCCGAAGCTGACACGCAGCCCCATCTTAAGCAGCATCACCAAGTCGGCTTCTGGTATTTCGCAGAATAAGAGGATGCTCTTGGGCTCCCTCTTTTATGCAAACAATCTCCACGAGTCGGTTTTGAGGCCTGGGTTAAGGTGGCCCAGAATCCTAAAAATCGACTCGTGGTCTTCTACGTCCATGTAGGCCGTGGGGATCAGAACCGAAACTCGGGGGCGGTTAAGGACTTCTTTCACGCTGCCAGCGCGAAGTTGTCCAATCCCCTCGAGTTCAAGGCTCCTCACCGTGTCCACAAGCCACTTGGATGCCTTTTCAGAGCAGCAGGTGACGAGGACAGCCCCATCCCTCTGACTTGCTCCGTCAAATTGGCGATCAGGATCCGGGTCCGCCGCAAAGACCGCCCGGTTGATCGCTTTGAGGACCGTTGCCCCTTGCTCCTCGTCAGCAGTTGCTCAGGGAAGCCCCTTAAGACAACCGCCATCCTTAGAGTGGAAACCGCCTTGCTATAGCTCGGCCCGGTCCCATCTGCAGGAGGGGGAGTGACGGCATCTCCCGCCGCCCCCTTCTTCTTCTTCCCGCGGGGTGGTTTGCTTTCCGCCGAAGACGGGTTGCTGCCAGATTCCCGTGGTCTCTTAGTGGCCGGTGTTCTCTTTGAGGCGGGTGTAGCCTTGGCTTTCCCATCCTCCTGAGCCTTACCGTCCACGGATTTACCTGCCCCTCCACTGCTGCCCCCAGCAGGTATAGGCATGGCCTTGCCCGCACTGGTTGAGGCGACGGCAGGGGTTTGGTTTTATCAGCCCGCTTTTTCCGAGGTTTTATGGGTAGCCCCATCTCCCTCGCCTTTTCACAGGCTATTCTGCGCTTTCCAGCACCAGACATGTGCTTCCTCTTGAGGTTTAGGGCCTCAAGTAAGGGCAACACCGTGTCAGTTCCATTGCCGGGGGCGTGGCTTTCACCTTCCCCCAGTTCTGAATACTGCTTTTTTCCTTCCTGGCTCTTCAGGGGGGTGTGACTTTCGCCTACCCCTCCATCCGAACCAGTCGGGTTTGGGTTCATCGGGTTTGTTTTCTCCATACGAATTCCCACGAGTAGCTAGGGAACAAAGGTCCGCTACGCCAGAGCCCCGCATGACGCAGTAAGGGGTTCATACAATGGGGTGCCCCCTGGTGCCCCAAGGTCCCGTTCGCGACGCCATTCCCCGGCGCCATTCAGCCATCGGCACGATGCTACACCTTGGCTTGGGGACTGATTGCGATGCCCAATTTCTCGAGCACCGGGCGATGGGGTCGTCACATCCCTACGCCACTATGGCACTACAACGATGGCACTACAAGACAACTAATCACATGACAAATTCCATTCGCCACAAACGGCAAATCTACAATACCAGAAACCTTTTTACTCGATCCGTCGGCTAAAGACACATTCTGACTACACGGTAAATCGATCTCAATGTTGTTTCTCTCAAGAAAATCCAATCCCTTGGATCCGACTACAGTAGTGGAACACCCGGTATCTAATAAAAGCGTAAAGGGTTGCGAAAGAATTTGAACCTCCAAGTAAGGTCTGTTATCGAATGGCTTTGAAGCAATGACCGGAGATAAATTTGACGAATGTTTATAAAAATTTTTTACTGTACCTAGCCATTTGTACCAATCAGAGACATTAAAATTTTCTGGAAACTTATTATCGGCCGCAAAACATGAATGTTCGGGGTTTGAAATTTTATTGTGAACACTCTTACCGAACTTAAGGGTGTTGGTTATTCGTTTTTTGAAGGTTTGACACAGTTTGGGCATGTCCTTACCGTAACATTATCTGCGCCACATCGGAAACAAAAATATCTATCAAAACGCTGTTTACAGTCGTTGAAATTGTGTCCGCGTCTCCGGCAATTAAAACAAACGATCATCTTCGATTTATTCGAAGTACTTTTACTAGGGTTTTTCGCCTCAGAATTTCGCGGAGCCGAGCGATCGTCATTATTTTTAAAATTTGCTTTTCCGTTAGGAACATTGGCTTTTCTGGAGGGACCGGGGAACTCATGATTAACATAAGCGACGGACGTTTCCTTCTTGACACTAGGCACGACCACATTATTCTCTAGTTTACGAATAACAGCAGACAACTCCTCAACAGTATTGGTATCGACTAATGCAATCAACGGAATATATTCAGGGATAATATTTTGCCTCAAGTGTTTCACGATAGCTTTCTCTAAAGGCTGCACCGTCAGCCGTTTTGCCAAAGACATAACCTGTGCCTGAAATAAAGCGAACGACTCATTTTTCTTCTGCTTCCTGGATTTGATCTGGTTCCATAAATCCTCGTCGTAGTCTTGGGGAAGAAACGTAGCCTTCAAAAGACCAATCAATTCGTTCCATGAAGAAACGGTACTACGAACACTCCTGAACCGCACAGCAGCGCTACCTGTAAATAACTCGACAGCTGATCTGAAAAGAACCTCTTGTCCTACATTACGGGATTCAGCCAGGTCTCTAACTTTTTCTAGGAAAGGGAAAACTCCTTTAGAATCTCCACTAAACTTAATGTTCCAAAAAATTTTTCGAATAGAATCAAAGATCCAAACACCAGTTCTTAGAAATGTGTTTCGCCCTCTTCAACATAACATTTCTAAACCAATAACCTTGGATCTTTGGTTCACTGAGTGTGTTTCAAAGATCTACATCTTATGTTTTTAAACATATATTTTACTTACTTTAAGTAATTAGGGAATTAAAACTTGAGACTGTCATTGTCGGATTTGCCGTAGACTTACGCACCTTCTATGTCTAGGTCTCGAATGTTGTTTTTTGATTAGAATGTGTCTAAAGATATTCAACCTCTTGTCTTTACCGACGAGCCCAGAGAGGTTGAAGAGGGCGAAACACATTTCTAAGAACTGGTGTTTGGATCTTTGATTCTATTCGAAAAATTTTTCCCAGCCCGAAATGGTGGATGTGTGAATTGTTCGTAAGGGGATTTTTCCACATTCTCTATTTCATCTATTTGATTTCGTACGAGTGGTCGTTAAACCAATAACCTTGGATCTTTGGTTCACTGAGTGTGTTTCAAAGATCTACATCTTATGTTTTTAAACATATATTTTACTTACTTTAAGTAATTAGGGAATTAAAACTTGAGACTGTCATTGTCGGATTTGCCGTAGACTTACGCACCTTCTATGTCTAGGTCTCGAATGTTGTTTTTTGATTAGAATGTGTCTAAAGATATTCAACCTCTTGTCTTTACCGACGAGCCCAGAGAGGTTGAAGAGGGCGAAACACATTTCTAAGAACTGGTGTTTGGATCTTTGATTCTATTCGAAAAATTTTTCCCAGCCCGAAATGGTGGATGTGTGAATTGTTCGTAAGGGGATTTTTCCACATTCTCTATTTCATCTATATATATATATATATATATATATATATATATATATACGTATATACCGAAGCGTACAGCATACGTTATGGCTTCCATATATAGGGTAGTTCAAGGCGCGTTGTCACCTCCAGCGGTGTTGTCATATTTTGGAAGTCACAACGACTTGTCTGCTAGATTTACCTCCTACTTTGAGCGTAATGTGTGATCTTTTGAAACTTTTACTGTGAATACAGTTGTCTGTGTTTTACAGTTGTCTATTTAAATTAAAAGATTGATACTCTTTGATTATACAAGTTTACAAAAAAATACATTTCGGACTATTTGACGAACCCATACGACTAGGGGTTTTTCGGGTCGCTGGTCACGAATTCGGGATCCGCTGAACTCTATCACGTCAGGTAAAGGTCATTTAAAGGTCAAATCAAGATAAATCGACAGTCGCTCTGAAAAAGTATATTAGGGGGTTTTTGGGGTCGCTTACGACGAATCCGGGATCCGCTGACCTTTATCACGTCTAGCTGAAGGTCATTTCGAGGTCAAATCAAGATAAATCGACAGAATCGCTCTGAAAAAGTATATTAGGGTGTTTTTGGGGTCGCTGATCACAAAACTGGGGTCCCTTGAGCACAACCACGTCAGGTAAAGGTCACTTTAAAGTCAAATCAATTTTGTGGACACGTCCTGATTTGACCTTGAAATGACCTTTATATGACGTGGTAGAGCTCAACGGACCGCAGTTTTTATGATCAGCGACCCCAAAAGCCCCTAGTATATATTTTCAGAGCGATTGTGTCGATTTATGTGGATTTGACCATAAAATGACCTTGAACTAGACGTGATAGAGGTCTGCGGACTCTGGATTCGTTTTCAGCGACCCCAAAAACCTCCTAATATATATACATTTTCAGAGCGACTGTCGATTTATCTTGATTTACCTTGAAATGACCTTTACCGGATGTGATAGAGGTGAGCGGACCTCGGATTCGTGATCAGCCACCCCAAAAACCCTCTTGTCATACGGTTTTGTCAAATAGTCCGAAATTTAGTTTTTTTTGTAAACCTGTGTTATTTATGATATGATTGATATTTATTTTACAAATACTAATATTTTATTATTGCTGTAAAATGGATTTATTGGAATTAATTAAAAAAGTGTTAATAGTAAGTCATTTATTTATGAAAATTATATCAAAAATGTTAATAAATAAATGAGGCGTGTAGATGCAAAACCGGACATGTCACATTTTGGTCTAAATGAAACTAACACCAGGATTTTGTTCATTATAACCTATTGCATCAGTCTACAATGAAAATTCGTTGCAAAACACGTCTTTTACCGTAAAATATTACAATAAATATTGATTGTAGTTTCAAAAGCGGACAAAGCCCAAGCGTCTTGGTTGCAAAATCGGACATCGACGTTCGACCAATGGACTGCAATCACATGACGTAGCGCAACACGTGTCTGTTTTGTTATTCCCGGCAGCGTGATCATTACTAGTTTCGAATCCTAATAGTTACGTTACAGTGCTTTGTTACAATATTTTAGAGGATGAATAAATCCTTCTTAAGTGAGGTTAGTAGCATGGGTTCTGGAAGGAAGAAGAAAGTACAGAAAGCAGAATGGAGTAGATCTAAAGCTAAAGTTAACAGGTAAATATTTTATTATAACGATAAAGTGCGTGGTGTGTGAATTAATTTTTCGAGAATGCAAAAACTAACCTCAAAAATTGCATTATGTATCAATGAGTCAAAACTTAAAAAAATGTACACGAAACGTATTTCGGAAAGCTTTACCTAAAGCTTTGTTTTGTTGTAGGTATTTGCCTAAAGGTTTACCAACATTTCCAAAGTGTAAGCATTCAGCAGCAGCATGGAAATGTTCAACACTCTCGATGCAGGATGTCAAAAAGTTCCATGAAGATTTGTATAAAACTGCAGATAAACTCACACAAGATCAGTTCATTTCTCGCTTTTGTACAATTCATAAACCAAAACGTCAGCGACCTAGAGATGCAACAAAACCGAAGAAAAAAACAGTTTGTTATTTTGTTCGAAAACGAAATAATTTAGAAGAAGTCCAAGTGTGCCGAGATGCTTTTCTTGGATTGCTAGGTATAACCAAGCACCGCGTCAATGGTGTTTTAACACGTTTCCAAGTCGATGGTAATTTAAAAGTGAAAAGAGGTGGAGACAGAAGAACACACCTTTATAAGGATAAATTGGAAGCAGTAAAAACGTTTATTAAGACATTAATAGCTGATCAATCTCATTATTGCAGAGGTAAATCAGCTATAAGACAGTACCTTCCTGCAGAACTAAATATTACAAAGTTATACAAAATGTATAAACAACAAGCTGATGATGCTACCCAAGTCAAGTTCAGCTATTTTCACTACGTATTTAGCCAATTCTTTAACGTGGGCTTTGGAAGTCCTAAAACAGATGTATGCTCAACATGTATTGAACTAAAGGAACGAATAAAAGTCGAAAATGATATTGATAAAACGAAAGCATTGCAGCTTAAAAAAGAGCTTCATTCAAGACGCGCCAAAGCTTTTTTTGACCATTTGAAAGAGAAGACTGACGGATTAATGATTTTTTCATACGATTGTGAAAAGAATTTGGTGTTGCCCAAAGTACCTGACCAAAGGGCTTACTATAGTCGTCAACTTTATCTATATAATTTCACCGTTGTTAAAGGTTATTCAACAAGGAAACTGGAAACAGATTATCGCAAAGCTTCCTGGTTAATAAAGGTCTACGTCAGGGGTGTTGTGTATCACCGACCTTATTTAAAATATATGTTGCAAAAGCATTGAAAGAGTGGAAACGAAAATGCAGAGGCATGGGCGTAGACCTTGGAGAGATTTGCTTATATACATTGCAGTTTGCTGATGACCAGGTTGTTATAGCAAACGATAAAGATGATTTAGAGTACATGGCAATGAAATTACAAGAAGAATATAGAAAGTGGGGACTAGAAATTAATACAGAAAAAACAAAATACCTGCCAATAGGTACCGAACTATCGAACATCACATTAGGAAATAATGAAATCATCATGCCCTGCGACCATTACACATATCTAGGAATCGTTTTTGACACAACGGGGAAAGATGATGAAGAAATAAAGAGAAGAATAACACAATCCAGAAAAACAATAGGTTGTCTAAACAGCGTACTGTGGAATCATGAAATAGGAAAAAGAAGAAAACACAATATCTACGAATCTCTTATTAAAAGCAGTCTATTGTACGGAGCAGAAACTTGGCGGATAACCGAAAACAACAGAAGAAAACTGGAGGCAGTAGAAATGGACGCTTTTAGAAGATCAGTAGGAGTGTCACGCAGAGAGAGAATACGAATATGAGATAAGACAGCGAATGGGGGTTGACGGCTCTCTAACAACAGACATAGAAAGAAAACAGCTGATATGGTACGGACACGTCCAGAGGATGGATAACTCAAGACTCCCTAAAATAATTATGCAATGGGTACCACCAAACCGCAGAAAGAGAGGAAGACCCAAGAAATCTTGGAGAGAGGGAGTAACGAAGGCGATGAGCGCAAGAGATCTTAGAGAGGGCCAATGGGATGATAGAGTGTCATGGAAATTAGGCATCGGACAACGTCGCAAGACGTTTTAAAACCGATTGATATATATATATATATATATATATATATATATATAAAGGTTATTCAAAGGGATACTTAAACAAAAATAATGTATATGCCTACTCTTGGATGGAACATGAACGATACAAAGGATCAAATGAAATTGCGTCAGCAGTATATAATTGTCTGAAAAGGAATGAGCCTACTATGACTGACATTCATACTGTACGTCTAGTATCCGATGGATGTCCTGGACAAAACAAAAACTGTACAATATTAACTATGTCTGCAAAATGGCTCCAGGAAGCTCCCAAGAACGTAACTCAACTTCAGGTCATATTTCCGGTAACTGGTCATTCCTATCTACCTCCTGATCGAATATTTGGTATCAATGAGAAAAAATTTAGACAGCTAGACACCATAATAACTCCTGATACATATTATGCAGTTTTTGAGGAGCAGGCAACATTGTTTTTATTAAAAAAAGACTGGATTGTCCAGGATTGGAAAAAAGAAGCTGATGCATTCATTAAAGCACCCAGTTCATTACATTTCAAAATTTCCCAAATAAAACGCCTTACATTAAACCGTACATCCAAAAACAATATCCTTCCAATGGGAGAAATAAATTATTATTCTTCTGCGTCAAATACATTGCCTATTACTAAAAAGGGTAAAAAAATATCCCAAATTACTCCAGCAGAACTGCCAATCGGTGTTCCACTGAATTTTAAAAATAAGAAGGATATCGAGACATTATTATGCTGTCATTTTGGTAATGATTGGTCATCTATGCCTGAATGTGATTTTTACAAAAACATTCTCCATAGTGGTCAAGACTAACACACCACTGAACATAACGATAATGATCATAACAATCCACCATGCGAATATTTAGAAGAAAAATAATATTCCATGTTTAATATAAAAATTGTTCTTTTTTATCAAAAAAACTCTTGTTCATTTTGCCTTTTTAATAGAATAAACTGTCAAAGTAAAAAAAATCTCATTATTAATTTTCCCATCGCTTTTGTCATATAAGTTTCAAAGCAGGACATATCCAAATTTTTTGTTTGCAAACTCGGACGCAAGTAACCTTAATAACCGTGTAGACTATTAATCAGTAAAGATAGGCTAATTCTTCTTTTCAGTTATAAAAAATTGTGTGCAATCTTCCTCATAGTAAAAAAAACGTTAAAAATACCCATCAAGTTTTATTCTACAGTTTTTTGCGTTTTTCTCTAAACTACTTAACTGTGACATGTCCGGTTTTGCATTTACACGCCTCAAATTTGAACTTATAGAAAATTTTAATATTTATTATTTTTCTTGATTAAATTTTGAATTTTACATTTTATGACAGGCACCGTCCTTTTAATTTTTGATGTACCAGTAATAATATGTAGTAAGAAAATTAAATGGCTAAATACCCCAGGTGGGATGAGCCGCTAAAAAGCTATCTAGATCTTTTTCAAGCAGATTAGTCCCAGTCTGCTACTCGATACTATTGACTGTGTTTCTCCATTTCTTTCTATCCTGTCTTTTTCTGCTAGTCTCTAATTCCTGCCCTATGTAAATCTTCCTTTACTTCATGTAACTATTTATTCTAGTTCCTCCGCGCCTCCTTCTAACTCCGGGTTTCCATTGTAAAAATTGAGTTTATAGTTGTTGCTCTACCTGCTCTCCATATAATAGACCTGGATCCCGCGTAAGAAAGAAAAGTTGATTAATAGCAAGCTGAAAATTTTTTAATAGCTTAACGGTGTCTAGTCGGACAAAATTTGCTGCACGGGAACACTGGAACAGGGGAAGTTTTAACTGTGGAGCATGATAAACGTGTCGTCCTGACAAGTTTATGATTGTGTAAAATAGCAAGTTGTTTTTAAGTTTATTCGATAGCCAACGTTATGTAATATATGAGAAAATGTTTGTCCGACAAAAATGTTGGGCATTTTAACGAGTCCGACACGTAGAACATGTCACATCACAGGAATTATGTTGGTGATGAATAGCAGTCTGATTTTTGCATGAGAGTTTAATGAAAGGTTAAAAAAGCAATTGGAAGTTCTGTCCGACAAAATTAATGGGAAGTTTTCGTAGTCGGACATTCTAAACAGGTAAGATATAGACAAAAATGCTGGTGATAAATAGCTTTCCGACAAAGACGAAATTTAATTAAGTAAATTATTCCTTACCAAGAATGACTCTTGTCGGATAAAAATAAGGGGTAGATTTTGTAGTCGGACAATTTAAAAAAATAATTTTTGAAATTTCAATAAGGGGTGATTATTCTATGTCAAAAGTACCTGCAATAAATTACAATCGATATCTTTCGATTTATCTCAACATCATTTAGATACCTCACTGTAATACATTTATAGTAGATCAGGCAAATTATATTATGGATTGAGTTGTCTAGCTATCTTTATCTGCCACATGCGCGGCATCGCTTGGTTAAAAGAGATAGATAGACCACCTATCGACTTTTTGCACTGTATTCTCTGTCTACCCTTATATCTATGAATAGATTTCCATTTAAGAAAAACTGTCACTTTTGACAATAATTCATAATAAATTGCAATCGTAACTTCAAATTTAAACTAATCGATTTATTTTGGCAGCAAATTATTTCTAGCCATGTGACATATTAATTACATTATTATTTCATTTGTAGAAAGTTGAGAAAAATTACGTTATACAATTTTAGTAATAATTTATTTAGGTACCCTTTTTCAATCAAGCATTATAGCACGAAGAATGATATTCAATAGAATTTTCACAATTATCTGGCACCTGAATATCATTGAATTGATGACCAAGTATTTTACTAACTTTGTAAAATGTTCGAAAATTACTCAAAAATGTTCCGTTGAATGGTTTCACTTTTGATTTGGCGACTTAAAATTTAAACTGTTGACACTCAAAAATAGACACAAAAACACTCCATAGTTAATATAAAATTTAATTTCCAACACACGTGGCAAACAGAAACTCAGAGACCATGTTCTTTCAAATACTACTTTGTATAGCACAAAGTGTCACACTGACAAATGCAGCCTTCTAATACATACTTCTAAGCATAATGTGTCATATTTACGTATATTCTTATAAGCACCAAAGTTTTAGACTCTTCACATTTTTCAATGTCGTTTACAGGGTTAAGATTTGAGTATGGAAAAAAATGTATACAACGTTTTTTGTAGGAAATTTTCCGTACTTTCTGATGCGCCTAATTAGAAAACCCTAAGAGATTGCTTTCACATGTTCTTTGACATTTTTTATTGTCATTTTGAGAATATCTAGAACAAACTCTACCCAAAAAAATAATTGTTTTGCAATATATACATGCATTGATACTTACCTCACTGTTTTTGGAGTGTGCATGTATATATATGCACATGCAAATATGTGAATATAAATAATAATATACAACTAAAACAGCTTTATCAATATGTGACTAAGTCATTCTGAAAAAATGTTTTTTATTTATTTCCTTCGATTTGCCCAAACTTTTTGTCCGACATATAACTTTTTGCGTTACAAAATATAATTTGTACATAAACAAATCAAAATTAGCTTGCTATTTATCACCAACATTTTTGTCTATATCTTACATGTTTAGAATGTCCGACTAGGAAAATTTCCCATAAATTTTGTCCGAAAGAACTTCCAATTGCTTTTTTAACCTTTCATTAAACTCTCATGCAAAAATCAGACTGCTATTCATCACCAACATAGTTCCTGTGATGTGACATGTTCTACGTGTCGGACTCGTTAAAATGTCCAACCTTTTTGTCGGACAAACATTTTTTCTTATATTATATAACGTTTGCTATTGAATAAACTTAAAAACAACTTGCTATTTTTCACCATCATAAACTTGTCAGGACGACACGTTTATCATGTTCCACCGTTAAAACTTCCCCTGTTCCAGTGTTCCCGTGCATCAATGTTTGTCCGACTAGACACCGTTAAGCTATTAACAAATTTTCAGCTTGCTATTAATCAACTTTTTTTTTCTTACGCGGGATCCAGGTCTATAACCATCTAACACTGTGCTGAAATCTGAAAATCTGGAATAATATCTACCCGGGTCGAAACATTTTTTTTTAATTTATGAAAATAGTTATTTATGAAACAGTTCGTGAAGTATGCTTTTTGCGAACGCACGCGATGTTTAGAGCATGAGCGACAACGGAGCGAGTGCTATACATCGCGTAAGTTCGCAAAAAGTACTTCACGCACAGTTTCATACAATATTTTATCTACGATAAACAAATAAAAAAACTGTAACTCTTCGTCACTGGAATTCATTTCTATTCTACAATTTTTATAACTTTGACATTTAAAAATTCTTATTTCTTTCAAACCACAAAACTGTCAAATTTTTTTTTGTAATTTATGCTCATTATGTCATCACCATGACAACGCGAAAGTTAAGGATATTTGATTATATAAAAGTGTGTCAAAAACAGTGCGAAAAAGTAAATCCC
The DNA here is from genome assembly GCF_917563875.1 of Diabrotica virgifera virgifera. Classification (NCBI taxonomy): domain Eukaryota; kingdom Metazoa; phylum Arthropoda; class Insecta; order Coleoptera; family Chrysomelidae; genus Diabrotica; species Diabrotica virgifera. Next base: position 98,931,443 of record NC_065450.1, on the reverse strand, counting down.
ATTTAAAATACATTGTTACTTTACGCACACTTTAAACTAAACCCTTCACGCACTGCTATCTATAATGACAGTTTTCACAAACTAAAAACTTATACATAGTATGATATAGAGTAGATAAAAGTCATTTATTAATTATTAATTAATTATAGTCAGAAGAAAATTAGATCATGCACTCCTTGTTTTTTATATTTGTTAACATACTAAATTGCATATCCAATAATTATTGTTATCCATTAAATAGATCGATGCAGATCGGCCTTATATCGGATCCTCTACTAGTAGTCCGTTCGCTGACGGTAAAATATTGCAAAACCCATAAATTTTGAAATTTGTGGGTTTTGAAATTTGTGAAACCGCTGACATGAAATTTGGCATACACATAGGTAACATGTCAAGGAAGAAAATTGATATTGTGCCGATGTGTGCTTTTGCCATGGAGGTGACTTTCACCTCGTCTCGGGATGAAAAAATATACGTTCAAAATAAGTCCGGAAATTGATTAACTAACTAATTCTACGCAACTTTTGTTCTATAGCATTTTTCACTTTTTTCGAGTTATTTGCGACTAAATATGTTCATTTTTCAACAAAAAAAACTCATTTTAACGTTTTTTTTTGCAATTAACTCAAAAAGTAAGTATTTTATCAAAAAAACCATTCTTAGGAAAAATATAGCCCATAAAAAAGTGAAAAAATGGTGTACTTATGTATGAGATCCCTAGACCCAGTAAAAGAAGAGTTGTAACTAATAAAAAATAGGTTCGTACACGCCAAATTCCAAATTGAATATTTCAACGTGAACTGTCAAAAACTAAAGCACTTTTTGGGGAACACCCATTACAACTTTTTTCTAGTGTTTAAAAAAAGGTTAAGAAAGTTTTTAGCATTAAATTAAGGAAGTTACGCTCAAAATGAAGATCCTTTTTTTTTGTAAAAAATCATAAAATTCACCCCCTAATTAGCATCCTAAATGAAATTAATTGTCACCACTTCACAAGTTGATTTACTGTGTATGTATTGTTATAAATATGATCTGTAAGCTTCATCAGTTTAAAGTTCTTATTTTTGAAGGGGATGTAATTGAAAGGGATTAAACTAGTCACTAACCAACTGTGTATGCAAATTTTGAACAACCATATCTTAACCAATATTTGTCTCAAAGGAAAACACATAATCCTAAATATTCAGAAAAGCAAAACCTACATTTCTTACTATTCGTAATTTTTGGTATCACTACTAAATTTTATGTCATTAAAAAAAACATTTTTTTCAAAATAAAAAAAATTTACTTTAAAACCAATTTTTTTCAAAAATAAGCCCTTTAAGCCGATGAAATTCCAGATCATATAAATATTACATAAGTTAAGTATATAACTTGTGAAGCGGTAAGTATTAATTTCATTTGAGATTCCAATTAGGTGGTGTTTTCGGATTTTTTTAACAAAAATAGGACCTACTTTATTTTGAGCGTATGTTTAGAACTTTTTTAGAAAACATAAAAAAGATTTTTTAAAACTTTAAAAAAGTTGTAATAAGTTTTCTCAGAACAGTGCATCATTTTTTGGTTGCTATCATTTTTCGGTTATTTCACGTGAAATCATTCGTTTTAAATTTGACGAATATGAACCTGTTTCCTGTTTTACATTAGCTACAACTTTGCTTCTACTGATTCTAAAAGTTCATACGTACATAAACTTTGTTACTTTATAAGCTATATTTTTAATGGTTTTCCCGATAACATACTTACTTTTTGAGTTATTGGCAAAAAACCGTATAAAAGTGTTTTTTTGTTGAAAAATTGACATATTAACTCGCAAATAACTCAAAAAGTATTAACTTAGTGAAAAAATTCTATATAACAAAAGTTGCTTAGAATTAGTCAGTTTATCTTTTTCCGAACTTATTTTGAACGTATATTTTTCACCTCCGAGAAGAGGAGAAACTCACCCCCAGGACAAAGTTTTCTTTTCACTTTTTTTCTTTGACATGTTACCTATCTGTATGTTAAATTTCACGTCAATCCGTTCTTTAAAATTTGAAGCAAATCCGTTAATGAACTATACTATTTCGGTAAGATCGTAAAAAACGAATCAGAATATTTGTTTTGTTTGTATAATTATTGTTTTAGCATACAGTCAAGTCGCCCTTGAATCCGAAACATTTTTAAAAGAAAATAAAATTTTTATTGGGTATTGGATATGTTCAAGCAGACATTTCCGTTCAAATTTTTAGTCACAACATACCAATGTTAAATATTATTAGAGCAACCTTAGGGTGTCACATTTCTTTTAATGACCTACACAGATTTTTATTACCTACTGCTGATAAAGTGATATCAAATATCACTCGTCGACATCTCTGTATTAATTTGAAATAATAAAATATAATAATATGTAGTTTTGTATTCTAAAATATTTGGAAAAAATACCTATGTATTTTTACCTATGAAGAGTACAGGTTCAATATCGGCAAATGAGTTTTGTTTTAAATACCGTTCGTATAGAGGTGTTCGTTAAGAGATAAGCGCAAAATCTTGGTCCAATGCTAATTAAATGCACTAATTTTTTTCGAATTCTTAGAAAACTAATAAACATTTTTGAAAAATTTAAACGCAGAATGGAAGATTACATTATTACCGAGGGCCGGAGGTCCCTGAAAACTTATATAATGTTTATTTTAATAAGATAACGGGATGAAAAAACAAGAGAAAAGTTAGTGTAATTTTTAATTTCGAATATTTGATTCAAAAAAAACTTTTTGTTTATTCTAAGGGACTTTCGTTCCTCCGTAATAATGTAATATTTCATTGTGGGTGTAAGTTTTAAAAAGTATTTCTTAGTTTTCTCAGGATTCGAAAAAAAATTAATGCATTTACATAGCATTGGACCGAGACTTTGCGCCTACCCCATTAAGAGAGAGTTTACTGTATTTCATATTAATACTAGAATTTATTACTTTAAACTTTTTATCGCTCTTGATTCATTTTTTCGTGTATTTAATTACATTCAATTGTAATTGTACATTTAATTTTTTACACGTTTTATTACTTTCGAAATAACAATAACTATAAAATCGATTTTTCAGCATACTTGGGTCAAAAAAATACGCAATTTTCGGAAATTTCGTTAAATGAGAACATTTACCTACATTTCTCGTATTTAAGCTTTTAATAAGATTTTTTAAAATAATTTAGATTCTTTAATAGATACATTCACCGGCACGAAAACGGGCACCCCAAAAAATGGGTCATTTTTGATGGCTCGTATCTCCTAAACCTATTGTCTGATTTAAGTATTTTTTTACTATGTTATAGCCTTATTCTGTAACAATATCGCTGTAATAATATTGCTTCTAGACAGGTAAATTATCATTGTATACCGGGCGTACCAATCAAACTGGGTTTATTTTCTCAATTTTCACAACACCCTGTGGAATATTCTAGCCTTTATACAATATTGAAATTAAAACCTAACTATAGCCCCAGGTTTTCTTAACATTCTGTTTTTTTATTCATTCGCTTATGTTGGATAATAAAACAGTTAGCGACTTAACAAGTAGCCATGTTCTTTATCAATACATGGTGTTTCTAAATAAGTGCGACAAACTTTAAGGGGTATAAATGATCGTTTACTTGATAAAGCTATGTCCGCAAATGTTTGCAAATATAAAATTCCTTTGCCAAACGATCATTATTTTTTTATGCAGAATTACTCCCTTAAGTTTGTCGCACTTATTTAGAAACACCCTGTATCGATAAAGAACATGGCTAGTTGTTAGAGTCCCTAACTTTTTCATTATCTAACGTAAGCGAATGAATAAAAAAACATAATGTTAAGAAAACCTGGAGCTGTAGTCGGGTTTTAATTTCAGTATTTTATTAAGGCTAGAATATTCCACAGGGTGTTGTGAAAATTGAGAAAAAAACCCAGTTTGATTGGTACACCCGGTATACAATGAAAATTTACCTGTCTATCAACAATATTATTATAGCGATATTGTTAAAGAATAAGGCTATAACATATTAAAAATTACTTAAATCGGCCAACAGATTTGGGAGATACGAGACATCAAAAATTACCCATTTTTTGAGGTGCCCGTTTTTCGTGCCGGTGAGTGTAGATTGAATTAGAAGTTCATTGTAAAAAAGGAAGTAAAAAAAATGTATAGGTAAAATATTATAGATTAAAATAAGTACAGATAATATATAATTATAGAGATATATTATAATCACTTATTGTACCTTCATTTAAGGCTAACTTTAAAAGTAAAGCAGATCTGCTGTTATTCATGTTTAAAAAACAAAAGGCACACAAAATACTAAGTACGATTAGGACCGCGAATCTAGAACAAATGAATGTCTGGAAACCGTTACACAGGGTTGCCAAAAAACGGAAGTCACATCGAGCGGTGTGGTATACGGAAGACGCTACGCGTTGTGTACATAACCTGTATAGTAGTACGGGAGCGACACTAGTGCTGGAGATATACCGTCGAACTAAAATCTGATTTTATGAGTATGTGAGATACGATATGACTTCCGGCGAAATTTTTAATATAAGCCTTCTGATACCATTTAGTAGCCAAATTCGTAAAAATATAGGCAAAACGTTGTGACTTCCGAAATCGGAAGTCATAATGGTATATATGAAGTGACAACCTATTACGAGTATCTACTTTGGAAGTCACATGGATACATGTATCAATATATATATATATACAGAATAAGCCAAATAAAAACGGAACATACGCAGTTAATACAGTGTATCGGAACTACGTTTGAAATAGTCTACCAATACAAAAGTTTGACAAACATAAATCATAGCAACTCAACTACCTGTTTTCTTTTAGGCTAAGGCTACGACCAGACAAGCGACAATTTACGGCGCCATAAGAGCAGTAAAATGAAGCGCGATAATGGGTCCTGGTAAGAAGGATCTCGGTCCTAATTTGTAGCTCATCTAACCACAACAACGACCGAAACACTGTATTTACATCTCGCGACACGCTGTAATTTACATCCCCATCTGGTCATGCTTTTTACGGCCGCTTCATTTTACTGCTCTTACGGCGTTGTAACAGCAGTAAAATGAAGCGGCAGTAACTGCAGTAAAAAGCATGGCCAGACGGGGATGTAAATTACGGCGTGTCGAGAGATGTAAATACAGTGTTTTGGTCGTGGTTATGGTTGGATGAGCTACAAATTTGGACCTAGGTCCATTTGCTTGCGACACGACGCTGAAGATGGACCCGTTCGATATTGCTTCGCGATATTTCACAGCTCAGTCTGGCCATCCACTACACTCACCGCGGGACCCATTTTCGCGCTTCATTTTACTGCTTTTATGGCGCCGTAAATTGTCGCTTGTCTGGCCATAGCCTTAGCCTAAGAAGACAGGTAGTTGAGTTGCTATGATTTATGTGTGTCAAACTTTTATATTAGTCGACTATTTCAAACGTAGTTCCGATACACTGTATTAACTGCATATGTTCCGTTTTTATTTGGCTTATTCTGTATATATATATATATATATATATATATATATATATATATATATATATATATATATATATATATATATATATATATATATATATATATATATGTTACACTTGAAGTTTCCGCGGGAGCTATATGTGCTTTCTGTTGTTTTCCGGGTTTGACTCCGCGTTGAATAATTTTGGTTTTGATAAAAACCATTATTTTGACGACGTTTCGGCAAGATCTCACTTGCCATTGTCAAGTCAGGTAGTTCCGCTTCTCGCTGCTGCTTGAAGTAAACTGAATTTTTACTCACGATACCGTCGCTTATGTAGTTGATCCTGATGCTGCTTGCCCTGCGCGAACTCTGGCTCTTGTTATTGGTCCGGTGTAGGTTGCAGTCGTCGGCGGGATGTTACGCGTGGATGTTGCGGCCTGATTTATTTTGGTCTTTTTCTTCAATACCGTTTTCCAAGTTGTAGGAAGCCGTTGCGCATCATCTCTTTGGTTTAAGCCGTTGGGATTTCTTTCAATTTCTATCGATTCTCTGATTTCCCGTTTTCTTTTTATTTCGATGTTAGCTAACATCGTTGTTTGGTTCAGTTTTATTGTGTGTCCTGTATTTGCGACATGTTGAGCCAGGGATGACGTGGTTTCTCCCCTTTCGATAGCATTTCGGTGTTCTTCTCGTCTTACCTGGATTCTTCGGTTGGTCTGTCCAATGTACGACTTTCCACAATCCCCACACGGAATCTCGTATACACCTTGGCTTTCTAACGATATTTTGGTCTTTGGTGTTGGTAAAATAGTTGAGATCTTTCTGTCCGTATTAAATATCGTTTCTATGTTGTGTTTTCTCAGCACTCTCCCTATTTTCTCTGTCGTACCCTTCACATATGGCAGAATGGTTTTGCCGATCGGCTTATTGTCTTCTGTAGGGTCCTTATCTCTTCTTCGAGCATTTTGAGCTTTTTCGATGTTGTATGTTGAGAAGCCGTTTTTTCTTAACGCTGTTTTCACGTTATGCATTTCTTCATTTTGATGTTCTTGGTCTGTCAGTCTTTCGGATCTTGTAATCAAGGTTTTGATGACTGAATGCAATTGTGCAGGATGGTGGTGTGAGGCAGCATTTAGATATCTATCGGTATGTGTCGGTTTCCGATACACTGTATGTCCTATGTGTCCGTCTTGTTTCTTTATTATTAACACATCTAAGAATGGAATTTGATCGTTTTCTTCTAGTTCCATGGTAAACTGAATTTTATGGTGGATATTGTTGATGTGTTGATGTTGATGTATTGTTAATAATAAAGAAACAAGACGGACACATAGGACATACAGTGTATCGGAAACCGACACATACCGATAGATATCTAAATGCTGCCTCACACCACCATCCTGCACAATTGCATTCAGTCATCAAAACCTTGATTACAAGATCCGAAAGACTGACAGACCAAGAACATCAAAATGAAGAAATGCATAACGTGAAAACAGCGTTAAGAAAAAACGGCTTCTCAACATACAACATCGAAAAAGCTCAAAATGCTCGAAGAAGAGATAAGGACCCTACAGAAGACAATAAGCCGATCGGCAAAACCATTCTGCCATATGTGAAGGGTACGACAGAGAAAATAGGGAGAGTGCTGAGAAAACACAACATAGAAACGATATTTAATACGGACAGAAAGATCTCAACTATTTTACCAACACCAAAGACCAAAATATCGTTAGAAAGCCAAGGTGTATACGAGATTCCGTGTGGGGATTGTGGAAAGTCGTACATTGGACAGACCAACCGAAGAATCCAGGTAAGACGAGAAGAACACCGAAATGCTATCGAAAGGGGAGAAACCACGTCATCCCTGGCTCAACATGTCGCAAATACAGGACACACAATAAACCTGAACCAAACAACGATGTTAGCTAACATCGAAATAAAAAGAAAACGGGAAATCAGAGAATCGATAGAAATTGAAAGAAATCCCAACGGCTTAAACCAAAGAGATGATGCGCAACGGCTTCCTACAACTTGGAAAACGGTATTGAAGAAAAAGACCAAAATAAATCAGGCCGCAACATCCACGCGTAACATCCCGCCGACGACTGCAACCTACACCGGACCAATAACAAGAGCCAGAGTTCGCGCAGGGCAAGCAGCATCAGGATCAACTACATAAGCGACGGTATCGTGAGTAAAAATTCAGTTTACTTCAAGCAGCAGCGAGAAGCGGAACTACCTGACTTGACAATGGCAAGTGAGATCTTGCCGAAACGTCGTCAAAATAATGGTTTTTATCAAAACCAAAATTATTCAACGCGGAGTCAAACCCGGAAAACAACAGAAAGCGCATATATATATATATATATATATATATATATATATATATATATATATATATATATATATATATATATATATATATATGTATGTATATATATATATATTTATTTTTAGCATCTCATGACGTCCCTCCATGTTAAACTGTAGTCTCTCGTGGCCTCAACGTCTTCGTGGACTCCGATATACGGTTGCCACGAGGATTTTCTCTAAAATTTATCGCAGGTGAAAGGTACCACTTCCTACAATGCTTGAACAAAATATTGACCGGATGTCCTGAGACACGTTATCTGTATAATAATATACACATTACTTGGGGCAGTTGCCGTCAGGTGCGCCACGTTCGCTTGCTGTATATCTAAAATCACTTTAACGGTTTTGATGACGTCCAAATATATATTTATTCATTTTAAGGTTGTCGCGGAATCCGTATATTTCAGTTTATGTCCTCATGGCTTCTACTACGCTGTTGCCACCTCAAATGTTGGTATTTAGACTTCGGATATTTTTATAAATGATTATTGTAGTATTTTAAACACTTATTGTTGTGACAGATTAATGATATTCTCTTTGTATAATTAACAGTGTATTTTTTTTACTGCAAGATAAAAACAATTAAGAAGTATGTTCATTAAAATTGATGAATTTATCATAACCAGTTGCCGAAACTGGTGGTCTAATTGCTCAATTGTAACATATTATAGGAGTGTTAGAATTTAATTCTTAATTCTTTGTTAGGAGATCCAGATTTAGAAATTAGAATAACAAATACATTTAAAGAATATAAATATCTCGAATCTATATTATCTAAAGAAGGCAAAAGAGACATCGAAATCAGAACACAGCAGGGCAAAATAGCGGTAAATAAGCTCTCTACTATGGTCTAAAGAGATAAGACAAAAAACGACAATCTATCGTACCTTGGTAGAGCCTATTATGACTTATGGAGCAGAAGTTTGGCAGATCACAAAAAAAGATAGAAAGAGAATAGAAGTAGGTAGTAGAAATAGATTATCTAAGGAGAGCGTGTGGTATATAAAAGATCGCATCAGGAAGGAGGACAAAAACTGTATATTCTAGTGTAGATAGAATTGAAACGAGACAACTAGTGTGGTATGGTCACGTCAAACGAATGAATGAAGATAGATGGCCAAAGAAAGCTTTAAATTACATACCACAACAAAGAAGAAGAAGAAGGGGAAGGCCTTCAGTTACCTGGGAAGAAGGTGTACAGTACACCATGAGAGATAAAGCCATCAAAGAAGACGAATGGATGGACAGAAAAAGATAGCGGTCGAAATGCGAGAAGTAGCAGAGGCTATAGAAACCTCGCTTATAGATATATAGATATAATTCTTTATTACAATATTTTTAATAATATAATTTTTCTATTATCATACTATAATATATCAATTATAATGTCACCACCTGTATCATAGATATAATCAGATAGATCATTAGATAGAACTAAAAACGCAGGACGAACTTCTCCAAGAAGTACTTACATAAAATAATGCCCTCTATTCGTAACGGAACATCACAAGAAATATGGGAGACTTTTAAACATTGTGTAACAACACCAACTGATCATCCAAAGATAAATAATCCTGTGAAACGGAAACACTGGATAACAGATGGAACCTTTCAAATCATTGAGAATAGAAGAAATCTTTGTCAAAGTGGTATGCATAGTGAAAGGAAAAAAACTAGTTTAAGAAACCTCAATAAAAAAGTAAAGCGAAGATGCAAGGCAGATAAAAATCTGTACTATCAAAGTATATGCAAAGAAATTGAGAGACATGATCAGAATAATCAGCCGAGAGATCTATTTAGAAAAATACGCTACTTAACAAGATACTTCAAAGCCAGAACTTGGGCCATTGAAGACAACACTGGAACTCTGAGAACAATCAGAGAAGATATAGCAGAGACATGGAGATCGTATTGCAGGGACCTATATAAAGATGATTAACCCCAAGAACCTGTTAACCAAATCTTTGATGAGGTAGAAGGAGAACTTGAGATACTTGAATAGTGATCATTAAGCTTAAATATAATAAAGCACCAGGTCCAGATATGATAAGAGCAGAAATACTCAAAGCCACAGAAGAAACTGGCGTAAAATTACTTCATCTACTCTGTAACCAAATATGGCATTCTAAACAATGGCCTGAAGGCTGGACAAAATCTACAATAATAACAATTCATAAAAAAGGCAGCTTCCATAAATGCGACAATTATAGAACTATTTCTCTTATATCACATGCCAGTAAAATAATACTAAATATAATCAATGAGAGACTAAAAACATTCCTTCAAAGAGAAATTCCACAAGAGCAAACTGGATTTACCAAAGGTAGAGGTACTTGAGAACACCTGTTGAATATAAGACAGATAATCGAAAAATCTAGGGAATTCAATATTCCACTGTACTTACATATGCTTTATAGATTATCGTTAGGCGTTCGACAGGGTCAAGTGGAGACACTTATGGGGAATACTAAAATAAGTAGGCGTACCCCAACACCTTATTTCAATTATAACTGAACTATACGAACACACTATTGGATCAGTTAAAGTGCTTAAATACACACTTTCAAAGGAATTTCATCCAGAACAGGGTGTCAGACAGGGATGTATACTATCTCCACGATTATTCAACATATATGAAGAGCATATTATGAGAAGAGCACTTGAAGGATGGGAAAAAGTCATCTCAATAAATAATCATAAAATAGACAACCTACGTTTCGCAGATGACACAGCCCTTCTTGCAAATAGTCAATCAGAGCTGATTGATCTTATACGACTGGTTGAAAACGAAAGTCAAATATTTGGTCTGCAATTAAACATATCAAAGACATGCGAGTAAGGGTCGAAATAAAGATGAAATTAGCCAAAGATAAAAACCGGAAAGTAAACACAAGAAGAAGATACAATGTGGAAGCTCTTAAACAAAAAAACACAAGAATCGAATTCACAAAAAGACTGAAATTAAACCGAACAGCAGTGTCCCAACATGAGGAAACAGTGGAAGAAATATGGAAGAACTTCAAGGATATTATGCAAAAACTGCAAACGAAATTATAGGGATGAAAAAAAAAAGAGAAAAGAAATGGATAACCGGAGACACATTGTACTCCAGGGAACTAAGGCAAAAATATACGTTCGGAACACTTGACCGGCCAGGTTGCAAATGGATTTTTGGGATACTATATACCTATTACATTATAAATACAAAAATGTCCGTTACAGTTCGGACGATAATTTTAGTTATTAGCAAATAAGGGTCAAAAATGTCAGTTTTTGAATTTTGGTACGATTATTTGTTGCTTCGGAAGTTGCAAAATAAAACTTAAATTTCAAAAATAAAAAATTTCCTATGTGGAAACCGCATGAAAAAAGAATACTTGTTTTCAAAGTTTTTAAAAAAATAATAAAAAGTCATTTTTATCATTCCGAAAATATTTTAGTAAAGTAGAGTCATTTTTGGCTTATAAACAATTTGAATAACTTTGTTAGTATTGACTGCAAACTAAATTAATCGATTTAGGGATAGGAAAAACCTACCGGTTATAACGTAAAACCGGTTTTTTCATTCGAAATAATCGGTTTTACCGGTTTTTTTGTCCCGGTTATAACCGGTTTTTTCTTTTTAAAGTAATAACCGGTGAAAAACCGAATAAGTTACCTGTGGAAAAAAAATTTGTTTAGAGAAAAATGAAGAAATTTCTATCTATCTTCAATCTCAATCATATGTATTATAAATAATATGCGAAGTAATAAGTAATTAACCCAAACAACCATAATTCAACTTTTATTTACTAATAGAGAACTGGACAAAATTGTCACATCAGCTTTTATGAAACAATTTTGGGAATAGTTATTTAGTTTTAGATGATAATATAGTTACGTAAAAATGTAAGTGATCTGCTTGAAATCGATATTCCAACCATCATCTAAAAATTGTTTATACTTGAGTACTTGAGACTTGAGACTCTTGTATGAAATGTGAATACAGAAATACGATTAGGAATCTCCAATATGTAATTTTTAAATATTAGGAAATAAAAGGTAGGTATTATACAAACGTATTAAAAAATATAACCTACTGAAATTTTTTGATGGCAATAGAGAAGTAAATAATGAATTGGTTTATCGAATTTATTTTTAAGTAAAATATAAGTCATTTGGATATTTTTCTAAACTTGATAGATCCAATGGACATTCGGTAGATCGGGTAGGATCATCATGTTTGAGAATATCCCAATTATTGACAACGCAATATACACCGAAGCCGTCTACAACGAGCGACGAATCAGAGATTGGGGTAGTTTCGCCCATTTTTAGGGTAATTTGAGAGCGCCTAGGAAAATTTTTATAGGTTGAATTGGTTGGGGAATTTTTCGGGAGGAAAATTGAGCAAACTAAAATGCAATATAAATGTAACATTATAACCTATTTTCTTTTGATTAAAAAAACGAAAACCGGTTTTTGGAACAACCGGTTATTTGACCGGTTATAACCGCCAGGTTAAACCGTAAGTAAATACAACGGTATAACCGAAACCCGTTTTTTTGTTCAACAACCGCCATGCATCATCCGTAGATTTTAGGATTTAAAAAGCTGGTACTTTTACATTATTATTGTATTACCGGTTTATAACCTTCTCCCTCTTCCGATACTCCGCCATTCCTCTCTGTCCGCACATTGATCTACTTACAGACCTCTTTCATCCATGGCTTTGTTTATTCCTGCCTGCCAACTTTTTCTCGGTCTACCTCTTATTCTTCTACCTTGCGGTTTCTAGTTTTGCACTTGTTTTGTGATTCTATCTTCATGCATTCTTTGTACGTGACCCAACCATCGTAGTTTATTTCGTTGATTTCGTCATTTATTGTATGTGTGACCTTCATTATTTCTCGTATCCGTTCATTGGTGACATGTTCTCTTCTTGATCTTTCTGCAGCTCTTCTCCAAAAATCCATTTCAGTGACATCTAACATTTGTTTTGATTTTTCCTTCATATGCCATACTTCGCAGCTGTATGTTATAATGCTTTTCACTACGGCGTTATAGATTTTTTCTTATTTTGGTTGTTTATCTGCTTGTCCCAGAGTACTGAGTTTAGGAGCCTAATTGCTTTCCTGCCCTGAGTATTTCGTTCTTTAATGTCTCCGTCCAGTGTTCCATCATTCGTGATTTTCATACCCAGGTATTTATATTCGTTACATTTACTGATTGTTTCTTCTCCTTCTATAGTCGAGAAAATGAAGCATTTTGGGTCGCAATTTTTTCGTCCAGCATGGATTTACTTGAAATTTTCACAGAAGGTAGGGAATAGTCCAAGGATAATTTTCTATATCATGCCGCTGTACGCTAAAAGCTTGGGGTGGTTGCCACCCCATCTCGGGGACGGGAATTTTTTATTATATTTTAACCACGTAAATCGATGTAAAAATGAATTCTAAGAAAAAAATGTTTTTTACATTTTCTTCGTAAACTAGTATTTTTTGAGATATTTGCGCTTGAAAGTAACAGTTTTTCGACGAAAAAATCGACTTTTTTAGATGGTTTTTTGAGAATACCTCGAAAAATATGGATTTAATAAAAAAAACTGTAGATATCAACAATGCATCTTTTAGTAACACAAATTAAATTAAACTTAAAAAATCTTTTTAAGTATAATGTTAGACCTTTCAAAAAATAATAATTTGAAGCTCCTAGCATGAAACTTAAGCGACTTATGATCAAAAAAATGTCGGTACCTGCTATTCTCTATGACAAAATCAGTGAAAACGACCCCCTAACTACCCTATTGATTAAAAATTGGTCTTCACCTTTCTGTAATTCCCTTTATATTCGTGTTATCAATACACCCAAGAAGTTTAACCTATTTAAAAGGCCTAATTTTAGAAAAATTGGACTTTAAAGAAAAATTGATTTTTTGCAATTTCCTATTTGTCACCTTTTATTTCAAAATATCTCCGAAAATACTGGAGATACGAAAAAAATTATAGACTATTAAATTGTAGCTTATTATTTAATAAGTAAAATTCTCTTGTGCATGGATTTTCATTTTCAAACACCCCCTTATTCGAGTCTTTTAAAATCACCCCAATTAAAAACTAAGGGATCTTACAGAATTTAGTTTTCACGGTCTTAGAACTCTTCAAAAATCCTACAGAATTATTTTTGAAAAAACTTTTTATCGTCAAAAATGAAGGAGTCATGTTTAGAAAACGATTTTTTTTTAAATATCGAATAGGCTGCTTATGGATAATTTTCAATGTATGTATAATACCACAGAACCGGTTGATATACTGGAAGATGACTAAAAAAACTATTTGTATTTGTACATATTTGTAAATTCGTATTTTTGTGTAAATAAATGTTTTTGTAATTCTTTAATTCTACTTTTTTTCTGTATAGATCTATTAAATTATCTACTTATACAAATTGTGATGTTATTAAGGGTGGTTTTTAAGGGTTGAAATATGATATTTTATCCTACAGTATAAAACAATCATTATTTAACCAATCTAAACCAAATTTTACCCATATTAAAATTTACAATGTTTTTATATATTTTTGTTAATAAGGGGTAGGTTACACCCCTAAAATAATCAACGCCCTTAAGCATGATCTAGAATATGAAGTACAGGGTGATATGATCCTAATCCCAAATTTTTATGTAAATCGATGCAAGCCGAAATGATTCTTTTAGGATAAGTAATTTTTTTATATATAGCTTCAACAAGGGTGGTTTTAAGAGTTGAAATATTATGATAGTATATCTTAAAGCATAAAACAATCATTATGTACCTAATAAAAACCAAATGTTGACAATATTAAAGTTAAAAATGTTATTTAAAATTTTTTACAGTTAGGGGTAGTTTTCACTTTTCACATTTCTATGTTTATATTTGTATTCTCCATTGCCTCGCATAACTTTACCGAAGGTACACTGTCGTATGCCTTTTTCAGATCAATATAATATACGAAATCAATCTCTTGGTTAATCGCTGTTTTCTTTTCCATGACTTGTGCGATTGCAAAAAGGTGATCAATTGTAGATCTTCCGGCTCTAAATCCTGCTTGTTCTTCTGCTTCCATTTTCTTGTATTCGTCTCTATTCAGTTTTTTAAGATCCTTCCGTATATTTTGCTGATTGTTGGTGTACAGGAAATACCCATGTAGTTATCACATTGTTTTCGATGTGTACTTTTACATAAATGTTAAAAAAACATTCACCTTGGTTAATTACGGTCAAAGTTAGCCACTTTTTTTTATTAAGAAAGCTAACTAGCGCTTTTTTGAAGTATATAGAAGGTATGTATATAGTTTATATGTAAAAGTTTGAGTAAACTTGAACAGAGTGGTTAATATATCTTTAAAAATAACGCCCTAACGAAATCGACTCGTGGTCGGTGGAGGGGAATTATTAAAATCCGTGCACTCAAAAAATGAAATTTATTTTTCAAAGATATGTTGCTCTTTATATCTCCAGAGATAGTTGATGGATTTTGATCATTATTTTTTTAAATTTATATATACTTCTTGTAATCTTGTATGTAGAGTATGTTATGTACACATATACCTACCTAACAATACAACATGTTATGGGACCGATAATTATGATTCTAAGACCTTCGAGTATACATATATAATTTCATAAAAATCGTTCAAGCGGTATCGGAGGATTATGGCAACTAACATTACGACAGGAGAATTTTATAGATGTAAATAAATAGATGGCTATTAAAAAATATGGTCTTGGTGATAGAAGGGTGAAAATTAAGGGTTGTATATATATTTTTAATGGTACATACTATAAAATTAAGGTAGACAATTTTTTCTAAAACAATAAAAAAGTGGCAGAGGGTAACCCCCTTATAACTTATGGGTATAAATAATAGATTACAATCTATTTTCAATCCTACAGAATATATGTGTAAAATTTCATAAAAATCTGCCAAGCCGTTTCGGAGGAATATGATAACTAACACTGTTACAGGAGACTTTCATGTATATAGAAGTAACTGTAAATTAAATAAGTAATAAAAGTGGCTAAATTTGCTCGTAATTAACCTAGGCGAAAAGTTTATTTTTTTTTAAATTCGTGTAAAAATATCAGCTTTTCAAATCCCAGCGCAGATTTAGTCAATATGTTAATATGGTTATTCAAATTGTTTATAAGCCAAAAATGATTCTACTTTCGTAAAATGTTTTCAGAATGGTAAAAATGACTTCTTATTGATTTTTTAAATAAGTTGAAAATGTAAGTATTCTTCTTTTCTGTGGTTTCCACAGAATTGCTGTATCATTATTATTTTCTGAACAACAACATTGCAAAAAAGCTCTTTGTGATAAACAAATCGAATGCAATTTAAACTAATTGACAAATCGTCTTGCAATTTTTTGTGCATTATGTGGACTGTTTGACTCAACATTTCATGCAATATCAAAGTCTTAAGTTCATTTTTGCAAAAGTTATAGCAATTTCTTTATTTTCGAAATTTAGTTTTATTTTGCAATTTCCGAAGTAACAAATAATCAGAACAAAACTCAAAAATTTCCATTTTAAACCTTTGCTTATCTACTAAAAGATGAATAATCTAAATAAGATATTTAATTACGTTATTTTTACCTGTAGCCATTTAAACGAAAAAACTGTCATATTTGACCCTTATTTGTTAATAATTAAAACTCTCGTCCGAACTGTGACGGGCATTGTTGTATTTATGATGTAATAGGTATAACTCTAAAAAAAACATTTGCTACCTGGCTGGTCAAGTGTCCTGACAAAAACCTTATTTTAAGGAAAATCAGTAGAAAGGAAATACCAAGAAAAATATAGCGGTTAAAAAGCAAGCCAGAAAAGACAAAAGATACTAGGTAAATCATACGGTAAAAATGTCAGAAAAAGTTGCGCAAGAAAACGACCTGAAAATACAGTACAATACCATCCGAAATTTGACAGGGAAAACACTAAACAGTAATAAACAAATCAAAGATAAACAAGGAAATAATATAATTAAATCAGAACATAAAATAATACAAAGATGAAAAGAACACTGCGAGGAAATATATTCCAAACACCACATATAGACGGAGATAATGTAATACAGGAAATAAACATTAGAACAGTTGAAATTACCAAAGAAGAAATACAAAACGCACTGAATCAACTAAAAAAATGGCAAAGCCGCTGAAAGCGACAAACTACCGATAGATTTAATAAAGGCGGACGCAAACGAATCAGTACAAATGTTACACAAATTCTTTAACAAGATATGGGCCGACCAGGAGCTCCCACAGAAATGGAACGTGGGTTTAACCATTAAGATACCAAAAAAGGGCGATTTAAATAAATGCGAGAATTGGCGAGAAATAATACTGCTAAGTGCCACATTCAAAATAATGTCAAATATCATATTGAATAGACTGAAGCCAGAAATAGACAAGAAACTAAGACTAAGAAGCAACCAAGAAGGTTTTCGCGCAAAACGCTCCACTATCGACCACATTTGTATTATATCTGTACCTACCTCTGTATTTTGTCCCTGTACCTCTGTATCTCTTGTACTCTATAATTATCTTGAAACAAGCTGGTGAACGGCAAAAAAATATAAACATGTTTACTTTCACTTTGACTTTGAAAAGGCCTTCGATGGTATAAACAGAGAACAAATGTGGAAGATTCTAAAACTATATGGACTACCGATAAAATAAATCAACTTAATCAGACTATTTTACAGGAAATATAGAGCCAGACTAGAACATTCGGGAAAAATGGTAGTATAATACAAAGCGGAGTTAAACAAGGATGTGTGATATCCCGACAATATTTATAATAAAAGCGGACTGAATCATGCAGAAAATAAGCGATAATAAAACAGGTATTAGATGGAAATTGCATAACTAGTTGGACGATTTGTAGTTCGCAGATGACATTTGTCCCCTAATCGAACATAGCAGCCATAAGCAAAAGAAGATCGATAAGCTTGCAAAATACTCCAAGATAATGGGCCTGAAGATAAAGACAAAAAAAAACCAAACTTAAAAAAACAGCCACCAAGAAACTTAAATTAAAATACAAGGAAGACAAATAGAGGAGGTATGTAGATAACTTTACATATCTGGGATCGATCATGGCAAAAAGGCGCTAGTAGAGCAGATGTAGAAAAAAGGATAGTAAAGGCACAATATGCACTCATTATATAAACATATAATGCATTAAGGTGATACAGAAGCGATCAACAAGTATCCAAAACGCGTTCCAAGATTGCGGCTGTAATTTTGAATATTTTTTCGAGATATTTGGCACACGTATTCGTAAAATAATAAAGAATGGCGGTAGAGAGCCCAATTTGAAAAATATATTAATATGTGGAAATTATTCTGTAATTAAATACAGTATTAAAAAAACGAGCCTGTATCGCCATTAAGAAGAACAAAAAAATACACTTTCTTCAAATAAACTTTTTTTCCGATGCCTAGATTTTGTGTCATTTTGGAACTACTAATGAAATAAAAACATTTATTAGTTCCAAAATTACACAAAATCTAGGCATCGGATAAAGAAGTTTATTTGAAGGAAGTGTATTTTTTTGTTCTTCTTAATGGCAGTACAGGCTCGTTTTTTTAATATTGTATTTAATTACATCAAGATTCACGGTTATATGTTGATGGTCATATAATTCAAAGAGTACCCAGTTTTAAATATCTTGGTTGCCATATTACTGAACAACTAGATCCAGATAAAGAGATAAAATGTAGAATCGAGATAGCCCGCACGACATTTTTAAAAATGAGGTCATTCTTCTGTAATGATACCTTGCAACTTCAACTTTGAAAGCGCATGATTAAATGCTACATTTGGTCAGTCCTCTTGTATGGTGTCGAAGCATGGACATTAAAAATATCCACCATTAACCGTTTGGAGGCCTTTGAAATGTGGCTGCACAGACGTATACTGAAAATACCATGGACGGCTATGCTGACAAATGTGGCAGTCCTTAAGAGAGCCAATGCTACCCGCGAGCTGCTTGATAATATCAAATATAGAAAGATGGCCTATTTTGGACACGTAGTAAGGGGAGACCGGTATAATATTCTTCAACTTATTATGATGGGTAAAATCGAAGGACGCAGAGGAATTGGTAGAAAGCAGGCCTCT